>NC_137145.1:27568851-28021351 GCF_949319135.1 Squalius cephalus | reverse complement strand
GTGTGAGTATGACTGTGTGTATGGCTGTGTGAGTATGATTGTGTGAGTATGGCTGTGTGAGTATGGCTGTGTGAGTATGACTGTGTGAGTATGACTGTGTGAGTATGACTGTATGAGTATGACTGTGATTATGACTGTGTGAGTATGACTGTATGAGTATGACTGTGATTATGACTGTGTGAGTATGACTGTATGAGTATGACTGTGTGAGTATGACTGTATGAGTATGAGTATGACTGTGATTATGACTGTGATTATGACTGTGTGAGTATGACTGTGTGAGTATGACTGTGAGTATGACTGTGTAAGTATATGACTGTGTGAGTATGACTATGTGAGTATGACTGTGAGTATGACTGTATGACTGTGTGAGTATGTATATGGCTGTGTGAGTATGACTGTGTGTGACTGTGAGTGTGACTGTGTGACTGTGTGAGTATGACTGTGTGAGTGTGTATGACTGTGTGAGTATGACTGTGAGTGTGACTGAGTATGACTGTGAGAGTATGTATATGGCTGTGTGAGTGTGACTGTGAGTGTGACTCTGTGTGACTGTGTGAGTGTGACTGAGTATGACTGTGTGAGTATGACTGTGTGAGTGTGTATGACTGTGTGAGTATGACTGTGACTGAGTATGACTGTGAGTATGACTGTGAGTATGACTGTGAGTATGACTGTGAGTATGACTGAGTATGACTGTGAGTATGACTGTGTGAGTATGTATATGGCTGTGTGAGTATGACTGTGTGTGACTGTGAGTGTGACTGTGTGTGACTGTGTGAGTGTGACTGTGTGAGTGTGACTGTGTGAGTGTGTATGACTGTGTGAGTATGACTGTGAGTGTGACTGTGACTAAGTGTGAGTGTGACTGTTAGTGTGACTGTGTGAGTATGACTGTGTGAGTATGTGTAGGTCTGTGTGAGTATGTGTATGGCTGTGTGAGTATGACTGTGTATGACTGTGTGAGTGTGACTGAGTATGGCTGTGTGAGTATGACTGTGTGAGTATGATTGTGACTGTGTATGACTGTGTGAGTATGACTATGACTGTGTGAGTGTGACTGTGTGAGTATGACTGTGTGAGTATGGCTGTGAGTATGTGTATGGCTGTGTGAGTATGACTGACTGTGTGAGTATGACTGACTGTGTGAGTATGACTGACTGTGTGAGTATGACTGTGTGAGTATGATTGTGACTGTGTGAGTATGACTGTGTGAGTATGGCTGTGTGAGTATGATTGTGACTGTGTGAGTATGACTGTGTGAGTATGATTGTGGCTGTGTGAGTATGACTGTGAGTATGGCTGTGTGAGTATGATTGTGACTGTGAGTATGACTGTGTGAGTATGACTGTGTGTATGGCTGTGTGAGTATGATAGTGACTGTGTGAGTATGACTGTGTGAGTATGACTGTGTGAGTATGGCTGTGTGAGTGTGTGAGTATGACTGTGTGAGTATGACTGTGTGAGTATGACTGTGTGAGTATGACTGTGTGAGTATGGCTGTGTGAGTATGGCTGTGTGAGTGTGTGAGTATGACTGTGTGAGTATGACTGTGTGAGTACGACTGTGTGAGTACGACTGTGTGAGTACGACTGTGTGAGTACGACTGTGTGAGTACGACTGTGTGAGTACGACTGTGTGAGTACGACTGTGTGAGTACGACTGTGTGAGTACGACTGTGTGAGTACGACTGTGTGAGTATGACTATGTGAGTATGGCTGTGTGAGTATGTGTGAGTTTATGACTGTGTGAGTATGACTGAGTGTATGACTGTGTGAGTATGAGTGTGTGAGTGACTGACTGTGTGAGTGTGTGAGTCTGACTGACTGTGTATGACTGTGACTGTGAGTATAACTGTGCGAGTGTGACTGTGAGTGTGAGTGTACTTGGGGCATCTCCGAATCAACTTTTGCTAGTTTAACGATGGATAAAATGGTCAGCGTGCCCAGCGTATGGTCTAAAAGGGATGTCCCTGTTCTCTTAATGAGTAATGGGTGTGTTTTGGGCATAACGTGCAATAAACCAATCAGAGTGTAATATCCCATTCCCTTTAAATGCCAGTTGCGCTCGTGCCATGGCAGATTCGCTATTTAGATGGCAGAATTGCCAAGCAGAAAAACATAACACGTCTCCAAAGAGGAAACGGATCTGTGTGTGTGTGTGTGTGTGTGTGTGTGTGTGTGTGTGTGTGTGTGTGTGTGTGTGTGTGTGTGTGTGTGTGTGTGTGTGTGTGTGTGTGTGTGTGTGTGTGTGTGTGTGTGTGTGTGTGTGTGTGTGCGCGTGTGTGAGGTTAAAGCGCAAGCAGACCATCTATGGGACAAGCCAGATTCCACCATATCTTTATGTACACAATATTAATCTCTTACATTGTAATCCTTTTATTTTTAATATTTGTCTAGTTTGTGTGCTGCTGCGTGTCTGTGTGTGTAATAAGCAGAGTGTGTAATAAGCAGAGTGTGTGGGTAATAAGCAGTGTTCGCGCATTGTGGACCCGCCTATAGGCGCATATTACTAATGCGCTCTTTAAATAAAAATATATATATATATTGCGCCATTGACTTTAGACCAGGTTTCAGTTGGTCAATGGCTCAGTCTATTTCAGTTCCTCAAAATAGCAATGCTCCAACAATACGCCAGAACACACACCTGGTTTTCAGACCAGCAGCCTATGGGCGCAAATGCATTTGCTATTTAAACAATGTTGCGCAGGACGTGAAAATGATAACTGCGTCAGGCTGTAACTAGCAAAAAACACTTGCTATGACTGTGTGAGTTTGACTGTGTGATAATCAGTGTTGTCATATTTTTGTAAAGTATGTTTATTAAAATATAATAAAAAAAACACTGATTTACATAAAAACAAAGGTATGAAGGTAGATTTGAAGGGAAAAGATTTTTGTTTTCTTACACCTATAGTACACTGATCTGTGTTAAAATCTCAGAAAATGTAGTTTAGAGTTTCATGACCCTTTAATACCGCTTGGAAACCTTTTAGGACCTTTTAGACGTCTAGATTGGGACTTTTGGACTTTCTCTTGTGCCCAACCAGTTTTATTATGTAGCTGCACTTCATCACAATCATGTCCACATCTGCCTTCAGGACTGAGGCTTTCTCATGCTCAGTGTGTCATGTGGTTTGCGTCTGTAGGAGTCTATGGAGATGACCAGCACGTTCAAGCAGCAGAAGTTCAGTCTGGTGGAGAGCGGCTTCAACCCGTCCAGCATCAATGACCCGCTCTTCTTCCTGGACTACACAGAGAAGAGCTACATTCCCCTCACCAGCTCTGTCTATGATAGTATATTAAACGCTCAGAGGAAAGTCTAGCGCGAGCCCTTGACAGCACCTCGATACCTTAGCGAAGTGATTTAGCCGTGCTGCCGCTGAGGGACTCGCCGGCTCTTTGTAACGCTGTATATTTGATCAGCTTCCGTAGTGAATTATTGATCAGAGCTGCAGACCGTGTCATTCAGTGAATGTAGAGTTAGTAGATATATAAGAGGGTAATGATGATATGCTCCGAGTGGACATGAGCGAGTGTGTGTATGTGCTGACATCGACACAGGAAGTGCACAAAGACCTTGAGACATGGAACAGGCCATCTGGCTAATATAGTATAGTGTGTGTGTGTGAGTGAGTGAGTGAGTGAGAGAAGGAAAAGCTTTTATAGTTGGTGACTTTAAAGATTATGTTCAAAACAGACACTTTTACATATCGCTTTAGTGTGTGTCATATAAGCACATCAAACTTTAACATCCCACAATGCAACTCAGTCCCAGTGAAATTTAAATGTTACAGTTGAATTTACAGTAAATTATGTAAAAAGGAATTCCAAACCAAATTCAGCACTTATGATCGTGTTCGGTCTTCCCGATGATTTATGAAGCCAGTCACTCAGTCATACACTGTTCTGACATCAGTCTTGAGTGGCTGTGTGTGTTTGAGTTATTTTAATAAAACCGGCCATCTTTGTACATGTTGATGTGTAATGTTATAATTATGTGTAATGCATACACATGCACTGTGAATACTTCAAATACACAGACTAAGTCTGACTGTGACTCAGAACTGTATTTTTTTTTTTTTTTTTTTTTTTTTTTTTTTGCTATAGTTCTGAGCATCATAGAAAGTGAAGATTTTCTTCTTTTTGGTTGATTATTATTTTGTTTTAGTCTTGTTAAACAGGGCACTTGAAACATTTGGGATTCACTGTGAATTATATTTAAAAAAATGTTTTCTTCACTTACTGAAGTGAAAAATATATGCAATGATGTCAATCATTTTCATTAACCTAATTATGTTATAATAAATTACAATTTTGTTTACATGCATTCACGTTTTCACTGTATGGTGAAAAGCATGTCAGAAACCAATGCAGGAAAAAGACAGCAAAGCATCACTCATTTCAAACGTGAAACGGTTTTGCTCACATTTCTTTATCAAGAGAAAAGTAGGACTGATTTTGAAGTCAGAGTCCTTCAGCACATGCTACCTCTTCAATAGACTGTGACTGGAAAAGCTTATTTTCACAGTGTGTATATCATCATCTATGAGCTGATTTATAATGATGCCATGATACTGAGAAAGAAAGCCATGTCAGGACTATATTGTCTGTATTTTTTACATTGACTATGTTTGCAAGCATAATAAAATTGATAGTGAATTATACATTTTATCATTTGGGGTTCTATTCCATCACTAGCCAGAGACCATTGCCAGATATTCATGTTCACAAAGTGCCTCCGTCAAACTAATGCTTTTCACTTTGAGACTGCAGGTTCACTGCAGATTTATAATACTCAGAGAAAATACTCAGCAATGGTGTGTTGTTGACTGATGAATTTGCACATGGTTTGTCTTAAAGCATATTAAAAACACAACGTAGGCATATAAACAATATTGAACACTTAATTGCTTTTCACCACAGAGTGTCTTTCAGTCCAGGTTTTACACACTCTGAAGAGAATCATAACACACTCTGAGTAATGATTGTTTAAGCAAGGGTGATTTTAAAGAGTGCCGCTTTCATTTAAGCAGGGGACCTTTGAGTCATTTTAACGAATCGCTTCTTTCGAACTGTTCGTTTCAATGATTCATTACAAAGATTCTATTGATTTCAGCCATCACTGAACGTTAATGCTAGGGGTGGGAATCTCTAGGCACCTCACGATTCGATTCGATTACGATTCAGAGGGTAACGATTATCGATTATTAACGATTTTTTTTTTTTTTTTTTTTTACTTACTTGGTACTTTTAAAGCAAAGTATTTATGATGACCCATAACGAACTTACTTGCATCTTCCTATATTAATTTTATTAATAAAACAAATGGAAGTGATTTGAACATTGCAAAGAACCAACAGGAAAATAAATGTGTGCCTGTACTAGCAGCGTACTTGTAGTAAATTAATACAAACTTCAGCATATTCTGAATCTCTAGCATTTAATAATAGACTTCTAACCAACATCCTCTTGTTATTTCCAATGAGCAATATAATCCTTCAGACAAAAAAAACATTTTGCTGTAGCAGTTTTTGTTCAAAAATATAGAATTATGTACCGGCAGCTCTCATATAATGCTTGTGGACTTACGCATATTCTGAATAATTAGTAATATACAAAGCCGCTCTTATACACAACTAAATAATAAAGAGTTATGACTTGAAATGTTTGCTGTATACCACAATCAAAAACAGCAAATACAAAAAAAGTGAATGAACATCTGCAGAGAGCACAGTTAAAATTTAACTTTTTGTGACTGGCATTGCACATATTGCAGGGCAGTATAAAGTAGGCTACGTATAACAGATCGGTTTACAGTATATTGATGAGAAAACTAAATACTGAAGGCAGGTCTCATACAAAAAAAATACTAAATAGGTAATGAAATTGCCAATTTTCCATACGTTAGCTTTTAACGAAGAGGGTGCCGTTCGAATTTGGCGCTCAGCCATCATGCGTCTGTTATGTGCGCGTCTCTGTTATGTGCACGCCACAGACTGCACGCGCACTGCACGTCCGCTTAGAGTTCCGCCTTTTGCGTTCCGTCAATATTACGTTATTAGAAAAAAAAAAAAAAACATTTTTAGAGAATCGATTTTTTGACATTTGTGAATCGATTCAGAATCGTCCACGTCCGCATCGCGATGCATCTAAGAATCGATTTTTTCTCCCACCCCTAGTTAATGCAGTTTGTTTGGACTTCTAACCCTATGCTTCTAACATGCTACAACCACCACGTGACTGGTTTATACCACAGACAGTACGTTCCTGTGCCAATTCCCTGTGTTCAATTCAAAAACAGAAAAACACAGAGGAACGGAGCAGACATAAGTATTGTCTTTGCATCTTTAGTAGCCTAACATGTTTATTTTTATTTATATCCAATTATGCCAAACAAACACATTTGAATTTTAAAACCTACATAAGACCGGTTCACAACTTTATGAGTTCGGTTCTTATGAATCGGTTCTTAAGAACAAATCATTTGTGAGTCGGACATCATTCTTGATTCATAGGATCATGGCGGACATACACAGCAACAGTAACCAGCAGGTCCCGGTGTTATTCTCCTTCTCTGTGTCCTCTCGGCCCTCGTCTGTGCCCGTGGGCTCAGGATATGAAGTGCTCATCCAGAAGTTTCTGTCCATCTACGGGCGTCAGATCGATGTTCATCGTAAACTGGTGCTTCAGTATTTCTCGGAGGAATGGGGTCAGTACATTGATTTACCGAAGGGATTCGTGGTCTCAGAGAAATGTCGGCTGAGATTAGTACCTCTGCAGATGGATGTAAGCTCATATTTCACACACGACCTGTATGAATAATATCCCTTTATTATGTGACGTGTTATTCTGTGAAAATGTCATATCGACATGTAGCGCTTATGGGCGGAAATGATTCAGTTTGTCAAACTTTATTGGATGAGCTTGACGTTTAAACAAAACACTTTCATTTTTCTCATTATATCGTGTGGCTGTTGCATCATGCATTTGTTTATGGTTATTATATTTATGTGCAGTATTAACACAACAATGTCTAATGTACTTGTTGGCCAGTAAAATGAAAGTAATGTTTCAGAAAAGACGAGTGATGTGAAATTCGGGTGATATAGTCATTATGTGCATGGATATTATATAAGTGGGCTTTTCTCTTATAGACTGGGATCTGTCGTTTGTTATTTGCGTGTAAGAAGGCCTGTGTTGTCAATGACAAACACTAGACTTGTGTCCTCTGTAGTGGACTCTATATTGTAGTGTATGTCTCTGACAGCACACATGCCACAGGTCTGACTCTGGGTGTCCTGTAAAGAGCAGATTCAGGGCTTTTCAGAGACACCAAATGTTCAGAGGTTTCACCAGGACAACTTCTGTGGTTTTAGTGATCAAATGTAGCACTCTTATGGAAATATGATTATATTTTATCATTTAAATCTGACTAATTTTCAAATTGCTTTGTCATAAATCAACATCTCAGGAAAGTGTTGGTGTTTCTAATCAAATATGACTTGATTTCATACTGTAAATGTCCAGTGTAGAGACACCAGGACTCACAGCGGGTTTATCCGAGACACAAGTGAAATTATAGATCAATATTCCAATGAAATATTAACTGTTATTATGGAAATGTTGCCCTTTCATTAATTGATTCAATTATAACTCCCAATTATTACACTTCTTTTTTCATTACATGTTTCACCAAGAACACATTAATATGCAAATTATTAGATACAGTTCATAGTTAAATTGTATTGTAAAGCACATTTATGGCCATTTTACCCAGATATTGCATAAAGTAAAATGATTAATCAATTCATTCCATAATATATTTCATAACATAGTTGAGAATCATCGTTAAAAAAAAAAAAATCAATTTATTTGAAATTGGAAAAATATCCCATTGTTTTTGCCTATACATGTCATTTCATGTCTTTTTTTTTTAAAACAACTCCTGGTGTCACTACAGAGGAAGAGCGTAACATATGAATACAGTATATTTTTCAAATATCCCCCCCCCCCTCCCCCATTTGTTTCTTATGCTCTAAATGAATATCATATATATATAATTAATTTGATACATCCAGACGTTTTACTAAATCCTATTGAAAATAAGGATTAAACTCTTGAGGGTTTAATCCTTATTCTCAATAGTAGTTGTGTGAGTCGGGCTATGTACATATTCACACAGTCTTGTCCTGGTTAGATACATCTGAATGACCTTATGATGAACTGACCATGATCCCAGTGTTTCCCAATCATCCACAATGATCATCTTAGAAGTATTACTGAAAAAAAAGTACTTTTTTCCATTATGCTAGCGATTTCATTGCTGTCCTTGTTTTTAAGCCACGGCAGAAATGATTTCGAAGCGTTTCAGTGCAGATTGGTCTCGGATGGATCATGAGACGTCAGAGTTGTAATAACACCTCCACTTTACCACAGATCACGACGCTGGGAAACCTCTCGCCGGCCTCCACGGTTTTCTTCTGCTGTGACATGCAGGAGAGATTCAGACCCGCCATCAAGTACTTCGGTGACATCATCAGTGTGGGCCAGAGGCTGGTAATACTGCTGATCTTTCAGATGAGCTCATGATCTCTGAATACCCATAACTCCTTTGTTTATATAACAGTATGGACTGTTTCAAAGCAGCTTTACAGTGATAATAGGAAATTACAGTAACAGAGATTGTTTGGCTTTACAGCAGCTCTAGAATAAAGTTATTGTCCAGCTAAAGTTAGTTTTGATTGATTCACTTCTGTTGCAAGATCATTAGTTATTACCTTAGGGACACGACACCGTTTTAACTGAAGACAGAAAACTTTTAACACGCTCCGGCCGCTCATCTGCAGCACAACAACAGTGCCTGGTGGCTCGAGAACGCAAACCTTGAACTAGATTCCAAGGTGCAAGCCTCGAAATTTCTTCGAAAAAAAAAAGGTTATCTGCGCAAACTTCAAAAACACGAACCTGTGAAAACGGTGACGGCACATGCGTATAACGGGTTTAGTCCATAGGTATGCGCGTTTGAATATATATGTGCGCATGCGTGTAGTCTTTCTTTACTTACTTATTACAACTTACTGAAGCTGAACTGTGATGCTATTTTCCTCTGGAAACAGACTCTGTTGCATTATTCTCCTGTTATCTCTGTAAAGCTGCTTTGAAACAATCTGTATTGTAAAAAGTGCTATACAAATTGACCTCGAGAGTGTCAGCTCAGTGTAAGCTTCATGGACGTGTCTCAACATCTGTGTCGCACAGCTGCAGGGGGCTCGTATTCTGGGTGTTCCCGTGGTGGTGTCGGAGCAGTATCCTAAAGGCCTGGGCAGCACCGTGCAGGAACTGGACCTCACTGGGGCCAAACTAGTGTTTCCCAAGACCAAGTTCTCCATGGTGCTTCCCGAGGTGGAGGCCGTCCTGGCGGAGACTCCAGGAGTCCGCAGTGTCGTGCTGTTCGGGGTCGAGGTCAGTCCTGTCGTCTCAGATCACACTGAGATCTGTGTGATAATGGACATGGACACTCTTTCTGCAGTGACATTTAGCAGAAAACCCAAACTGGCAGACAGGAGACTCTGAACGAGTGTTTTGTCTCTTGCAGACGCACGTGTGTATTCAGCAGACCGCTCTGGATCTCGTCGGAAGAGGTTTTGAAGTGCACATTGTGGCTGATGCCACGTCCTCCAGAAGCATGATGGACAGAATGTTTGCACTGGAGGTAAGATGGATAATCGGGTTTAGGAGGAAGAGTCGGTGACGCCTGTACTGAGCAATCCTGGGAAGTGAAAGCCAGCATATCAAATGTGCAAATATCAGTTATTACAATATAATCTGTGTGGGCAGAGAAGTAACACTTGTGTGTGTTCTCCCCCAGCGTCTGGCGCACACTGGGACCATCATCACCACCAGTGAGGCTGTTCTGCTGCAGCTCGTGGCCGATAAAGAGCATCCGAAGTTCAAGGAGATCCAGAACATCATTAAAGCCAGCGCTCCTGAGTCAGGCCTGCTGTCCAAGGTCTGAACACACACTGGAACATTTCTCTCAAATATTCAAAATGGTACACCTTTTCATTCTCACAGGCAGTTAGTTGTATTTGACGTGCGTACTTTAGGCTAAAGTCACACAATCCGAAATGTATTTTTAGATGTCTGTTGTATGAGAGCACAAGATCTGTCATTAGTGAATTGATGTCTATATCCAGATGAGGATCGAAATAAAGAAATCCCACTAAGAATGAAGCACGATTGGCAAATGTTACTGTAAATACATGCTCTGAATGTAATCAGTGCTGTTCAATGATGTAATTACAGGCTATCGACAAAGATCATTCTGTAGCTTTAGATTGTGTGGATGTGTAGATATTTGATGATGATGATGATGATGATGGATGACCTAGCCGGATTGTCCTTGACACTGTAGGGCTGTGTAACCAGTGGAAAGCATTAGTTTAGAGTGTTTGTGTCTCTTCCCTTTCTGTTTATTAAGAGTTGCTGTATTTTAAAGCTACCTCTCATCTAAATGTGCTGGATCATGGGACAAGTTACTCAAATCAGCTGATTTTCTCTCCAAACTGTCAAATATACATATAGATCAACACCTTTACCAAAAAGCAGAAGCTTCTTCAGTGGAAGTAGATTATTTTTTTTAAAGACTTACTGTTACAAAGTCATTTTCAAGAGTGAGAGCATCAGGTTTGCATACAGTTGTACGTATTTCTTGAAAGTGACATGTTTCTGTAGACCTGTGGTCAGTTATTGTATACCAACATACCTATTGTTTGATTTGATTTATTGCCCTATAGACTTCACTAGCCCTAAAGTTGGGAGGGTGATTTCCTGAATGGTCATTATCAGTTTGATTTATTGGTATTTCTTTTGTGTGTTTTAAAGTCTGCCTCCATTTTGTTGTGTACATGTATATTGGGAGAAAAATATATATTTGGTGCCTACTGATGAATAGTTGTAACTGATTGTACTTTTTTGTGCACTTTGTACCATTACAGTTCCAAACACGTTTTTGTATCTGCTCTATATTTATCTGATAATAAATGTTTATATGCACAAAGTCTCGTAAACTTATGGTGTTTCTATAAAAGTCCAAAAACAATTAGTACAGTAATCAGAGCCCAATGAGCCCATCGGAAATGGAAGAAATATCCAAATTCTGCAGAACAGAACATATTTGTCATCTAAATGTGGTATATTTCAATATACAAAACAATTGAGTTATGTAATAGTGTCTCCTGTCAGTGGAATTTAAGAAAAACATTATCTGTATCCTCATTTTTAGACTGAACTTCAGAGAAGATGGGCCTTGCCCAATAAATTAAGTGAATGGTATACTGTTTCTAACAGAAATAAAACTATATATGGCCATTTTATTTCTGAGCCACAGACAAATTCAGAGGAAATTTTATTGTAGCCTTAATATTTCTGGAGTCAACAGTGGAAAAACTAAATTAGCTTATTATAGTGCCACCTTGTGGCTGATTTTCACTCAATTTGGGACCCTGCTTTATAGTCACACTGTACACATATGAAACACTGAAAAGCTGGAAGTAAGCTTGATGTATTGTTAAAGCACTTCATTATACTGTCGCTTGAAACATGTTATTTCCAGCAAGAGTGCAGAATAACTTTGGCCTCTCTATCGCCGTCTGAGGAAGAAACAGAAACGTGTCAGTTGCTCAGGTCTAGTCCTCTGCTCCTCATGCGGATGAATCTGACGAGTCGAGGATTCGCCACGGTTATTGACGAACAGTTATTTGCAACCGCTTCAACAAGACCACTCACAGATTTTACAGTTTTTCTGAATTGCTAAAACACTAAACCCCATTCTCTGAACCAAATTCTCAAACCAATTTGTCGAATTTGTTTCACTCTTTCTTTAAAACATTAAACAAGTTCAGGTAGTTAAGACACTGTTTGCAAATCTCATGCACTCTTTTTTCAAAACTCTAAACACATTTCGCACTGTGATGCACTTATGTTTCAAAACACATTTAACACAGACAAGCAAAAGTTAAAACTGCATCACAGTTGTCATTGTTTACACTCAACGACTCATTTCTAATGATGAGATCAAACCAAGTGAACAGAAACAAGTCAGAGAGCCAGAATTTACTCAAAATGTTGCACTGAATATTGATACCAACAATGGATGGAAACAATATAAGAGAGAGAGGAGGAAGAGTATGAGTATAAGAGGAGGAAGAGTATGAGTATAAGAGGAGGAAGAGTATGAGTTTAAGAGGAGGAAGAGTATGAGTATAAGAGGAGGAAGAGTATGAGTTTAAGAGGAGGAAGAGTATGAACACTGAGGAAGAGGAGGAGGAGGAAGAGCAGGTGTGTATAGTGTTGTGAAGGCTGGATCTGTCAGGGTTTTTCTCTTCTCCTGCTGAGATCTTATTCTCTGATGTGGAGAAACTCCTCATGAAGATGTGATGCTGACGCTAAAGCTCTCACTGATCTTCATTCTGCAGTTGCTCAGCTCTTCTGAGTGACTGGAACAGGCTTTTCCAGAACAGGCTTTTCCAGAACAGGCTTTTCCAGAACAGGCTTTCTCAGAACAGGCTTTTCCAGAACAGGCTCTCCAGAACAGGCTTTTCCAGAACAGGCTTTTCCAGAACAGGCTTTCTCAGAACAGGCTTTTCCAGAACAGGCTCTCCAGAACAGGCTTTTCCAGAACAGGCTTTTCCAGAACAGGCTCTCCAGAACAGGCTTTTCCAGAACAGGCTTTTCCAGAACAGGCTTTTCCAGAACAGGCTTTCCAGAACAGGCTTTTCCAGAACAGGCTTTTCCAGAACAGGCTTTTCCAGAACAGGCTTTCCAGAACAGGCTTTCCTGAACAGGCTTTTCCAGAACAGGCTTTCCAGAACAGGCTTTCCAGAACAGGCTTTTCCAGAACAGGCTTTCCCAGAACAGGCTTTTCCAGAACAGGCTTTCCCAGAACAGGCTTTCCCAGAACAGGCTTTTCCAGAACAGGCTTTCCAGAACAGGCTTTTCCAGAACAGGCTTTTCCAGAACAGGCTTTTCCAGAACAGGCTATCCAGAACAGGCTTTTCCAGAACAGGCTTTCCCAGAACAGGCTTTTCCAGAACAGGCTTTTCCAGAACAGGCTTTCCAGAACAGGCTTTTCCAGAACAGGCTTTTCCAGAACAGGCTTTTCCAGAACAGGCTTTCCCAGAACAGGCTTTTCCAGAACAGGCTTTTCCAGAACAGGCTTTCCAGAACAGGCTTTTCCAGAACAGGCTTTTCCAGGTTTCTACTGGAACCTTTTTGGCTTTTGCAGTTGGGTCACTCACAGTATGCAAGTGCTGAATACATTCAATACTATACAATATTCAGTACAACTCTTTACTGCAGTGCATACTGTATACAATTTATTCACCTTACTATTGTAAGTTGTCATTACTTTTTACGTAATTGCACAATATGTTTACTTTGTTACAATATACTGTTTTTCTGTAACTGCATGCTTTGGATTCTGTGTTCTCCATTTTTCTCTGTAGTGTCTAATGAATTTATTTATCCATGTGTGTTGATCAGTGTTTATATGTCAATAAAAGCCTAAATTAAATGTGTTCATCATAAAAGTTTAGGTGGAATAGACTCTGCGGAGGGACAGAAATCTACAGGCTTGGGTGGTTTACACACAGTGTTTATATTTCCCCCTTTCTCCACATCTTATTCAGTGACCTGATACACACACACACATTAAGTTTATTGTCCAGATGCAATTATACTTGGTGATTTCTTCCCACGTCACAGTATAAAGGTTAAAAGCGTCTGTGCCGTGTAAGAGGATGGACGATACACTTACAGAAGGGATTGAATTGTAACTAATTCAATGGGGAATACTAATGTTTTAAGTTTGATAGTCAAACCAATCCAATAAAGACTTTCTAAATGTTAAAAGGATAAATAAATCTTAAATCATCTACACATTAATTTCAGCCAGTCATGGAGATGGATCTTTCCCAGAGTAAAACACAGCTCTGGCTTCTTCTGCAGGCGAGAGTGGAAGAGAAGAAGCTTTCGCTGAACTCAGCATTCAACACTTCATCCTGCGTTTGTTCGGGTGTTTTTAACACATGCCAGCTTCTGTGCTTTAATACTGAACTCTTTTTGTCCATCTACTCTACACACTCTAGTCTACACAAAGCACAACTGATTCTTCATATGAAACTAATCAAAAGATTTTTATTTAACATTTTGTGTGTGTAATAGAGTGCATTACAAATTACTGTACATAGAATAAACAAAGTGTTGCACAGATTAGTATATGTATCTTGTAAGATGTTTACAACTGCTTTTTATCTCCTAATTAGAAGCATCACAATCAACTTTTCATTTTACAAAGGGACATACATTTAGAAGTTTACTTTAAAGTGCAAAGTGTTGAAAATCAAAAAGTAAATAAAATGTAAATAAAGCTGTTAAACTTTACTTGCATTTTTACACCTCTCTGTAAATCAGCACCACTATTATATCTCCACATCCAGAATAATGAATGGATCTCTATGGGCCTCTGCTGGATGCATATGGTCATTACACTGTAGGAACTGTAATTCCTGTAAGCACCTAGATCAGTTCCAGAAACAACTCATATTTAAATTTGATCAACTTTAAAGTTTTGTTTTCATATTATGTAATATTTCGTAAGCAAACTAATGGTGTAGTGGAGTAATTTTGCGGTAAATAGGTAAAAAAGCCATAATATCTTCAAAAACAGCATAAACTTATAGTTGAGACTAAACGTATAATTTATATTTATATATAATATAAGCTCATCTATTCATAACATCACCAAACCAGACTCCTCTCCTATAGAATAGATGACCTTGTTGATAGAGTCGGCTCAATATGTTGTCTAGACCTTCTCAAGGGATATTGGCAGGTATCTAGCAGCTCTGGCCTCAGAAATCACTGGCTTTTCTCCTCTAACAATTTTCTACTGTTTTCTGTAATGGCCTTTGTAATCTTCTAAAGGTTAAAGCTAAGAGTAGTGTCAGGAATCCCCAACTGTGAAGCCCACGGCTGCTTTCTCAAGCTGTACTCACAAAACATTTCATCTTGCCACTAAGAGTTCTCCTAAATGGCAGTAAAAGTTCTTAGGTAAGAGTTTCCTCTGGTTACTCTTGTACTGAGGAACAGAGAGGTCTTAAGCTAAGAGAAAAGGTGGTGGTGACCTCGTAGCTATGGATGATGTCATCACGCTTACTAACTATGACCACAGTGATTTTTGCTCTGGCCCCCTTCCTGTTTGCCGGAGTGATGAGATAGTTAGTAGATTGTCCTCACTCAATGGCTGGCTGTCAAAGTGGTGTCCCCAAAATAATCTAGAATTCATAGACAATTGGAAAAGTTTTTGGGGCAGACCTGACCTGTTGAAAAGATGTGGTATTCATCCCTCCTGGGATGGTGCCGCTCTTCTCTCTAGTAATATGGCACATAGTCTTAGAGCTCAAACGTGACAATCTGGGGCTCAGGTCAGGAAGCAGACAGACTGGCTAAACCGCTAGCTGTTAATCTGCTAGCTGTCTCACGTCACCAAGGTCAGATAAATCCCATCACATAGAGCCTCTTTCACCTAGCTATCATCATATAGAGACTGTGTCTGTTCCTCTAATTAGGACATACAAACTCCTAAACCCATTCAAGGGTAAAAATTTAATTGATGTTCAACAAATAAAAAACAGATATAATACGGATGAACAAATGATAAAGCTCGGGTGGCTGAACATTCGATCCCTTACTTCAAAAGCACTCGTTGTTAATGATATGATTATAGACTATAATCTAGATGTGCTGTGTTTGACAGAAACCTGGCTAAAACCAGACGATTATATTACTTTAAATGAGTCAACCTCGCAAGATTACTGTTATAAACATGAACCTCGTCTGAAAGGCAAAGGGGGGGGGGGGGGGGGGGGGGGGTGTTGCTGTAATTTATAGTAATATCATAAGAATTACTGAGAAGTCTTGTTTTAAATATAATTCTTTTGAAGTGTTGTTGCTAAATGTAACACTATCTAGTGTAAATGATAAATCATGTTTGAGATTTGTGCTGGCTACTGTATACAGGCCACCAGGGCACCATACAGACTTTATCAAAGAATTTGCTGACTTTCTATCAGAGTTAGTACTGGCTGCAGATAAAGTCCTAATTGTTGGTGATTTTAATATACATGTGGATAACGAAAAAGATGCATTGGGATTGGCATTTAAAGATATTCTGAACTCAACTGGAGTTAGACAACACGTGTCAGGACCCACTCATTGTCGTAATCATACTCTAGATCTAATATTATCACATGGAATAAATGTTGATGCCGTTGAAATTCTGCAGCAGAGCGATGACATCTCAGATCATTATCTAGTCTCGTGTAAACTTCATTTAGCCAAGGCTGCAAAGCCGACTCCGTGTTACAAATATGTTAGACCTATCACTTCTGCCACTAAAGATTGCTTTATTAATAATCTTCCTGATCAGTTTCATCATCTCAGCATCCCGGATAGCTTAGAAGAACTAGATATTGCGACAGAAACTCTTAACTCTCTCTTTTCCAGCACTTTAGACACAGTTGCTCCGTTGCGCTTAAAGAAGATTAAAGAAAATAGTCCAACGCCGTGGTACAACGAGCACACTCGGGCCCTCAAAGGGTAACTAAATCCTAAACCAACTTTTTTTAGTTAATGATCTGTAAGAATGGGGCTTTATTAGTGCTGTTCATTGATTCAAGTAATTTTTTTTGACATTTGTGTTTAAAGTGTTTTAATTTTACAAAATATGATGTAAAAACGTCTGAGTGCTGCCCTCTTCAGGTTGAACAGTGGCTACTGCAGTTGAATTTTCCTATTGGAAGTTGTTGTACCCTCTGACGTCAGAGGGTACCAGCTAACCACGCCCTTGCCTACAGAGAGATACGTCTCAGATGCACGCCCCCTCTCCACTGGGCTCTGCCTACTTTTCCAGCATTTTTCAAATATTGCCAGTGGGTGGAGTCAGGCTCTGACCAGGGGTTTAGTTACCCTTTAAGAGAGCAGCCAGAAAAATGGAGCGCAACTGGAAGAAAACAAAACTAGAGGTATTTCGCATTTCATGGAAAGACAGTTCGATTGCGTACAGAAAGGCCTTAAAAGCTGCTAGATCTGCTTATTTTTCAAACCTATTAGAAGAAAATAAACAAAACCCTAGGTATTTATTTGAAATTGTGGCTAAACTAACGAAAAATAAATATTCAACCCCAGAAGTTTCCAAGCAACACAGCTGTAATGACTTTATGAACTTCTTTACTAACAAGATTGATAATATCAGGGAGAAAATTATAACTATGCAACCGTCGGTCTACTACAGTATCGCATCAGGCAGTGCATTGTAGTGTCCTCTTCTTAATATCATTAATTCGTCTTTGTCACTAGGATATGTACCGAAAACTTTTAAGCTAGCTATGATTAAACCGCTTGTTAAAAAAACGCAACTTGATCCTACAGAATTAGTCAATTACAGGCCGATCTCGAATCTACCTTTTCTGTCAAAGATACTAGAAAAGGCAGTGTCTTCACAACTGTGTTCCTTTCTTGAAAGAAATGATATCTGTGAAGATTTTCAGTCAGGATTTAGACCGTACCATAGTACCGAGACTGCTCTCATTAGAGTCACAAATGATTTGCTCTTATCATCCGATCGTGGTTGTATCTCTCTATTAGTGTTACTCGATCTTAGTGCTGCATTTGATACTATCGACCACAACATTCTTTTAAATAGACTAGAAAATTATGTTGGCATTAGTGGAATTGCACTAGCATGGTTTAAATCATACTTATCTGACCGTTATCAGTTTGTAGCAGTAAATGAAGAGATGTCTTATCGATAACAAGTTCAGTATGGTGTACCACAAGGCTCAGTACTAGGACCGTTGCTGTTCACTCTGTACATGCTACCATTATAGTGCAGCAGATTAGTACAAAAATCGTTCACTTTGGTATAGAAGCATGAAATTTGGCACAGATACTCTCTAAGGGCCACTATTTTGGAAAAAGGCGTTGGCCACTCAAAAATTCAATATGGCGGCCATTTTTCAAAATGGCCGCCATTGCTATTCAATGCTTATTATATCAATTATTCAAACAGTGATCCAAGCATAAAATTTGATACAAATATACTCTCTAAAGGACATGTTAATAGAAAAAGATGCTTGTCCCTCAAAAATTCAAGATGGCCGCCATTTTTAAAGATGGCCACTGTTCCTGTCGAATATTAAGGTGAGACATGGCAGGCAAAAACATTGTTTTTTTTTTTACTGGTCGATTTTGAGATTTTTGGATATTTGTCTTCAATAACATGTCTTCTTTCAGACTGTGGTGAAAAAAAGACCGAAATACACATTTAGGTCTTTATTTTACTACACTTTGTCTGTTTGCGTCTGTAGATTTCGCGTAAATTCAACAAAAGTTGTCGTTGTAAATCCTCCCGCCGATCCGCGATCTCTGTCTGCTCTCTGTCATCACAGGCACCGCTGGAAAGCTCTCTCTTCACTGTACAATGCTGTCAGATCCAAATATGGTAATTTCCTTTTTATCAGCAACCAATCGCGAAAGTAAAAGGGCTGAATGCGCAATCTCATTGGCTGATGATAAATCTTTAAAGCCCGTTTTCTCAAAATGACCTTTCTCTCATACTCCAAGTCTGAAATCTCCACTTCAGTAGCACCTATATACACCAATCTTTCCAGTCTTGTACCTAGTTATATTATGAAGACATTTACAGAGGGATCTGTAAATATATTATTCCTAGCCTGATTTATATAACATTTTATTCCAAAAAACATGGCGAAAATCATTTAAGGCTATTGACAGTATATTATGATTTACAGGATAACAAAAGTAGATATCCATAAATGCCTCTGTATTTTTTCCCCATCTAATATGTGAACACAATGAAAAAATAATTTTTAATCTGGCTTTATCCAATACTCAGATTTATTTTTTTTAAATATATACAAATTAGCGCATATTTAATTAGATATTGCCTAATTTGCATATTTAAACATTAAATTACAGAAAACTTTTAATACATTTTTTTCTCATCTTAATGTAGGTAATCAACTGGGAAAGTTTCATGGTGATATCTGCTAGTTATAATTTTTACCCTATTCACCCGTAGTGTCTCGCCTTAATTATTTAAATTGTTAAAATGGTGATGCAAGCATACAATTAGGAAGAAATACTCTTCAAGGAACACTCTTTTGGAGAAAGGTATGTGCCACTCAAAAATTCAGGATGGCCACCATTTTCAAGATGGCCACCATTTCTGTCAAATAGTTATAATGTCTGCTTTGTCTGCCTCCTCTTCTTTGACCTGTCCAGCTTAGTTAAACTTGCCAGGGATATAAAATCCCCGCCGGAATAGCTCTCAGGTTCAATGGAGTTCATACACAAGCCTCTCCACCACGGCAAGGTGTAGTCCACAGAGAGGAAGGGCCACTGTTAGAAAAAAGGATACACTGCTGGTACAGGTTGCACATACAGTGGGGAGAACAAGTATTGGATACACTGCTGATTTTGAAGGTTTTCCTACTTACAAAGCATGTAGAGGTCTGTAATTTTTTTCATAGGTACACTTCAACTGTGAGAGATGGAAATCCAGAAAATCACATTGTATGATTTTTAAATAATTAATTTGCATTTTATTGCATGACATAAGTATTTGATCACCTACCAACCAGTAAGAATTCCGACTCTCACAGACTTTTTTTTTTTTTCTCACAGAAGTTTTTCTTTAAGAAGCCCTCCGGTTCTCCACTCATTACCTGTATTAACGGCACCTGTTTGAACTCGTTACCTGTATACCTGTACACACACTCAATCAAACAGACTCTAACCTCTCCACAATGGCCAAGACCAGAGAGTTTTGTAAGGACATCAGGGATAAAATTGTAGACCTGCACAAGGCTGGGATGGGCTACAGGACAATAGGCAAGCAGCTTGGTGAGAAGGCAACAACTATTGGCGCAATTATTAGAAAATGGAAGAAGTTCAAGATGACGGTCAATCTCCCTCCATCTGGGGCACCATGCAAAATCTCACCTCGTGGGGCATCAATGATCATGAGGAAGGTGAGGGATCAGCCCAGAACTACACGGCAGAACCTGGTCAATGACCTTAAGAGAGCAGGGACGACAGTCTCAAAGAAAACCATTAGTAACTAGTGATCGACCGATATATCGGTCGGGCGATAAATCGGGCCGATATTTGCGGGTTTGACGTGTATCGGCATCGGCCGATACGCGGCTGCTGTGTTCGCCGATACTTTTTTTCCCGGCATTAATTACAGACAGGCGTCCACAGGCAGCTCTGTGTTGCTGGAGACGCTGCAGTTCACGTGCAGCCCATGCACTGCCCCTCCCACACTATCAGAGTGCTGGAAGCCTCTTCAAGACAACGGTTAGTTTTAAAATTTCAAAGCATCTTTTTAACTGTTTGACTTAGCTGAAATACACTTTGAAAGTGTAAACACGTTGCTCTATATGTGCGTGCAACTATAGCTAAGCAAATTTGTGGGTCCAAATGGAAAACGCAAATGCCTCATCTATAAAACTACTTGTCATTGTATTTAGGGAGCTGCAAATAGCTAAGTTTGAGGCTATCCATATGCATACGGCAGCTGTTACGAACACTGGTCATAGGATTAAATAATGCCGACGTTGTTCGGTGATTCCGTGATATTTGTGGGAGTTTTATTCAGAGACCACCTGGCTGAGGTTTGGACGTGTGCTCATAAAAGAAGCGACACGGTTGAAACACGCATGCGATGCAGCACGCTCATTTGTCCAGGCGCTCCTATGCCGTGGTGAGATGAAAACATCTAAACTTTTCAGAATGCCGGATCTGGAGAAGGTCTGTATGGAGTAGTGGGCCAGAACCCCTGCTGCAGTGTGTGCAAACCTGGTCAAGAACTACAGGAAACGTATGATCTCTGTAACTGCAAACAAAGGTTTCTGTACCAAATATTAAGTTCTGCTTTACTGATGTATCAAATACTTATGTCTTGCAATAAAATGCAAATTAAGGCGAGACACTACAGGTGAATAGGGTAAAAATTTTAACTAGCAGATATCATCATGAAACTTTTCCAGTTGATTACCAACATTTAGATGAGAAAAAAATGTATTACAAGTTTTCTGTAATTTGATGTTTAAATATGCAAATTAGGCAATATCTAATCAAATATGCACTAATTTGCATATATTTTAAAAAACGAAATCTGAGTATTGGATAAAGCCAGGTTAAAAATTATTTTTTCATTGTGTTCACATATTAGATGGAAAAAAAATTACAGAGGGATTTATGGATATCTACTTTTGTTATCCTGTAAATCAGAAAATACTGTCAATAGCCTTAAAAAAATGATTTTCGCCGTGTTTTTTGGAATAAAATGTTATATAAATCAGGCTAGGAATAATTTATTTACAAATCCCTCTGTAAATGTCTTCATAATATAACTAGGTACAAGACTGGAAGGTTTGGTGTATATAGGTGCTACTGAAGTGGAGATTTCGAACTTAGAGTATGAGAGAAAAGTCATTTTGAGAAAACGGGCTTTAAAGATTTTTCATCAGCCAATGAGATTGCGCATTCAGCCCTTTTACTTTCGCGATTGGTTGCTGATAAAAAGGAAATGACCATATTTGGATCCGACAGGATTGTACACAAGAGAGAGAGCTTCCTAACGGTGCTTCTGATGAAAGGGTGCCGGCAGAGATCGCGGAGCAGCATGTTGATTAAGAACGCAAACTTTTGTTGAATTTATGAGAAATCTACAGACGCAAACAGGCAAAGTGTAATAAAATAAAGACCTAAATGTGTATTTCGGACTTTTTTTCAACACAAGTCTGAAAGAACACCTGTTATTGAAGACAAATATCCAAAAATCTCAAAATTGACCAGTAAAAAAAAAACGATGTTTTTGCCTGCCGTGTCTCGCCTTAATTACTTAAAAATCATACAATGTGATTTTCTGGATTTTTGTTTTAGATTCCGTCACTCACAGTTGAAGAGTACTATGATAAAAATTACAGACTTCTACATGCTTTGTAAGTGGGAAAACCTGCAAAATCAGCAGTGTATCAAATACTTGTTCTCCCCACTGTATCTGCGAGAGGGAAGGCGGAAGGACCATCAGAATTAAGACTGGTTTCAACAATATAGGTGACCAGTTCAGAAAGAGCCATAAGAAAGATGGCTGGTTGAATCGTTTCACTCTGTGACTCTTTCTTAAGCCTTCTGAGGTGGAGTTTCTCTCTGTTGTAAAGATGAATGAGACACAAATGATGGTATTTCAGCTCCTGTGCAATGGCATCAGCACCACTTAGTTGAGACAATAATTTAGCATCATTCAGTGTTTGTGCACATTCATGTAGTCTGTCATTCAGTTGCAGTGTCATTACCTGACGTAGGTCAGATTCAGGAGATATGTTATCACAAAAAAAGCAAACCTGATCATCTAGACTTTTCTGCATCATAGTTCTGCGATGCTTTGTTTGGCCTTCATCTGTCTCACTACATTGAGCATCGGATTGTTGCTTCTGGGCACGAAGTAACTTTGTGTTGTTGATCCGAAGTCGACAATTGTAGTGATACTTCGCTTGGTTCCTCCTCAAAGTAGCTTCTATACCACCACCTTCATCCAGTCGTTCCAGGTCCAGGGTCATTGGCATTTTGTTCATCTTGTGAAAGAGTGGAATGTTGGTGGCAATCATTTTATAGCCATCATGTTGAGAAAAATGATGGGTAGGTGGTGATTGGAGGGGTTCCTTTGTGTCTGTCTGACAAAGACAACATTTCATCCAATCAGTTGGCCTCTTGGCTGACATGGGATTTTCATTTGCCATTTTGGAGGTTTGTTGTCTGATTAAGGCCGAGGGGTTATCCTTTTACCACCTCAATCATAGACATAGTACACATTCAGGTATGGGATACAACTAGGTACGGGTCACCTACACCTAGCCCGATCATTCATCCAGTGCCATTTAAGTCCTGTGTGATCTGTACACCTTCCAGGTAAGCATACATGATCAAGTCATGTATTGCCCCGCTTACCCTTGGCTCGGCTCTCCCATGCTGGCACAACCTGTCAATTCAGGTGCGGCTATCTAAATACATCTATTACTAGCTAATTGATGAGGGGCTGTTAGAAAGCATTTGGGACACTAAACTTAGCTATACTATTACTACTAGTCAAGAACTACAGTGAAAGTAAAACTAGATCAGCTGACACTGAATCCCATGCTGAGTTCCACAGCAGTGAAGTCACCAGTGTGCCCTGGTTGTGTAATGACGTTCACTCTATTAAACAAAACCTTCCTTAACACATTAAATTGAGCTCTGACAGAAATGGTGGCCATCTTGAAAATGGTTGCCATCTTGAATTTTTGAGTGGCACACATCTTTTTCCATGATAATGTTCCTTTAAGAATATTTGTACCAAATTTCATGATAGCATCACCATTTGAAGAAAAATAATTAAGAATTCAAGAAAAATGGCGGCCATCTTGAAAAATGGCGGCCATCTTGAAAAATGGTTGCCATCTTGAATTTTTGAGGGACAAGCACCGTTTTCCCAAAAAAACATTCTGAAGAGAGTATTTTCACAAAATGTTATGCCTACATCACTGTTTGAACGATTGACAT
This sequence comes from Squalius cephalus, assembly GCF_949319135.1. NCBI lineage: Eukaryota > Metazoa > Chordata > Actinopteri > Cypriniformes > Leuciscidae > Squalius > Squalius cephalus. The sequence goes on along the minus strand of NC_137145.1, from coordinate 27,997,661 downwards.
AATGAGCATTTGACAGAAATAGCGGCCATCTTGAAAAAATGGCCGCCAGTTGAATTTTTGGATGGCCAACGCCTTTTTCCCAAAGAGTGACCCTTAGAGAGTATCTGTGCCAAATTTCATGCTTCTATACCAATTTGAACGATTCTCTTGAAATATGCCATTAATCTGCTGCACTATTAGGAGATATCATTAGGAAGCATGGCATTAGTTTTCTTACGAGAGGTCTCTCGTACTGCGTAATATCTTACGCTACGGGAAAATCTCTTTTCCTCGATATACTGAAGCCAAAAATTATCCTTAATTTTGAAATAATGTAAAACACGTTGCGGCAGCATGCAGACATAGGCAAAACAGCTCGCGCGCCTATTGGCTGCCCTGCGGCAACTGCAGCAGCCTATCGAGAGAGGCCCTTCGTGACGTCAGAACCAATGGGGACGCTTCGCGCCCACTGCGTCACGTCCCGCCGAAATGGGCGTGGCTTGGGCCTATAAATACAGCTCGACAGGCTGGTAGAATCTGATTTTTCATCTCTACAGCGGAGCTCACGCATCGCTGAATCCTGAGAGGAAGAAGCCGTGCCGTCTGAGAAAGCCTTCTGCGGGACGAGCCTTTGCATCTGAAGCCGCTGGCCGACAACTCGCCGCCTTCAGTTGCCGTTCCTGCTACGCTATCCGGCATGTATATCTTTTTCTCTGCTAGTGTGTGTTCGCCTCTGCGACTCACACCCTCATTCTAAAAGAGCCAAGCGTCTTTTTTAAGATGCCTCGTATCTTCTGTGGCTCGTGTCGAGCCCCACTCAGCAACGGGGACCGCCATGTCATCTGCGCTTCCTGCCCGGGTGAGGATCACGCAGCTCTCGTGCTCGCTGACAGCGGCTGCCCTCACTGCGAGCTGATGCCCATGGTGACTCTGAGGACTCGCCTGGCATCTTTCGCCGAGACTGCACCTCCGCCCGCTGCGGTGCCGCGCCGTAAAAGCGCCATGCTCAGCGGGTCCCGGAACCTCATCCAACCAGCAAAAGCTCGCCGGTTCGCCCGCCAGCTTCACCCGAGTCTCTCACTGACAGTCTGACGCAGTCTGCCGCCGCTTCCGTCATGAATGACGATGAAGAAGCCGCGTCTATGTGGATGGATGTTTCCTGCAACAGGGCTAGCTTTCTTTACGTTACAAGAAAGCTACCCTGCCCCTCGCGCCCCGTTTGCGTGCGTCACTCACCGGCGAAAGGAGGAAAGAGAGTGTTTTTAGTCCCGCCGAGGCCGGACAAACCTCCATTTCTCACACATTTCTCAGTCCCCTCCTAAGTTCAGGCGACTGGAAATATCAATATTGCAGTAAACAAGCCTGTTATAATACGTGCATGCCTGCAAACAAACGCCGTCACAAGACATGATGACGCTATCTGGCTATTCGCCAAAGCTTGCCGCACAACTTCAGCCATGCACAGTCGCGCTTACACCGCCGCTGGACAGGCTGCATCTGCGTTGCACTCAATGGTGAGATAAAGCCCGAGGCCTCAAAGTCTTCCTAGCCCGCCTAGGAAAACGACGGTGTTCAAGTCCCGCTGCGGCCAGACTTCCACCAAAACTTCTCGCTCGTTCAGTTCCAGAAAATGCGACTGTTCCAGTGTATTTTGCAGAAAACAAGCCGGTACAACAGCCCGTTTGCCTGCACACAAACGCCGTTTTTACGGCGGCCCAGATATATCTCATAAAGAGTGTATTTTCTGGTATTCCGGCCACGGCCGATAGTGTTATGAGTGTAGTAAAAATGCCCACAGCCCAGTGCTCATTCCTACACACAAGCACAGCCTGCCACATTCCAGGGCTCGCACACATAAAATCGACTCATGTCGATTGTGCATTAAATGTAGTGAATGTGCCCATGACCCAGTGCCCACAAACACTGCACACTGCATGTCTCACGGTTTCTGTAAAACGAAACCAACGCACATACAGTCAGCTCAAGCCGACGGTGTTTTCAGTGTAGTAAATGTGCCTGCTGCCCCGCGCCCACATTCACTCACAGACATGACAAACCCCACAGGGTTCCCCCCCCCTGCCACGGCCGATGGTGTTATGAGTGTAGTAAAAATGCCCACAGCCCAGTGCTCATTCCTACCCGCAAGCACAGCCCGCCACATTCCAGAGGTGCGTTCCATTCGACCGTAAGTGGACTGCGAAGTGGACTTCACAGGGTATTCCGCCATCTTAAGTGAGATTCCAATCCGAAGGGAGCGAACATGTTCAGTTCGAAGGGCACTGCGCACGGCATAGGGAATAAGGGAACATCGATACATCACTTCACAGGAAGTGGAGAGCGCTGATCACCCAACTGTCATTGCGCGCATCACGTCATCAACAGTCAACGGTCATAACTAACGATGGAGGAGTTTACGTATGTGTGTACGTATTCATACATTTCGCCATTGTTATACAAATTACAGTATTTTTAATGGTTATTGTTGTGAATATTACATATACTATTTTGGATGATTATAATTTACCTCAGTGAATGCAGCCAGCTTAGCTAGTTTGTGAAGTAAAGTGATTTTATTTTAGGTAGTTGTAAAATAGTGCTTAGATACATTTGTCATGTGTGTGTGTGTGTGTGTGTGTGTGTGTGTGTGTGTGTGTGTGTGTGTGTGTGTTGTTTGTTTGTTTGTTTGTTTGTTTGTTTGTTTGTGTGTGTGTGTGCTTAGGGTCTAAAGAACAAACTGTAGAGTTTATCCAGTTAAGGAGCCGACACGAGCATCTCTTTACAGGGAAGAGAAATGCAGCAAAATGTGGATGGGAGTAGGTTATATAATAAGTGTTATTGATAATTATAGAATATAAAACTACTTATTTGTGCCTTTCTTCATTTCTACTATGACTTGTTTACATATAAATGTAGTTAACTAATTTCCATACTATGTTACAGAACAGTGATTCAAATGATGGGACTAGAGGGCAAGGTGTCTGTCCATCAGGCATCTAGGAAGTGGGAGAACATGAAAAAAAAGTACAAGGTAAGACATTATAATATCAGCTTGTGCGTCCAACTATGTGGAGTACAATATAATAGTCCTTTAAATCTGTGTTTTAATATATAATATACACTAATTAAAAATAACTATACACACACTCATTCATTCTAGGAATTGAAGTACCCACCAACTGGGTCAGGAAGAGACAACGGGGAGGAAACGGCAACCTCGTGGCCATGGTATAATGCCATGGATGAGGCGATTGGTCAGAAGGCATCAATAACACCACCAGTAATAATGTCGTCACTACTTTCAAATGAGGACCTGTCCATCAGTTCGCCCTCTTTCTTCACCAGCCCACCTCCTATGGCCTCAGTCACTGGCACTTCTCCTATGGCCTCAGTCACTGGCCCTTCTCCTATTGCCTCAGTCACTGGCACTTCTCCTATGGCCTCAGTCACTGGCACTTCTCCTATGACTTTGGTAGCTGGCTCTTCTCCTATGGCCTCAGTCACTGGCACTTCTCCTATGGCCTCAGTCACTGGCACTTCTCCTATGACTTCGGTCGCTGGCTTTTCTCCTATGGCCTCAGTCACTGGCCCTTCTCTTATGGCCTCAGTCACTGGCCCTTCTCCTATGACTTCGGTCGCTGGCTCTTCTCCTATGGCCTCAGTCACTGGCACTTCTCCTATGGCCTCAGTCACTGGCACTTCTCCTATGACTTCGGTCGCTGGCTCTTCTCCTATGGCCTCAGTCACTGGCCCTTCTCCTATGACTTCGGACGCTGGCCCTTCCATCAGATCTAGCATTCCTCCTACCAGGCGCAAAAAACGTGTGGCAACTGAAATTTTAGATTTCCTCCGGGAGGAATCTGCCAAGGAGGAGGACCGAGAGAAACGATTTACTGACTTTAACGAGAGGTTTTTAACCCTCTTTGAGTCTTTTTTGAAAAAATAAGTTTCTGTCTCTAAGGCATTCTCCTCTTTCTATATCTGTTATTACATTTTGTTTACGGTGTAAGTAATATTTATTGAGGTTTTTACACAAACATACACACAAATGTTTATTTATTCATTTATTTATGGAGAACTTTATGTAGCTGTTAATTTATTCTTGTTTATGAAAATCTATTCACATGTACAAAAGATAACTTCATGTTATGCAGTAACATTCAGATTGAATATGTACAACAATTAACATTAAATAAAAATTAAATTTGTTCACAGATTCATTCATCCAATCTTCTATATTAAAATATAACAAAATTCAATATTATCTAAAAGTTGTTTATGAGAACTAAATATCAGAACTTATCAGAATAATTACTATTATTAGAAAAAACTATATTCATACAATTTTTTTAGTCTGTTCAAATAAATAAATTATGGTAAAACTAATTCTCATCCCTTAGTCATAGTCATGGTGTTGCAAGACAATGTGTCTTTGCACAGGAGCTGAAACCAAAGCTGCAAGCTCATCTCTTGTGGCTGATCCTCTACTTTCTGCCACATGATGTGATGGTCTGGTAGGCTCCGTCAGCTCATCCACAATATCTCCAACTCCAAGGCAGATGTTATGCAGCATTGTACAGGCAACTACCACTTTTGGGACAACCAACTGATCCAGAGGAAGAGCCTGAAGAAAGATGGCTCTCCACCGACACTTCATCCTGCCAAAAGATGTCTCAATAATGCACCTTGCCCTGGAATGGTGTCTATTGAACCGGGCCTGCACTGGTCCCTGGAGTGGTTCCCTGTAAGGTGTTATGATTCTGATGGGATTGTCAATGCAGGGATATCCACCATCACCTAACAAAAAGTGTCCACGGGGTGGGTATGCCGCAAGCTGGTAAACTGGGCTGCACCACAGGACTCGGGCATCATGTGTTGATCCAGGGTATCCACAGAACACATCAATAAACCTGCCAGTGTGGTCACAGATTGCTTGCAATACAACAGAATGAAAAAGTTTTCTGTTGAAGTAACAGTTGGCATCTCTCACTGGGGCTTTTATGCGTATATGGCAACCATCTATAGCACCCAAAGCCCCCAGGAAAGCATTGTGATTTGCCAACCTGACAAAACCTTCACTTACGGCCTTCCTTGCATCTTCTGTGGATGGAAGTTTTATTATATTGCCTCTGTGGTGCAGGAGGGACCCAAGTACCTCTCTTACTGAGCGGAAGACTGTGGTCTTGGATATAGAGAATGCCCGGCAGACAACTCTGTAGGAGGTACCGCAAGCCAACCAGAATATGAATACCAGCACCTTTATGGTTTGCCCCCAACCATGGTGTCGATCCTCATGAAGCATGCTCAGGAGTGCATTCAGGGATTCACGACTAAAGCCGCTTTTCCACCGAAATTACCCGGAACAATTTGTCCCAGGAACTTTTTTCCCAGGAACCTTTTTTGCCCCAGACCGGTTGCTTTCTGCGTTTACACCGCGGTCTAAAGTACCGGGAAGGTAAACTGCGCGCAACTGCTCCTCCCAGTCTGCGACGGACAGTAATCAGTTTTGAGCGCCACATTTATAAGTATGGAGGAGATTCAAACTGTGCTGCAGTTATTGGTTTACTAACGAGGTAGGCTAATTAACATAACAAAATAGACGAGCACTGATACTAAAGCGTGTTCAGAAAGCTCGTATGCGTATAAAATTAGACAAGGTACGTTGTGAGATGACTGGGACGAACGCGCAAAAATTTCCTTTTGCGCAAATACTCTTAAAAAAAGCCTGAACCCCGTCTATCAATCATAAATAGTGACAGTCTTGTAAATAGTTGTTTGTTACCAACCTCAATGCGCTATTTCAATCCTGTTATAGTAAATTTGTAACATGGTTTGCCTTGCAATAGATGACAATGTGTAAACATAATGACTTAATATTAAAAGCTGTGGCAGAAAAGAGACGAGCACTGATAAAGCGTGTTCAGAGCTCGTAATGCTAACGTTAGATATAAAATTGTATGTTATCAGCTATTGCGGACATTGGCCGTGAGATGGCTGTGACGAACGCGCAGAAAGTTTCCTCTTCCACAAATACCCAAATAATAAAGCCTGAAACTCGTCGCCAGTCCCCCAGTTTTTTTTATTAAATTCCATATTTGCAGACAGACAACTTTACTGCATGAAGCCACTTTTTAAAAGGGAGGTTAAAAATAAAGAAAATGCTGCGTGGAGTCATCCAACCAAAATGCGGCGTGAACACAACCAATCAGCTTGTGCAGCGCACAAGTCCCACCCCTGAAAGTTCCTGAACTTTGAAAAAGTACTACCTCGTGAGCAGGGACTATCGGAGGGGCAAATATTTACCCGGAACTTCATTTAGACCCTGGTTCCTGCGGTGTAAACACATCGAGTACCAGCCCAAAGTTCCTAGTTCCTGGGGAAAGTTCCTGCGGTGGAAACGCGGCTTAAGGCGATAATCAGGTCTGGTGTCATTTTCTTCATCAAAAAACAGACGAAGCACTGGTACAGTAGGGTTCATTTGAATGTAGGCTGCAGGATTTACATCCTACAAAATTAGATGCAGGGCCACACATTAATCAACTTTAATAAACTTGTGACATCCTTCATTCTATTCAGAGTTACTGATATAAATGTATATGGTTATATGCATATGTTTATTAACTGGGCTATATTGTGTAAAAAATGTAGAGATATAGTGCCAGAAACCATATAAAAAGTGGGTTTATGTTAAATTATTATGAATTCATTATAAACCATATAAAAAGTGGATTTGTTAAATTATTATCAATCAATAATTAAATAATAATAATAATTTAACATAAACCCACTTCTTATATGGTTTCTGGCAATAAAACAAGTATTCATAGACCTTTTTCACTGTGCTAAACTAGCAAGTTACAAATCTGTCCAGGTGGTGGTGCTAGCTGCATAACTCACTTGTTCAAAAGTCATGGCCAGAAGCAGTCTCTTACGAAGTCGTCGTCTTCGCTGTCTTCTTTCATATTCATTACGGATTATAAATAGGTATGACAAAGTAAAAGCGACGAGAAGCAAATGAGGCTCTGCCATTTTTCTTTATTTTACTTTATTTACCTCAGGAGTGTTTACTATACGGCTGTGCGCGGGAAGAAGGCGCACGAGACCGCTATGCAATTATATGACCATTGATTAAAAACACATATATACACATTATCCAAATAAAAGTTTATTTTCATATTGCATAACAGTTACAGCAGGGCTTCAATTCTGTTAATAGTCAAGTAATAGCAGCAATAGTCAATTAAAGTGTATAGTAAACATACGTTTTTCATTATATAGTACTCAATTTTTTTTTATTGTATAGTGTGCATATTTTAAATGTGATAGTAAATAAAAATTAAAATATGAATGTAGTCCTATATATATTTATGTTATATCATAATCTGCGCGACCCTGTCGTTGACTTTCTTTGATGACGTTTGCAGGGCGTTCCAAATGAGCGGTTATTGTCAGTGAAGTCCACTTCAACTGATATACCGTGCTCGGAGTAGGGAGCAGTGAACACTTGTGTAGGGACCCTGTCGAATGGAACGCACCTCAGGGCTCGCACACATAAAATCGACTCATGTCGATTGTGAAACTACGGTAGGAAAGGAAGTAGCACATCTACTTCGAGCCAAAATAGCGAAACTGTTGAGCAAAGGGGCCATAGAGCTTTTATCTCAAGCTCAGAGCGAAGGGGGTCTATACAGCAGATACTTTCTGGTACGGAAAAAAGATGGGGGTCTCAGACCCATTCTAGATCTAAGGCAGCTGAACAGAGTGCTTTCGAAACGCCGGTTCAGAATGCTCACAACCAGGAAAATCCTCGCGCAAATTCGTCAAGGGGACTGGTTTATGTTGATAGGAAAACGGATGCTCAGTGCTACTTGTGGCTGCATTCTGGAAGAACCAGGCTTGGTTCCCAGTTCTGATGCAGCTGACAAGCACTGCCCCATGGCCGATACCAGTGAGGAGGGACCTTCTCTCTCAGGGCAAGGGCTCGATCTGGCATCCTCGCCCAGAGCTTTGGCCCCTACATGCATGGGCCATCAACGGGTACCCGCTAACCTCCCGGTGGGAGTGTTAAACACGATCACGCAGGCTAGGGCACCGTCTACTAGACGGCTCTATTCCTCGAAATGGTCTGTGTTCTCTTGCTGGTGCACAGCTCGTGGCATATCACCCCTAGACTGTGGGGTGACGGGGGTTCTCTCCTTCCTGCAAGAGCTACTGGATAAGGGCAGAACCCCATCCACGCTCAAGGTTTACGTGGCGGCCATAGCAGCGTTTACTAGACCGACGCTTGGCCAGTCACTTGGGAGGAACGATCTGGTCATCCGCTTCCTTAGAGGAGCTAGGAGGCTGAATCCTCCCAGACCTCCCTCAGTCCCCATGTGGGACCTTTCTACGGTTTTGGAGGCCATGAAAGGTGCCCCATTCGAGCCAATCCAATCAATAGATATCAAACATTTGTCTTTCAAGACAGTGTTTCTTCTGGCTCTCGCTTCGGTAAAGCGTATAGGGGACTTGCAAGCGCTCTCAGTAAGTGCGACGTGCATGGAGTTTGGGCCAAATGACTCGAAAGTCATACTTAAACCAAGGCACGGTTATGTTCCTAAATCCCTCAACACACTGTTTAGGGCTCAGGTGATTTCCCTGTCAGCTCTGCCGGTCCATAGTGAGGAGAAGGACGCGAGCTTCCTTTGCCCGGTCAGGGCACTAAGGGCTTATGTGTCTCGCTCGACTGTCTTCTGACAGACGGAGCAGCTCTTTGTTTCGTTCAGCGGACGTTCTAAGGGACTAGCTGCGTCGAAACAGAGTCTATCCAGGTGGATAGTACATGCTATAGCGCTGGCTTACACTTCAAAGGGCCTGCAGTGCCCGTTAGGTGTCAGAGCGCACTCCACAAGAGGCATGGCCTCGTCGTGGGCTTGGTCTAGCGGGACTGCCTTGCAGGATATCTGTATGGCGGCAGGCTGGGCCTCCCCGTCTACATTTATAAGGTTTTATAACCTAGAGGTTCCCGCCTTGCAGGCTAAGCTGCTTTCGGTCTAATAAATCAGTACAGTCTGCCCTGATGCTACCGGCTCAGACTACTGAAACTGCTTGAGCACCGCTCGCTGATCATTAAATAACTCTATGGGTAGTGTGTAAGACCCATAATATTCACCAGCCCAGGCCGAGTTCTTTCGCCCTGACTGTGTGGAACACTGTTGATATAACTTGCTCCTCATAGGATGCTACTTGTTATGGGAATGATGCTATTCTAGCCCCTCCTACCCTTGGGACTTTGGTGTTGGATTTCAGCATGCACGGCGTTTTACACTGTGTTCCCCTAGCATAAGATATTACGCAGTACGAGAGACCTCTCGTAAGAGAACGTACTCGGTTACTAACGTAACCTCGGTTCTCTCTAGAAGAGGGAACGAGTACTGCGTATCTTTGCCGTGCATGCAACACGCTCTGGTTCGCTTCGGCGATGAAAAACCAGATTCTACCAGCCTGTCGAGCTGTATTTATAGGCCCAAGCCACACCTGTTTCGGCGGGACGTGACGCAGTGGGCGCGAAGCGTCCCCATTGGTTCTGACGTCACGAAGGGCCTCTCTTGATAGGCTGCTGCAGTTGCCGCAGGGCAGCCAATAGGCGCGCGAGCCGTCTTGCCTATGTCTGCATGCTGCCGCAACACGTTTTACATTATTTCAAAATTAAGGATAATTTTTGGCTTCAGTATATCGAGGAAAAGAGATTTTCCTCACGTAAGATATTACGCAGTACTCGTTCCCTCTTCTAGAGAGAACCGAGGTTACGTTAGTAACCGAGTACGTTTTCACTGTTATGCTGATGATACTCAGCTCTATTTTTCTTCAAAACCTAACGAAACTTACCAATTCACAAAATTAACGGAATGCATAGGTGATATAAAAAATTGGATGACTAGCAATTTCCTACTACTTAATTCTGAAAAAACAGAGATTCTAATTATTGGACAAAAAACTTCCTCACGTAATAACCTAGAATACTGTCTAACACTTGATGGCTGCTCTGTTAAGTCTTCGTCGTCGGTTAGGAACCTGTGTGTGCTCTTTGATACCAATCTTTCATTTGAAAGTCACGTGTCTAGTATCTGTAAAACCGCATTTTTCCATCTTAAAAATATATCTAAATTGGCTTCCGGTATGTGACGGAACAAGATGGACGTGTGAAACGAGAGCTCCATAAAGTCAGGCGATTAAAACCCCTTGAATTCAGCGAAAGTTTTGGTAAAAGACTCGGAATATGAGTGGGGGAGCGAAAACAAGAAGCCAAAAGATGACTGAAAAAGCGGAACAAGAGGGACACAAAGGAGGTGAAACGAATACACTTGATGCTAACCTTGCTAGCATAAACGCACACAGCAATGACTCGACTTCTCAACCGAGTTTGAAAGACATAAGCGATCAAATAAGCAACCTTCGAACTCAGCTAAATGCCGATCTAACATCGTTTAAAGAGGATGTAAAGAGAGAAGTGAAAGAGGAACTGACAGAATTCAGACAACAGATTCACCAACAGTTAGCTTCTACGACGCAAACCCTACAAGATCATGACAATAAACTTGAGGAGGCGGTGGCGCGTATTGAAGAACTGGAAAGTTGGTCGGCAGCGGCAAATGAAGTGCTCCAAGAGACACTAAAAGAGCAAAGGGCATTGCTTGGAAAAGTTGACGATTTGGAATCAAGGGGGAGGCGAAACAACCTCAGAATATACGGGGTACACGAGGAAATGGAAGGTTCCTCTGTGATTCAATTTGTGGAGAAGCTGTTGGTGAGCGAAAAACTTATTGAAGAAGGGACTGATACCCAAATACAACGCGCACACCGCCCACTTGGCCTGAAACCGACTCCCGACACCCCCCCGAGATCTATAGTTGTTAACTTTCTTCAGTACAGAGTCAAAGAAGCGGTTCTCAGAAATGCCTGGAAAAAGAAGATTCAGCTTGGGGATAAAACTCTCTCTTTTGACCACGACTACACAACAGGCGTGATTCAGCAACGCAAAGCCTACAAAAAGGTTAAAATTGTTTTGAAAGAGAACGGCATCCACTTCCAGACGCCATACACCCGAATGCGTATCCATTGGGAGAGTGGCCAACAGACCTACAACAGCGCTGAGGAAGCCGAAAGAGAACTGCATCGCCGAGGTCTTCTACCTGGGGGTCACCTCGGTGTGGATAATGCCAGCGGCACCGACACATCAGCGACCCGGAGACTGGACCAAACATCTTCATGGCAACGCGTGCCCCGGCGCGGAGAGAGGGAGACAGCCAAGAGAGCACGGGAACGGCTACAGGAATTCCAACAGAAGATCAATTCTTGAACTGAGAAGACAAAGACGCGGAGGCCTGAAGGAAATAGGTACTTGCTATGATCCAAAGAGCTGTGTGTTTAGTTGCATTTGGACATTGACTGTTAATGATGTAAACACTAGTAGTGTCATCCATTTTTATGATTCAAATAGCCTGACTTGAAGGAGCTAAAAGCCTAAGGTGGAATTAGTGGAAAAGCTCTTGCTGATTTATACACTGGTTCTGGGAGGGGGTCCTCTCTTAGAGGGAGGCTTTCCCCCTTACCTTATTTTGGCGAAAATGGGAGAATTACGAATACCCTGCCTTGGAAGCCTTTTTCAGTTTATTTGTTTTGTTACTTTAAGTTCAGTTCTGTTTCTGTTTCTATTTACAATGTTCATGTTCAAAGTTGATGGTTGTAAGACAAGCAACCAATCTGAACCACCTTACATTTATGATGCACAGTCAAAAGCTTAAAATAATGTCATTGAATGTCAATGGATTAGGTAATCCAGTAAAGAGGGCAAGGGTGATGAATAAGATAAGGAAAGACGATATGCACATCATCTTGCTACAGGAAACACATTTAGGCGCTTTGGAGCACGAAAAACTTACTAAATTTGGCTACAACATATTTTATAGCTCATATTCACAAAGTCATAGGAGGGGAGCTGCAATACTTGTAACCAAAAAAATAGAGTTTGACATTTTCAAAGAAGTAAAGGATAAGGAGGGTCGATATATTCTAGCAAAGGGTAAAGTCAATAATAATCTGACATTGGTTAACATCTACGCACCACCTGAAAGTGAAACAACATTTTATAAAGAATTCTTTGATACGCTCACAGCAGAAGCGGAAGGGATCTGTGTATGTGGAGGGGACTGGAATTCAGTCTTAAATTTGAAATTAGATACCACAAGTAAAAACAGAAGTAAAAGAAATCTTACAAAATTACTTAATATTATGTTGGAGGAAACTGGAAGCTCCACCCAACTATGAGGGACTATACACATTATTCAGTGCCTCACTTGGTTATTTCAAGAATAGACTATTTTATAATGAGACAGGAAGATTTCTACCGGGTAACTGAATGTAAGATTGGAGTCACTGATGTTTCAGACCACAGCGCAATCTATTTAACTCTTAACTTGGACAATATCCCAAAAAATACGGTATGGCGATTAAATGTGGGGCTTCTTAACAACCAATCAGTAGTTAGATCTGTCAAACAGGACATCAAAACATTTATAGAAGAGAATGACAATGGGGAGGTGGACCCATCAATATTATGGGACTCGTTAAAAGCCGTCTCACGAGGAAAACTAATAGCTAAAGCAACAAACATTAAGAAAACTAGGATTGAAGCATATAAAAGATTAATTAAAGATTTAAAGGATAAAGAGGAAAATTTCATTTTGAAAAAAGACCAGGACACTCAAAAAGAAATTCAAAAATTGAAAATGCAACTTGAAAATTATTTATATGATGAAGTAGAGAAAAAAGCTAGATATACAAAACTGGCATATTACGAACTAGGCCCAAAATCTACAAAGTTGCTCACTAGAAAATTACGCAAACAACAAGCGGACTCAACAATTTTGAAAATTAATGACCCTATCTCGCAAAAGCTTCGAACTGAGCCAAAAGAAATAGAAAACGCTTTTTATCAGTACTACAGCAAATTATATTCACTAGAGGGCGCTCCTAACAAAGAGTCGATCAGAGCATTTCTAGACAGATTAGACCTTTCTTGTATAGGAGAAATACAAAATAAAAGAATATTAGCAGACATTACATCAAAAGAACTGGATAAAGCAATAAGTAGACTAAAGGCAAATAAAGCCCCAGGTAGTGACGGTTTCCCCGGTGAGTGGTATAGGATATTTAAAGAAGAATTGAAGCCGCTTCTTCTTAGAGCTTTAAACTATATCCATAAAGAAGGCAAGACCCCTCCCTCCTGGAAGGAAGCAATTATTACACTGATTCCCAAAGAAAATAAAGATAGAGATAATTGTGCCAATTATAGGCCAATGTCAATTTTAAATGTGGCCTATTCACCTTATTCCGCCCCGCCCACTTTTACTTCTGTCCAGTACTTCCGTTGTAAACCAACTTCCGGTTTAGCGGACCCTCATTCAATTTCGAGGAGAACTGCAGAGAAGTCTCACTGATAAAATGTCACATAAGATAAGCTAATTTGTGCCAAATGTGCTATGTACGTGTGTACCAACAGCACAGCAATGCACTGTTTCTCGGGGGTAATTTTTAAACGACTTTTAGGTGTTTATATGACCCGTCTGCCTGTCTGATCGCAGCCCGGCCGATGTGTAGTGTTTAGCCTACATTAGCCACAAACATCTAATGTTGTAATGGTCTCACTACAGGACACATATACATGCTATAGCTTGTTTGAAAGCTATGGTCCTCTAGAATTCAGTCGCTGGATTTGTTTTACAGCCATTACTTGTGTTAGAGATCAAACCATAAGAAATTGCAGCTAGCAGTTAGCTAAGCTAACGTTACCCTCTTGTTCATCTAGTTGAGGCTCTTTCTTTCTACACCAGTTCGTGGCTATTTTTTTCTCATCTGTTGGCTATACACTGCAAATGTATCTGGTGATTAAGCAAACAAACTGTGGTGTAATAATGTTTCAAACTTTACATGTAGTAGTGTTTGTGCACATCTTTGTAATAGCCATTAGAAAGACACAGCTATTAAATAATTTGATTGTGGCATTGTTTCAAAAGCTTCAAGTGAAATGTACTTTAGTACGTTGCAGCAGTTGTTAATAACCATAGGCCAACGCATTTGGCTATAATATTATAGTCTATCTACTTATATCAAGACAGATAACAGATTGGACCAGGGCAAACAAAGCGCTAAGTAGCTAAACCAGGAAGTGAGATTACGCGGATGGCGCCACCCAGTGCTACTTCCGGAATAAGGTGAATAAGCTATATACATCCATTATTTCTAAACGATTTGAAACCTTTATTTCTGATATAATTGATGAGGATCAGACTGGCTTTATAATTGGTAGGCAAACGCAAGATAATATCAGACGAAGTCTTCAAGTGATTCACAATATTTCCAGCAATAAGCTTAAAGCGGCCTTGATCAGCCTTGATGCAGAAAAGGCCTTCGATCGAGTAAATTGGGATTTCTTATATCTAACGTTGGAGAAATTTGGCCTTACTAATGACGCTATTCAGTGCATTAGAGCAATTTATGATACGCCAACCGCAAGAATAAAAGTGAATGGATCTCTGACAGACCGGTTTGAACTCAGTAGAGGCTGTAGGCAGGGCTGCGGATTAAGTCCCACCCTTTTTGCTTTATACATCGAGCCACTGGCTCAAGCGATTCGAGAGAAAGATGATTTAAAGGGGATTATGATCAACGAAAGAGAACAAAAGATTGGTTTATTTGCGGACGATATATTGCTATTTTTAGAAGATATTAACATATCACTTCCCATAATGATGGATCTTTTGGGAAAGTATAATATGCTGGATAAAAGTTTAATATTTCCAAAACCCAAATATTACTGTTTAATCATTCACCCTCAAATGAAACTGTACGCACATACGATATAAAATGGAGCACCAACAAAATTAAATACCTCGGAGTATTTCTGTCTAAAGATCCTTCACTATTATAGAATTTTAACTACAATCCAATAAACGAAAGTATTAGAACAGACATCCAGAGATGGTCTACTTATCCACTCGACATAAGTGATAGAATAAATGTGGTAAAAATGAACATCCTCCCTAGGCTACTTTATTTATTTCAATCCCTCCCGATAAATATATCATCAAAACAATTCACGGAGTGGGATAAGCTGTTATCGAAGTTTATATGGGATGGGAAGAGGCCTAGAGTTAGGTATTCACCACTACAACTGCAGAAAGACAAGGGAGGCATGGCCCTTCCTAATTTAAAAATGTATTTCTATGCAGCTCAATTGCGCTACTTGTGTTGTTGGTGTGACCCTAGTTATTTTGCTAGATGGAAAGAGATTGAGACATGCATCCCTGGATATAATGTTCAGACACTCATGGGAGAGGATCATATTCCAACCGATTTAATAGAATTACTTGGCCCAATTGCACAATTCACAATGGAAATTTGGTATAGTGTAGCAAGACAATTAAAATTGAATAAAGAAAGAAAAATATTAAAATGGGTAGCTTATGACAAGGACTTCAAGCCAGGAACGCATGACTCAAATTTCAAATATTGGATCAATAGGGGGGTTACAGCCTTTTGTAATTTAATTAATAATGGGGAAATAAGAAGTTTTCAATATCTGAAAGACAAATTTAGTCTAGATAATCGAGACTTCTTTCGATATCTGCAACTAAGAGAATACTATAATAAAGAAATTAAGGACAGACATGAACCTAACGCGGTTTTAGAGACTTTGTGTGGTGCATATCAACAGAAAGTGCGCAAAATCATTTCAAAGCTGTACACTAGTTTAATGTCCTGTCAGAAAAACACAACTCTGTATGTCAAAGAAAAGTGGGAAAAAGAAGCAGTTGCCACGATCTCAAATGAAGAATGGTATAAAATCTGTGAGATGTCACAGACATCTACAAATTCACAAAAATGGAGAGAATTCAATTGGAAAAACTTCATTCGATTTTTTATCACGCCATCTATTAAACAACTGTCCACCCAACAAATGTGTTGGAGGCAATGTGGCACTGTTGGTGCTAACCACACGCATATTTTCTGGGACTGCATTGAGATAAAACCTTTCGGGACTTCTGTCCACCTTACTCTTTGCAAAGTACTGAAGTATTCTGACCTTTAACTTGTACAACAAGTATAACAATATAAACACAGAGAAAGTTTCATTGATTTTCTCAGAGATTCTAAATGTTGTGTCCTGAACGGAAGGGTTAATCCTGAAAATGATGGCTTCACCTCTGTATCAGTCAAGGGGAGGGCTGTGGTGGATTATTTAGTGATCCCACATGTGGACTTAAAACATGCTCTGAATTTAGTGTTTTTACCCCTCATGACCTGGTGGACAAAAATTCCTGATCCTTCTGTGCTTTATCTGCGTTTTCAAACAAAGCAGATTCTGTGTGTTGGGAATGATATCGAGTTTGGTCTACAAACTAAAAGGTTGATAAGAAAGTTTCATGATAATTTTCTTGATTCTGAAGTTTGTGATAATGCTCTAAGTGTCTAAGAGCATTATCAAGAGAGGAATTACAACTTGGAGAAAAAACACAGGATAATATGAATTATTGTTATGAACGTCTCTGTATGGTATTAAATAAGGAAATTAGCAAATACGGACCCAAAAGTGAAATGTATAGTAGAACTAAACAAAGGCAGTATAAAATCAAACAGCCATACTGGAATAATGAACTGCAGAGTGTGTGGCAAAGTCTTCGTATGGCTGAGAAAAAATACTTGAAATGTAAAGATCCCTCCTCAAGGCAGGAGTTATACAGAGCTTTTAGAAGTGGTCAATCTGAATTTGATAAAAAGCTCAGAGCTTACAAAAGGAGTTATAGGAGGGGGAATGTTCTTCAGTTGGAACAGTTTCATAATAGTAATTCTAAATACTTCTGGCAAGAAATAAATAAGCTTGGGCCTAAGAAGAAAAAAACTATCCCACTTGAAATTATCACAGAGAGTGGAGAATCTGTCTTTCAAACTGATCAGGTGTTGGAAAGATGGGAGGCAGATTATAGCAACTTGTTTGCTAGTAGCTGCTCCTATCAGTTTGATGACCAGTTTTATAT
Organism: Squalius cephalus; assembly: GCF_949319135.1. NCBI lineage: Eukaryota > Metazoa > Chordata > Actinopteri > Cypriniformes > Leuciscidae > Squalius > Squalius cephalus. Next base: position 27,980,610 of record NC_137145.1, on the reverse strand, counting down.
AAATACCTGTAAGGCCAAGGCAGTTCTCGAAGGGAACAATGTTAATCCACCACTGCTTTCAACAAAAGACTTGTTAAATAGTGACATTACAGTGGCGGAGGTACAGAAGGTAATTGAAAAAATTAAATTACAAAAAGCTGTGGGAGAAGATGAACTGACAAATGAAGTTCTTAAATGTCCCAAGCTTTTGAATACTCTGCACTGTTTGTTTACAAATTGTTTTTGTAGTGGTGTCATTCCATCAGGGTGGTATAAATCAATCATCAAGCCAATCCCCAAGTCTTGTCAGGCCGACCCCAGAATACCTCTAAATTACAGAGGCATAAGTTTATTGAGTACAGTTTATAAAGTTTATTCTGCCATTTTGAACAATCGGCTTTTCGAGTATATTGAAGAGAATCAAATAATGGTTGATGAGCAGAATGGATTCAGGAAAAATAGGGCATGTATTTACCACATTTATGAATCCGTGGTGAGAGCACGGCTACAGGAGGGAAAAAGTACATTTGTTTGTTTTGTTGATTTAAAAAAAGCGTTTGATTGGATAAACAGAGACCTCCTGGAGTATAAATTAATTAATTATGGGATTAATGGTAATTTTTATAAATCAATTAAAGCCCTGTATAAGGCACCAGTAGCTTGTGTTCAGGTGAATGATTTAAGGACTGGTTGGTTTCCTACTCCGTTTGGGGTAAAACAAGGAGATGTTCTTTCTCCAACGTTATTTGCTCTTTATGTTAATGATTTGGCACAAGAAATTAAAATGGCAAATCTGGGAATAACTATTGAAGACCTTTATCTTAGTATTCTTTTATACGCTGACGATATTGTGTTGATTGCAGAAAAAGAAATTGAGTTGCAAAAAATGTTGAATATTATGAATGATTGGTGTACCAAATGGAGCCTTACTATTAATTTAGTGAAAACACAAATTGTGCATTTCAGAAAGCCATCTACCTGCCAAAGTCATTATGCATTTTATTTTGGTCAATCATTGTTGAGCTATTCTGCAACATATAAGTACCTTGGCTTTGTTTTTCAAGAAAATATGAGGTTTTCTGTGGGCAGGAGAGTTTTGGGGGAATCTGCTGGAAGGGCATTGGGGTCTGTGGTTAATAAGATGAAGGTATGTCCTGATTTGAGTTTCCCTATATTCACGCGGCTGTATGATTTTATGGTTGCACCTGTGCTGTTTTATGCTGCTGGGGTGTGGGGATTTATGGAGAGTCCTGAGTGTAACTCTGTTCAGCATAGAGCTTTACGTTGTTTTCTCGGTGTTCATAGGTTCGCCCCTAAGGTAGCTGTAGAGGGAGACATGGGTTGGGAGCCTTGTGTGGTGAGGCAAAGGGTTGAAGTGATCAGATTGTGGAATCGTTTGGTGAGCCTACCTGACTATAGACTTACCAGGAAAGTCTTTAACTGGGATAAAGCCAATGGGCACCCCTGGACTAAAGATGTTCATGAGATCTCATATAAAGTAAACTCTCAAATTTTGTTTCAGAATAATTTACAATTTAAAATACCTACTATAAAAGAAACATTATTTGATATTTATAAAAAGCAGTGGGAGTTAGAAGTGTTAAATAAACCTAAACTGAGAATTTATGTGCAGTTCAAGGTCTGCTTTTCCACAGAGCCCTATGTGAATTGTAATATGAAAAGGAGACAGAGATCCCTGTGTGCACAGCTCAGAGCAGGAGTGCTGCCTTTGGAGGTGGAAGTGGGTTTGTATAAAGGGGTTCCTGAGGAAGGCCGGCTTTGTGCTGTCTGTGATTTGAGTTTGGTTGAGGATGAATTTCATTTTATGTTTTACTGTCCTTTGTATAATGATTTGAGAAATGTTTTGTTTGAAAAGATTCAATGTAAGAATCCTGATTTATTTTGGTTATCTGAAGGGGATATGTTGGGCTGGTTGTTTATTAATGACTGGTTTAGTGTGGCAACATTTGTGGAGAAAGCTTGGACTTTAAGGCAAAGAACGCTCTATCCCAAGATGTAATGATATTGCCTATCCGATGTATAAGGTCCGCTTTTCATTTGAAATGTCAGTGTCTTATAAGCCCATGTGGGCTGGGCACAAATTCTGTGCATGACACTTAAATAAAATAAAATGAATGAATGAATGAATGAATGAATGAATGAATGTACAACAATGTATCTGGGCCTTTTGTCTAATGTAAAGAAAGATGATCAATATTTGGTTAAGATATTATTGTCAGCAGGGAGGAAAGCGATAACAAGAAGATGGCTCAAACCTGAGCCACCCATCCATACTCAATGGATGGACATTGTGCAGGAAATATTCACCATGGAAAGAATGACCTTTATTCTAAGATGGAAAGAAGCTGAATTTAAAGAAAAATGGGTCAAATGGATAACATTTAAAATGGCATGAGAAACTGTGTAATCTGAAGATTTTTCTTTTTTTATCACGACATCCGGTTGCTGTCTTATGTTTAATTGTTCATTTTATTTTTTATTTTTTTTTATTTACTTTGCATTTTGTAAACATACACAAAACTGAGATCACCATGTTATGTGTTTTATCTGCCTAAAACAATAAAGATAAGAGTGAGAAAAAAAATATATATATAAATTATGCCATATGCTCTCAATGACAAATGCAGAACAATTAGTTCATGCTTTCATGACATCAAGGCTAGATTACTGTAATGCTCTACTGGGTGGTTGCCCTGCACGCTTAATAAACAAACTACAGCTGGTCCAAAACGCAGCAGCTCGAGTTCTTACCAGAACCAGGAAGTATGACCATATTAGCCCGGTTCTGTCAAAACTGCACTGGCTCCCTATTAAACATTGAATCAATTTTAAAATATTGCTGATTACTTACAAAGCACTAAATGGTTTAGCTCCACAGTACTTGAGCGAGCTCTTAACGCATTATAGTCCTTCACGTCTATTGCGATCTCAAAATTCCGGCCAGTTGATAATACCTAGAATATCAAAATCGACTGCTGGCGGTAGATCCTTTTCCTATTTAGCACCAAAACTTTGGAATAGTCTTCCTAACATTGTCCGGGAAGCAGACACACTCTGTCAGTTTAAAGCTAGATTAAAGACACATCTCTTTGACCTAGCATTCACATAATACATTATAGACTTCTAGAATTCAGTGTTAGGCTGCATAGATTAGGTCAGCCGGAACCGGGAACACTTCCCATAAATCCTGATGTACTCGTTACATCATAAGAAGAATGGCATCTACGCTAATTTTAGTGTCTTTGTTTATCCCGAGGTTTTCCTGCAGCCTGCCGGATCCAGGCCGTATCCAGATCTGACGAAGGACCTTCGCCTGGATCCGATGTCAACGCAGTGCTGAAGTGCCAACTAGTCTCTCCCTATGGAGGATCCCTTTACCACTCTACAGATAAAGTGTTGCCGGAAAATTCATTTCGCGTACCTACCCCAAAGTGACAAAATAAAATAAAAGTCTGTACCAAATTTATAAGGAAAGACCAGTTCTTTGTTTAGACTTGGTATGTAGGGAATTCCAAACCTGCGCACATATATTCAAACGCACATAACTATAGAACCAATTCTTAATGCGCATGTGAACGCCATCAGCGTTTCTCACAGGATCGCGTTTAAAGTCTGTGTAGAGAGAATGGTGTCGTCTTAGCGGCCCCTAATTTAATAACAAATGATCGTTGCGACGGAAGCGAATCAATCAAAACTAACTTTAGCTGGAAAATAACTTTAGAACCGCTATAAAGCCAAAACAATCTCTGTTACCCTAAATTATACATTTGTCTCTGTAAAGCTGCTTTGAAACAATCTACATTGTTAAAAGCGCTATATAAATGAGGATGACTTGACTTGACTTGACTTGATTGGTTGATGGGGGAGGGGTCTGTCAGTGAATTAATCAGAGAAATACTGTAGAACGAGGCATCATGCTGCCATATTCAAATTAAGGTTTTAAAATAAAAAAATTCAAATTTTCAAATAAAGGTTTTAAAATAAAAATTCAAGCGACAAATGATGTTTTATAGACAAAGTTCGGGATATATATTTATATATACCGGTATATATTGTGATGGAGAGCCAGTGTTGCTTCTCCATCCCTCAAGACTGTGCCCTTGTTGTTCTGTAGATCATGCATCTTGTAACTGCTCATATGGGTTTTTGCTGTTTGATCTCCTGTGGTTAGAGGAGTGGGCCTAACCTCTAGGGATGTGCACACACTGGGGGAGGGGAATACTCAGTTTAACTAATATAGGAAACATCAGTTGTGCAAATGACAATAGTTGTTTTTCTCTTGCCTGTATGTTTTATTTATTGATTGTTTTTAAACTCTTTGTCTTAACTATCATTGAGGGAACTTGCTGAAATGTATAGAGAGACAAGAGTTAGTTTTACAGAAAATGGTATGGTCCAATTAACTAAAGGCTGGAGAATGTATTTAAGTGTTCAGAAGTGAGGCAGGGGAACAGAGAGTGGTTTGGTGCTTAATGCAAAGGTTGTTAATGTTGCTTGAGCATGAGAGTTTTTGATCTTATCCATTGTTTATATGGATCATATGCACTTCCTTGCCTTTAAAGTATTCAATGCGCATGTGAACGCCATCAGCGTTTATTACAGGTTCGCGTTTAAAGTCTGTGTAGAGAGAATGGTGTCGTCCTAGCGGCCCCTAATTTAAAAACAAATGATTGTTGCGACGGAAGCGAATCAATCAAAACTAACTTTAGCTGGAAAATAACTTTATTAAAGAACCGCTACAAAGACAAAACAATCTCTGTTACCATAAATTATACGCTTATCTCTGTAAAGCTACTTTGAAACAATCTACATTGTTAAAAGCGCTATATAAATGAAGATGACTTGACTTGACTTGACTTTTGGAACGACCCAAACGGATGCCTGGTGTGATTAGGGGCCAAGCCCCGAAGGTGCTGAGGCACCTATTGTATCTGTTAGTTTTCTTATTATTAGGGGCCAAGCGAGGCACCTATTGTATCTGTTAGTTTTCTTATTATTATTAGGGGCCAAGCCCCGAAGGGGCTGAGGCACCTATTGTATCTGTTAGTTTTCTTATTACGGGCCAAGCCCCGAAGGGGCTGAGGCACCTATTGTATCTGTTAGTTTTCTTATTAGGGGCCAAGCCCCGAAGGGGCTGAGGCACCTATTGTATCTGTTAGTTTACTTCTTATTAGGGGCCAAGCCCCGAAGGGGCTGAGGCACCTATTGTATCTGTTAGTTTTCTTATTATTAGGGGCCAAGCCCCGAAGGGGCTGAGGCACCTATTGTATCTGTTAGTTTTCTTATTATTAGGGGCCAAGCCCAAGGGGCTAGGCACCTATTGTATCTGTTAGTTTTCTTCTTCTTATTATTATTCTTCTTCTTCCGCAAATGGGAGTCTATGGCAGCCCTATGAACCGTAAGTAGGAAAATGATGAAATTTGGCACACTTGTACATATGGTCATGAAAAGTAATTGGACCAATTTTGGAGTCTCTAGGACCAACTCTATAGCGCCACCACCAGTTCAAAAATTCAACATTCAAAGGGTTATAAATTTTGAACCATTTGATCTAGAAAAATTAAACTTAGTACACTTGATTCCTCTCATCATGGTGATCAAGACCAATGTAGTCCATTAAGACTCCACCCATTACAGTAGTGGCCATTTTGAAAAGTACAGTATTAAGTTTTTTCGCTATTCCTCCTTCAAAATTAAACCAATTTTGACAAAAATTTACTCAAATGATCTTTGGACTGAGACGCACAGAAATGACTGAACAGATTTTTTTTATTCAAGTTTGTTCAAAAGTTATGGTGTCGCAAAGTTAATGAGGTCGACGCAAAATTGGTTCAGAGGCTGTATCTCGGCCAAAGATTGATCAATCGAAACGAAAATTGATACGCTTCATCGGGAGCATGATCAGAGGGTCCATGCCAAAGTTGGGAACAGCGCCACTTATGGGTCATGAGATATGGAAAATGGCTATTTTGGCCAATAACTTTTGAACAGTTTGTCAGAAAATCATAAATTTGGTATCTGTGGATTCCTTGGGTCATGCCGAATCTGTGGATACCGATTTTGCCAGGATTGGATGAACCACTTGTCCGCCATTTTGATTTTTGTCATAAATTGCAATATCTTATAAAGCATTTAACATATCGGCACCAAAATTGGTAAGGATCATCATTAGCATGGCTTGAACGTACCTGAGAACTTTGATCACAGCGCCACCTAGTGTTCCAGAGATATCATTGTTTTTAAAAAAACGCTTATAACTTTTGCTAACATTGCTTGAAATTTGATTTCTTTATGTCAATATATTCCTTGGCTTATGCCGATTTCAACGATATCTCATATGTTATTTTTCAACAATGTGACTGGCCGCCATATTGGAGCGAATGTAAAACAGTTTTTTTGCTACTCCTCCTTCAAAATTGGTCTAATTTTGTCAAAACATGTGCTCAAATGATCTTCGGACTGAGACGCATAAAAGTACTGTCCCCGATTTTTTTGCTATACTGGAAAAAAAAAAGTTATGATGTCGCAAACTTAATGAGGTCGACCCATAATTGGTTCAGAGGCTGTAACTTGTGAACAGTTTGTCACAAAATCATAAAATTGGTGTCTATCGATTCCTTGCGTCATGTCGAATCCGAGGATATCTTTTTTTGCCAGGATTGGATGTACCACATCATAAGCTACATTAGCATTAAGCTAGCTTAGCATGCTAATGTGGTTAACTTGCTTTTGTGTGCTCATTCTTACACTGAAGCCTCTCCTCTGCAGATTGTGATTGTATGTCCTCTGAGTGGCGCAAGTTGCTAAATCAAGTGTCATGAATCCCGAACCATTCCGGTCATGGGTTCGAGTCCTGTGTTGGACAACTTGAAAATCTTGTATACAGTTGTCATTTCAATTCCTTCCGGCTCTGCACTGCTGTTGGTGCTTAAATGCTCGCTGCGCTGCTTTGCTTACAGTACTTGCTGTGCTTGATGTACATTTACATGTATATTAAATTTCTGCTCTTTTTGTTCTTCTGGCTTCGCACTGCTGTTGGTGCTTAAATGCTTGCTGCGCTGCAGTGCTTACAGTACTTGCTGTGTTGCTGTACATGATGTGCTGGCTGTGCTTGATGTGCTTGCAGTGCGCCATACTTGTTCTGCTTGCGGTGCCTTGAAGGGCTTGGCCCCTGTATTGCTGCTTGCAGCTATATTTGTCCTTGTGACTGCTCGAGTCTCTATCACATACATACATACATTTTATTATTATACATTACATACAGTTTTCTGCACCCCTCGTCCGCCCCGACTCCTCACTCTCGCCGGGATACGGGGAGTCCTCTGGGTTTGGGCTGAACTCAGAGCCCTCGATCCCCTCGGACAGCACGCCAAGTTCAGTTTAACACCAGCTCAACTGAACAACACAGAGAGGATCCTCGAGTAATTCACTTGATGGTGAAAAGGTATACTTTGTGGAGGACTGTAATGAAATAATTTGGACAGTTGTTAGAGAGAAGTACAGTAGATGTTCAGTGGAGCGTATGATCATTGAATCTTTCAGTGATTATAACATACTTTGTAGCCTGGGGAACAAAGTCATGTGTTTGTGTATGTGAAAATGTTTTCAAAATGATTCCAGTTCGCATGTATCCGCGGAAACGACTACAAATTCTGTATTATGCAGGCCAGACAAGTAATTTGGCGATGTCAATTTGTAAAGAAAGACTACACGCCCGCGCACATATATATTCAAACGCGCATCCCTATAGACTAGACACGTAATGTGCACGCCATCAGCGTTTTCACAGATTTGCGTTTTTGAAGTTTACACGGAGATGATTACGCTTTCAAAAATGTCAAAACTCGCAGCTTGGAACCTATTTCAAGGTTTGCGTTCTCGAGCCACCAAACACTGTTGTCGTGCAAATGAACGGCCAGAGCACATTAAAAGTTTTCTGTCTTCAGTTAAAACTGTGTCGTGTTAGCGGCCCCTAAGTTAATAACTAATGATCTTTGCAACGGAAGTGAATCAATCAAAGCTAACTTTAGCTGGACAATAACTTTATTCTAGAGCTGCTGTAAAGCCAAACAATCTCTGTTACTTTAATTTCCTATTATCACTGTAAAGCTGCTTTGAAACAATCTGTATTGTTAAAAGCACGATATAAATGAAGGTGACTTGACTTGACATGTACCATGTAAATATTGGGAACATAGGACCCTGGGAACATATGAATGACCCCACTGCAGTAATCAAATCAAATCATTACCAGTGGCTTTGTAAAACATCCAGCTTCTCTTAAGGCATCTTAACTTTGGAAACTCATTCTCCAGTCGATCAAAAATCGAATGAAGATATAATCAGTTGTCATTTGTCATACTGTTAGTCATTTATCAATATATGTAATAGGGTCTAAATAAGGTTGGGCACAACATACGATGCCTAATAATAATTCTAAAATGTTTGTATTCTTATATACAATCAGAAGGAAAAAACAGAAAATGTGTGCATCTTGTTTTTTCTAAAAGACACACTGAATCATCTTACCTCGCCATGTTTGGCAGAGTCATTAAAAGAGACCAAGTCCCGCATGAGCTAAAACAGCAGGTGCAGATAAAACATATATCTGGAGTTCGGTTGTTTTTGTCTGTGTGCCTTGGATGTGCCACAAAGCGTTTTTGTTCTCTTGCATATGGTCGCCTTGGGAACTAAACATTGCAGGAAACTGCCTAAATGCATAAGCCAAAACAAGAATTAGTAAGATATGAGACAGTTTGTTAAATCATCAATGAAAGCTGGCTTTAGATGGAAAATTTAAGTGTTTCATAGTCAAACTGAACAGAAACGGTCTTGCTTCATTTGAACCAAACCTTTTCAGATCCTGGGTCGGTCTTCCATCAGACAGAGAATGAGGATGAGGATGAAGGTAGAGAGACAGAGGAAGAGGGCATGTGTGTGTGTGGTGTCAGATCCCTGGCCATTATCTGCAACTAATGCCTGAGCAGCGTGTGGTAGATTTTCGCCTATTTCGCACCTGACCTACGTTTACAGTCAACGTTAGTTTCTCTGGGTCTCGTCTACAATCGATGTCCCCGAACGCCTACAGTCAACGTCAGTTTCTCTGGGTCTCGTCTACAGTCGACGTCCCCGAACGCCTACAGTCGACGTTAGTTTCTCTGGGTCTCGTCTATAATCGACGTCCCCGAACGTCTACAGTCAACGTCAGTTTCTCTGGGTCTCGTCTATAATCGACGTCCCCGAACGCCTACAGTCGATGTTAGTTTCTCTGGGTCTCGTCTACAATCGACGTCACCGAACGCCTACAGTCAACGTCAGTTTCTCTGGGTCTCGTCTACAGTCGACGTCCCCGAACGTCTACAGTCGACGTTAGTTTCTCTGGGTCTCGTCTATAATCGACGTCACCGAACGCCTACAGTCAACGTCAGTTTCTCTGGGTCTCGTCTACAGTCGACGTCCCCGAACGTCTACAGTCGACGTTAGTTTCTCTGGGTCTCGTCTATAATCGACGTCACCGAACGCCTACAGTCGATGTTAGTTTCTCTGGGTCTCGTCTATAATCGACGTCACCGAACGCCTACAGTCGACGTCAGTTTCTCTGGGTCTCGTCTACAGTCGACGTCCCCGAACGTCTACAGTCAACGTCAGTTTCTCTGGGTCTCGTCTATAATCGACGTCCCCGAACGTCTACAGTCGATGTTAGTTTCTCTGGGTCTCGTCTATAATCGACGTCACCGAACGCCTACAGTCAACGTCAGTTTCTCTGGGTCTCGTCTATAATCGACGTCCCCGAACGTCTACAGTCGATGTTAGTTTCTCTGGGTCTCGTCTATAATCGACGTCACCGAACGTCTACAGTCAACGTCAGTTTCTCTGGGTCTCGTCTATAATCGACGTCACCGAACGCCTACAGTCAACGTCAGTTTCTCTGGGTCTCGTCTATAATCGACGTCCCCGAACGTCTACAGTCGATGTTAGTTTCTCTGGGTCTCGTCTATAATCGACGTCACCGAACGTCTACAGTCGACGTTAGTTTCTCTGGGTCTCGTCTATAATCGACGTCACCGAACGCATACAGTCGACGTTAGTTTCTCTGGGTCTCGTCTACAATCGTCGCCCCTGAACGCCTACAGTCGACGTTAGTTTCTCTGGGTCTCGTCTACAATCGTCGCCCCTGAACGCCTACAGTCGACGTTAGTTTCTCTGGGTCTTGTCTACAATCGACGTCCCCGAACGCCTACAGTCGACGTTAGTTTCTCTGGGTCTCGTCTACATTTGACGTCCCCGAACGCATACAGTCGATGTTAGTTTCTCTGGGTCTCGTCTATAATCGATGTCCCCGAACGTCTACAGTCGATGTTAGTTTCTCTGGGTCTCGTCTATAATCGACGTCACCGAACGTCTACAGTCGACGTTAGTTTCTCTGGGTCTCGTCTACAGTCGACGTCACCGAACGTCTACAGTCGATGTTAGTTTCTCTGGGTCTCGTCTACAATCGTCGCCCCCGAACGCCTACAGTCGACGTTAGTTTCTCTGGGTCTCGTCTACAATCGACGTCCCCGAACGTCTACAGTCGACGTTAGTTTCTCTGGGTCTTGTCTACAGTCGACGTTAGTTTCTCTGGGTCTTGTCTTTAATCGACGTCACCAAACGTCTACAGTCGATGTTAGTTTCTCTGGGTCTCGTCTATAATCGACGTCCCCGAACGTCTACAGTCGACGTTAGTTTCTCTGGGTCTCGTCTACAGTCGACGTCCCCGAACGTCTACAGTCGACGTTAGTTTCTCTGGGTCTTGTCTAGAGTCGACGTCCCCGAACGCCTACAGTCGACGTTAGTTTCTCTGGGTCTCATCTACAGTCGACGTCCCCGAACGCCTACAGTCGATGTTAGTTTCTCTGGGTCTCGTCTATAATCGACGTCCCCGAACGTCTACAGTCGACGTTAGTTTCTCTGGGTCTTGTCTACAGTCGACGTTAGTTTCTCTGGGTCTTGTCTTTAATCGACGTCACCAAACGTCTACAGTCGATGTTAGTTTCTCTGGGTCTCGTCTATAATCGACGTCCCCGAACGTCTACAGTCGACGTTAGTTTCTCTGGGTCTCGTCTACAGTCGACGTCCCCGAACGTCTACAGTCGATGTTAGTTTCTCTGGGTCTTGTCTACAGTCGACGTCCCCGAACGCCTACAGTCGACGTTAGTTTCTCTGGGTCTCATCTACAGTCGACGTCACCGAACGTCTACAGTCGATGTTAGTTTCTCTGGGTCTCGTCTATAATCAACGTCACCGAACGCATACAGTCGACGAGAGTTTCTCTGGGTCTCGTCTACAGTCGACGTCCCCGAACGCCTACAGTCGACGTTAGTTTCTCTGGGTCTCATCTATAATCGACGTCACCGAACGCCTACAGTCGACGTTAGTTTCTCTGGGTCTCGTCTACAATCGACGTCCCCGAACGCCTACAGTCGACGTTAGTTTCTCTGGGTCTCGTCTATAATCGACGTCACCGAACGCCTACAGTCGACGTTATTTTCTCTGGGTCTCGTCTACAATCGACGTCCCCGAACGCCTACAGTCGACGTTAGTTTCTCTGGGTCTCGTCTATAATCGACGTCACCGAACGCCTACAGTCGACGTTAGTTTCTCTGGGTCTCGTCTATAATCGACGTCACCGAACGTCTACAGTCGACGTTAGTTTCTCTGGGTCTCGTCTACAATCGACGTCACCGAACGTCTACAGTCGATGTTAGTTTCTCTGGGTCTCGTCTACAATCGTCGTCCCCGAACGTCTACAGTCGATGTTAGTTTCTCTGGGTCTCGTCTACAATCGTCGTCCCCGAACGTCTACAGTCGATGTTGGTTTCTCTGGGTCTCGTCTACAATCGTCGTCCCCGAACGTCTACAGTCGATGTTAGTTTCTCTGGGTCTCGTCTACAGTCGACGTCACCGAACGCCTACAGTCGACGTTAGTTTCTCTGGGTCTCGTCTATAATCGACGTCACCGAACGTCTACAGTCGACGTAAGTTTCTCTGGGTCTTGTCTATAATCGACGTCACCGAACGCCTACAGTCGACGTTAGTTTCTCTGGGTCTCGTCTACAGTTGACGTCCCCGAACGTCTACAGTCGACGTTAGTTTCTCTGGGTCTTGTCTTTAATCGACGTCACCAAACGTCTACAGTCGACGTTAGTTTCTCTGGGTCTCGTCTACAGTCGACGTCACCGAACGCCTACAGTCGACGTTAGTTTCTCTGGGTCTCGTCTATAATCGACGTCACCGAACGTCTACAGTCGACGTTAGTTTCTCTGGGTCTTGTCTATAATCGACGTCACCGAACGCCTACAGTCGACGTTAGTTTCTCTGGGTCTCGTCTATAATCGACGTCACCGAACGTCTACAGTCGACGTTAGTTTCTCTGGGTCTTGTCTACAATCGACGTCACCGAACGCCTACAGTCGACGTTAGTTTCTCTGGGTCTCGTCTACAGTCGACGTCACCGAACGTCTACAGTCGACGTTAGTTTCTCTGGGTCTTGTCTATAATCGACGTCACCGAACGTCTACAGTCGACGTTAGTTTCTCTGGGTCTCGTCTATAATCGACGTCACCGAACGTCTACAGTCGACGTTAGTTTCTCTGGGTCTTGTCTACAATCGACGTCACCGAACGCCTACAGTCGACGTTAGTTTCTCTGGGTCTCGTCTACAGTCGACGTCACCGAATGCCTACAGTCGACGTTAGTTTCTCTGGGTCTCGTCTATAATCGACGTCACCGAACGTCTACAGTCGACGTTAGTTTCTCTGGGTCTTGTCTATAATCGACGTCACCGAACGCCTACAGTCGACGTTAGTTTCTCTGGGTCTCGTCTACAGTTGACGTCCCCGAACGTCTACAGTCGACGTTAGTTTCTCTGGGTCTTGTCTTTAATCGACGTCACCAAACGTCTACAGTCGACGTTAGTTTCTCTGGGTCTCGTCTACAGTCGACGTCCCCGAACGCCTACAGTCGACGTTAGTTTCTCTGGGTCTCGTCTACAGTCGACGCCCCCGAACGCCTACAGTCGACGTTAGTTTCTCCGGGTCTCGTCTACAGTCGACGTCCCCGAACGCCTACAGTCGACGTTAGTTTCTCTGGGTCTCGTCTATAATCGACGTCCCCGAACGTCTACAGTCGACGTTAGTTTTTCCGGGTCTCGTCTACAATCGTCATCCCCGAACGTCTACAGTCGATGTTAGTTTCTCTGGGTCTCGTCTATAATCGACGTCACCGAACGCCTACAGTCAACGTCAGTTTCTCTGGGTCTCGTCTACAGTCGACGTCCCCGAACGTCTACAGTCGACGTTAGTTTCTCTGGGTCTCGTCTATAATCGACGTCACCGAACGCCTACAGTCGATGTTAGTTTCTCTGGGTCTCGTCTATAATCGACGTCACCGAACGCCTACAGTCAACGTCAGTTTCTCTGGGTCTCGTCTACAGTCGACGTCCCCGAACGTCTACAGTCGACGTTAGTTTCTCTGGGTCTCGTCTATAATCGACGTCACCGAACGTCTACAGTCGATGTTAGTTTCTCTGGGTCTCGTCTACAATCGACGTCACCGAACGCCTACAGTCGACGTCAGTTTCTCTGGGTCTCGTCTATAATCGACGTCACCGAACGTCTACAGTCGACGTTAGTTTCTCTGGGTCTCGTCTATAATCGACGTCACCGAACGTCTACAGTCGATGTTAGTTTCTCTGGGTCTCGTCTACAATCGACGTCACCGAACGTCTACAGTCGACGTTAGTTTCTCTGGGTCTTGTCTACAGTCAACGTCCCCGAACGTCTACAGTCAATGTTAGTTTCTCTGGGTCTCGTCTATAATCGACGTCACCGAACGTCTACAGTCGACGTTAGTTTCTCTGGGTCTCGTCTACAGTCGACGTCACCGAACGTCTACAGTCGATGTTAGTTTCTCTGGGTCTCGTCTACAATCGTCGCCCCCGAACGCCTACAGTCGACGTTAGTTTCTCTGGGTCTCGTCTACAATCGATGTCCCCGAACGTCTACAGTCGACGTTAGTTTCTCTGGGTCTTGTCTATAATCGACGTCACCGAACGCCTACAGACGACGTTGGTTTCTCTGGGTCTCGTCTACAATCGACGTTAGTTTCTCTGGGTCTTGTCTATAATCGACGTCACCGAACGTCTACAGTCGACGTTAGTTTCTCTGGGTCTTGTCTATAATCGACGTCACCGAACGTCTACAGACGACGTTGGTTTCTCTGGGTCTCGTCTACAATCGACGTCCCCGAACGTCTACAGTCGACGTTAGTTTCTCTGGGTCTTGTCTATAATCGACGTCACCGAACGCCTACAGACGACGTTAGTTTCTCTGGGTCTCGTCTATAATCGTCGCCCCTGAACGTCTACAGTCGACGTTAGTTTCTCTGGGTCTCGTCTACAGTCGACGTCCCCGAACGTCTACAGTCGATGTTAGTTTCTCTAGGTCTCGTCTATAATCGACGTCACCGAACGCCTACAGTCGACGTTAGTTTCTCTGGGTCTCGTCTATAATCGACGCCCCCGAACGCCTACAGCCGACGTTAGTTTCTCTGGGTCTCGTCTACATTTGACGTCCCCGAACGTCTACAGTCGATGTTAGTTTCTCTGGGTCTCGTCTACAATCGACGTCCCCGAACGTCTACAGTCGATGTTAGTTTCTCTGGGTCTCGTCTACATTTGACGTCCCCGAACGTCTACAGTCGATGTTAGTTTCTCTGGGTCTCGTCTACAATCGACGTCACCGAACGTCTACAGTCGATGTTAGTTTCTCTGGGTCTCGTCTACAATCGTCGCCCCCGAACGCCTACAGTCGACGTTAGTTTCTCTGGGTCTCGTCTACAATCGATGTCCCCGAACGTCTACAGTCGACGTTAGTTTCTCTGGGTCTTGTCTATAATCGACGTCACCGAACGCCTACAGACGACGTTGGTTTCTCTGGGTCTCGTCTACAATCGACGTCCCCGAACGTCTACAGTCGATGTTAGTTTCTCTAGGTCTCGTCTATAATCGACGTCACCGAACGCCTACAGTCGACGTTAGTTTCTCTGGGTCTCATCTACAATCGACGTCCCCGAACGCCTACAGTCGACGTTAGTTTCTCTGGGTCTCATCTACAATCGACGTCCCCGAACGTCTACAGTCGATGTTAGTTTCTCTAGGTCTCGTCTATAATCGACGTCACCGAACGCCTACAGTCGACGTTAGTTTCTCTGGGTCTCGTCTATAATCGACGTCCCCGAACGTCTACAGTCGACGTTAGTTTCTCTGGGTCTCGTCTACAATCGTCGTCCCCGAACGTCTACAGTCGACGTTAGTTTCTCTGGGTCTCGTCTATAATCGACGTCACCGAACGCCTACAGTCGATGTTAGTTTCTCTGGGTCTCGTCTACAATCGACGTCCCCGAACGTCTACAGACGACGTTGGTTTCTCTGGGTCTCGTCTACAATCGACGTCCCCGAACGTCTACAGTCGATGTTAGTTTCTCTAGGTCTCGTCTATAATCGACGTCACCGAACGCCTACAGTCGACGTTAGTTTCTCTGGGTCTCATCTACAATCGACGTCCCCGAACGTCTACAGACGACGTTGGTTTCTCTGGGTCTTGTCTATAATCGACGTCACCGAACGCCTACAGACGACGTTGGTTTCTCTGGGTCTCGTCTACAATCGACGTCCCCGAACGTCTACAGTCGACGTTAGTTTTTCCGGGTCTCGTCTACAATCGTCGTCCCCGAACGTCTACAGTCGATGTTAGTTTCTCTGGGTCTCGTCTATAATCGACGTCCCCGAACGTCTACAGTCGACGTTAGTTTTTCCGGGTCTCGTCTACAATCGTCGTCCCCGAACGTCTACAGTCGATGTTAGTTTCTCTGGGTCTCGTCTATAATCGACGTCCCCGAACGTCTACAGTCGACGTTAGTTTCTCTGGGTCTCGTCTACAATCGACGTTCCCTAACGTCTACAGTCGACGTTAGTTTCTCTGGGTCTTGTCTATAATCGACGTCACCGAACGCCTACAGACGACGTTGGTTTCTCTGGGTCTCGTCTACAATCGACGTCCCCGAACGTCTACAGTCGATGTTAGTTTCTCTAGGTCTCGTCTATAATCGACGTCACCGAACGCCTACAGTCGACGTTGGTTTCTCTGGGTCTCGTCTACAATCGACGTCCCCGAACGTCTACAGTCGATGTTAGTTTCTCTAGGTCTCGTCTATAATCGACGTCACCGAACGCCTACAGTCGACGTTAGTTTCTCTGGGTCTCATCTACAATCGACGTCCCCGAACGCCTACAGTCGACGTTAGTTTCTCTGGGTCTCGTCTACATTTGACGTCCCCGAACGTCTACAGTCGATGTTAGTTTCTCTGGGTCTTGTCTACAGTCGACGTTAGTTTCTCTGGGTCTTGTCTATAATCGACGTCACCGAACGCATACAGTCAACGTTAGTTTCTCTGGGTCTCGTCTACAGTCGACGTTAGTTTCTCTGGGTCTTGTCTATAATCGACGTCCCCGAACGTCTACAGTCGATGTTAGTTTCTCTAGGTCTCGTCTATAATCGTCGCCCCCGAACGCCTACAGACGACGTTGGTTTCTCTGGGTCTCGTCTACAATCGACGTCCCCGAACGTCTACAGTCGATGTTAGTTTCTCTAGGTCTCGTCTATAATCGACGTCACCGAACACCTACAGTCGACGTTAGTTTCTCTGGGTCTCATCTACAATCGACGTCCCCGAACGCCTACAGTCGACGTTAGTTTCTCTGGGTCTCGTCTACATTTGACGTCCCCGAACGCATACAGTCGATGTTAGTTTCTCTGGGTCTCGTCTATAATCGATGTCCCCGAACGTCTACAGTCGATGTTAGTTTCTCTGGGTCTCGTCTATAATCGACGTCACCGAACGTCTACAGTCGACGTTAGTTTCTCTGGGTCTCGTCTACAGTCGACGTCACCGAACGTCTACAGTCGATGTTAGTTTCTCTGGGTCTCGTCTACAATCGTCGCCCCCGAACGCCTACAGTCGACGTTAGTTTCTCTGGGTCTCGTCTACAATCGACGTCCCCGAACGTCTACAGTCGACGTTAGTTTCTCTGGGTCTTGTCTTTAATCGACGTCACCAAACGTCTACAGTCGATGTTAGTTTCTCTGGGTCTCGTCTATAATCGACGTCCCCGAACGTCTACAGTCGACGTTAGTTTCTCTGGGTCTCGTCTACAGTCGACGTCCCCGAACGTCTACAGTCGACGTTAGTTTCTCTGGGTCTCGTCTACAATCGACGTCACCGAACGCCTACAGTCGACGTTAGTTTCTCTGGGTCTCGTCTACAGTCGACGTCCCCGAACGCCTACAGTCGACGTTAGTTTCTCTGGGTCTCGTCTACAGTCGACGTCCCCGAACGCCTACAGTCGATGTTAGTTTCTCTGGGTCTCGTCTATAATCGACGTCCCCGAACGTCTACAGTCGACGTCAGTTTCTCTGGGTCTCGTCTATAATCGACGTCACCGAACGTCTACAGTCGATGTTAGTTTCTCTGGGTCTCGTCTATAATCAACGTCACCGAACGCATACAGTCGACGTTAGTTTCTCTGGGTCTCGTCTACAGTCGACGTCCCCGAACGTCTACAGACGACGTTGGTTTCTCTGGGTCTCGTCTACAGTCGACGTCCCCGAACGTCTACAGACGACGTTAGTTTCTCTGGGTCTCGTCTATAATCAACGTCACCGAACGTCTACAGTCGATGTTAGTTTCTCTGGGTCTCGTCTATAATCAACGTCACCGAACGCATACAGTCGACGTTAGTTTCTCTGGGTCTCGTCTACAATCGACGTCACCGAACGTCTACAGTCGATGTTAGTTTCTCTGGGTCTCGTCTATAATCAACGTCACCGAACGCCTACAGTCGACGTTAGTTTCTCTGGGTCTCGTCTACAGTCGACGTCCCCGAACGTCTACAGACGACGTTGGTTTCTCTGGGTCTCGTCTACAACCGACGTCCCCGAACGTCTACAGTCGACGTTAGTTTCTCTGGGTCTCATCTATAATCGACGTCCCCGAACGCCTACAGTCGACGTTAGTTTCTCTGGGTCTCGTCTACAGTCGACGTCCCCGAACGCCTACAGTCGACGTTAGTTTCTCTGGGTCTCGTCTACAGTCGACGTCACCGAACGTCTACAGTCGATGTTAGTTTCTCTGGGTCTTGTCTACAATCGACGTCACCGAACGCCTACAGTCGACGTTAGTTTCTCTGGGTCTCGTCTACAGTCGACGTCACCGAACGCCTACAGTCGACGTTAGTTTCTCTGGGTCTTGTCTATAATCGACGTCACCGAACGCCTACAGTCGATGTTAGTTTCTCTGGGTCTTGTCTATAATTGACGTCACCGAACGCCTACAGTCGACGATAGTTTCTCTGGGTCTTGTCTATAATTGACGTCACCGAACGCCTACAGTCGACGTTAGTTTCTCTGGGTCTCGTCTACAGTCGACGTCCCCGAACGTCTACAGTCGACGTTAGTTTCTCTGGGTCTTGTCTTTAATCGACGTCACCAAACGTCTACAGTCGACGTTAGTTTCTCTGGGTCTCGTCTATAATCGACGTCCCCGAACGCTTACAGTCGACGTTAGTTTCTCTGGGTCTCGTCTACAATCGTCGTCCCCGAACGCCTACAGTCGACGTTAGTTTCTCTGGGTCTCGTCTATAATCGACGTCACCGAACGTCTACAGTCGACGTTAGTTTCTCTGGGTCTCGTCTACAATCGACGTCACCAAACGTCTACAGTCGACGTTAGTTTCTCTGGGTCTTGTCTTTAATCGACGTCACCAAACGTCTACAGTCGACGTTAGTTTCTCTGGGTCTCGTCTATAATCGACGTCCCCGAACGCCTACAGTCGACGTTAGTTTCTCTGGGTCTCGTCTACAATCGACGTCCCCGAACGCCTACAGTCGACGTTAGTTTCTCTGGGTCTCGCCTACAGTCGACGTTAGTTTCTCCGGGTCTCGTCTACAGTCGACGTCCCCGAACGCCTACAGTCGACGTTAGTTTCTCCGGGTCTTGTCTTTAATCGACGTCACCAAACGTCTACAGTCGACGTTAGTTTCTCTGGGTCTCGTCTACAGTCGACGCCCCCGAACGCCTACAGTCGACGTTAGTTTCTCCGGGTCTCGTCTACAGTCGACGTCCCCGAACGCCTACAGTCGACGTTAGTTTCTCCGGGTCTTGTCTACAATCGACGTCCCCGAACGCCTACAGTCGACGTTAGTTTCTCTGGGTCTCGTCTACAGTCGACGCCCCCGAACGCCTACAGTCGACGTTAGTTTCTCCGGGTCTCGTCTACAGTCGACGCCCCCGAACGCCTACAGTCGACGTTAGTTTCTCTGGGTCTCGTCTACAGTCGACGCCCCCGAACGCCTACAGTCGACGTTAGTTTCTCCGGGTCTCGTCTATAATCGACGTCACCGAACGCCTACAGTCGACGTTAGTTTCTCTGGGTCTTGTCTTTAATCGACGTCACCAAACGTCTACAGTCGACGTTAGTTTCTCTGGGTCTCGTCTTTAATCGACGTCACCAAACGTCTACAGTCGACGTTAGTTTCTCTGGGTCTCGTCTATAATCGACGTCCCCGAACGCCTACAGTCGACGTTAGTTTCTCTGGGTCTCGTCTACAATCGACGTCCCCGAACGCCTACAGTCGACGTTAGTTTCTCTGGGTCTCGTCTACAGTCGACGCCCCCGAACGCCTACAGTCGACGTTAGTTTCTCCGGGTCTCGTCTACAGTCGACGTCCCCGAACGCCTACAGTCGACGTTAGTTTCTCCGGGTCTCGTCTATAATCGACGTCCCCGAACGTCTACAGTCGACGTTAGTTTTTCCGGGTCTCGTCTACAATCGTCGTCCCCGAACGTCTACAGTCGATGTTAGTTTCTCTGGGTCTCGTCTATAATCGACGTCACCGAACGTCTACAGTCGACGTTAGTTTCTCTGGGTCTCGTCTATAATCGACGTCCCCGAACGTCTACAGTCGACGTTAGTTTCTCTGGGTCTCGTCTACAATCGTCGCCCCTGAACGCCTACAGTCGACGTTAGTTTCTCTGGGTCTCGTCTACAATCGTCCCCGAACGTCTACAGTCGATGTTAGTTTCTCTGGGTCTCGTCTATAATCGACGTCCCCGAACGTCTTCAGTCGATGTTAGTTTCTCTGGGTCTCGTCTATAATCAACGTCACCGAACGCCTACAGTCGACATTAGTTTCTCTGGGTCTCGTCTATAATCGACGTCACCGAACGTCTACAGTCAACGTTAGTTTCTCTGGGTCTTGTCTATAATTGACGTCACCGAACGTCTACAGTCGATGTTAGTTTCTCTGGGTCTCATCTACAGTCGACGTCCCCGAACGTCTACAGTCGACGTTGGTTTTTCTGGGTCTTGTCTACAATCGACGTCCCCGAACGTCTACAGTCAACGTCAGTTTCTCTGGGTCTCGTCTATAATCGACGTCACCGAACGTCTACAGTCGACGTTAGTTTCTCTGGGTCTCGTCTATAATCGACGTCACCGAACGTCTACAGTCGACGTCAGTTTCTCTGGGTCTCGTCTATAATCGACGTCACCGAACGTCTACAGTCGATGTTAGTTTCTCTGGGTCTCGTCTATAATCGACGTCACCGAACGTCTACAGTCGACGTTAGTTTCTCTGGGTCTCGTCTATAATCGACGTCACCGAACGTCTACAGTCAACGTTAGTTTCTCTGGGTCTTGTCTATAATTGACGTCACCGAGCGCCTACAGTCGACGTTAGTTTCTCTGGGTCTCGTCTATAATCAACGTCACCGAACGCCTACAGTCGACGTTGGTTTCTCTGGGTCTTGTCTACAATCGACGTCCCCGAACGTCTACAGTCGATGTTAGTTTCTCTGGGTCTCGTCTACAATCGACGTCCCCGAACGTCTACAGTCGATGTTAGTTTCTCTGGGTCTCGTCTATAATCGACGTCACCGAACGTCTACAGTCGATGTTAGTTTCTCTGGGTCTCGTCTATAATCGACGTCCCCGAACGTCTACAGTCGATGTTAGTTTCTCTGGGTCTCGTCTACAATCGACGTCCCCAAACGTCTACAGTCGACGTTAGTTTCTCTGGGTCTCGTCTATAATCGACGTCACCGAACGTCTACAGTCAACGTTAGTTTCTCTGGGTCTTGTCTATAATTGACGTCACCGAACGCCTACAGTCGACGTTAGTTTCTCTGGGTCTCGTCTATAATCAACGTCACCGAACGCCTACAGTCGACGTTGGTTTCTCTGGGTCTTGTCTACAATCGACGTCCCCGAACGTCTACAGTCGATGTTAGTTTCTCTGGGTCTCGTCTACAATCGTCGTCCCCGAACGTCTACAGTCGATGTTAGTTTCTCTGGGTCTCGTCTATAATCGACGTCACCGAACGCCTACAGTCGACGTTGGTTTCTCTGGGTCTCGTCTATAATCGACGTCACCGAACGTCTACAGTCGACGTTAGTTTCTCTGGGTCTCGTCTATAATCGACGTCACCGAACGTCTACAGTCGATGTTAGTTTCTCTGGGTCTTGTCTATAATTGACGTCACCGAACGCCTACAGTCGATGTTAGTTTCTCTGGGTCTCGTCTATAATCGACGTCACCGAACGCCTACAGTCGATGTTAGTTTCTCTGGGTCTCGTCTACAGTCGACGTTAGTTTCTCTGGGTCTCGTCTACAGTCGACATCCCCGAACGTCTACAGTCGACGTCAGTTTCTCTGGGTCTTGTCTATAATCGACGTCACCGAACGTCTACAGTCGACGTCAGTTTCTCTGGGTCTCGTCTATAATCAACGTCACCGAACGTCTACAGTCAACGTCAGTTTCTCTGGGTCTCGTCTATAATCGACGTCACCGAACGTCTACAGTCGATGTTAGTTTCTCTGGGTCTTGTCTATAATTGACGTCACCGAACGCCTACAGTCGACATTAGTTTCTCTGGGTCTCGTCTATAATCGACGTCACCGAACGTCTACAGTCAACGTCAGTTTCTCTGGGTCTCGTCTATAATCGACGTCACCGAACGTCTACAGTCGATGTTAGTTTCTATGGGTCTTGTCTATAATTGACGTCACCGAACGCCTACAGTCGACGTTAGTTTCTCTGGGTCTCGTCTACAGTCGACGTCACCGAACGTCTACAGTCGATGTTAGTTTCTCTGGGTCTTGTCTATAATTGACGTCACCGAACGCCTACAGTCGACGTCAGTTTCTCTGGGTCTTGTCTATAATTGACGTCACCGAACGCCTACAGTCGACGTCAGTTTCTCTGGGTCTTGTCTATAATCGACGTCACCGAACGTCTACAGTCGATGTTAGTTTCTCTCAAGTCAAGTCAAGTCAAGTCATCTTCATTTATATAGCGCTTTTAACAATGTAGATTGTTTCAAAGCAGCTTTACAGAGATAAGCGTATAATTTAAGGTAACAGAGATTGTTTCGGCTTTACAGCAGAGTTAAGTTATTTCCATCTAAAGTTAGTTTTGATTGTTTTGCTTCCGTCGCAATGATCATTTGTTATTAAATTAGGGGCCGCTAAGACGACACCATTCCCTCTACACAGACTTTAAACGCGAACCTGTGATAAACACTGATGGCGTTCACATGAGCATTTAGAATGGGTTCTATAGTTATGTGCGTTTGAATATACGCAGGTTTGGAATTCCCTACAAGCCAAGCCTAAACAAAGTACTTGTCTTTCCCTATAAATTTTGATAAAGAATTTTATTTTTATTTTATTTTACTCTGGGTCTCGTCTATAATCGACGTCACCGAACGTCTACAGTCAACGTTAGTTTTTCTGGGTCTTGTCTATAATTGACGTCACCGAACGCCTACAGTCGACGTTAGTTTCTCTGGGTCTCGTCTACAGTCGACGTCCCCGAACGTCTACAGACGATGTTGGTTTCTCTGGGTCTCGTCTACAATCGACGTCCCCGAACGTCTACAGTCGACGTTAGTTTCTCTGGGTCTCGTCTATAATCGACGTCACCGAACGCCTACAGTCGACGTTAGTTTCTCTGGGTCTCGTCTACAATCGACGTCCCCGAACGCCTACAGTCGACGTTAGTTTCTCTGGGTCTCGTCTACAATCGACGTCACCGAACGTCTACAGTCGACGTTAGTTTCTCTGGGTCTCGTCTATAATCGACGTCACCGAACGTCTACAGTCGACGTTAGTTTCTCTGGGTCTTGTCTATAATCGACGTCACCGAACGTCTACAGTCGACGTTAGTTTCTCTGGGTCTCGTCTACAATCGACGTCCCCGAACGCCTACAGTCGACGTTAGTTTCTCTGGGTCTCATCTACAATCGACGTCACCGAACGCCTACAGTCGACGTTAGTTTCTCTGGGTCTCGTCTATAATCGACGTCACCGAACGTCTACAGTCGACGTTAGTTTCTCTGGGTCTTGTCTATAATCGACGTCACCGAACGTCTACAGTCGACGTTAGTTTCTCTGGGTCTCGTCTATAATCGACGTCACCGAACGTCTACAGTCGACGTTAGTTTCTCTGGGTCTCGTCTACAATCGTCGTCCCCGAACGTCTACAGTCAACGTCAGTTTCTCTGGGTCTCGTCTACAATCGACGTCCCCGAACGTCTACAGTCGACGTTAGTTTCTCTGGGTCTCGTCTATAATCGACGTCACCGAACGTCTACAGTCGACGTTAGTTTCTCTGGGTCTCGTCTACAATCGTCGTCCCCGAACGTCTACAGTCAACGTCAGTTTCTCTGGGTCTCGTCTACAATCGACGTCCCCGAACGTCTACAGTCGACGTTAGTTTCTCTGGGTCTCGTCTATAATCGACGTCACCGAACGTCTACAGTCGACGTTAGTTTCTCTGGGTCTTGTCTATAATCGACGTCACCGAACGTCTACAGTCGACGTTAGTTTCTCTGGGTCTTGTCTATAATCGACGTCACCGAACGTCTACAGTCGACGTTAGTTTCTCTGGGTCTCGTCTACAATCGTCATCCCCGAACGTCTACAGTCGACGTTAGTTTCTCTGGGTCTCGTCTATAATCGACGTCACCGAACGCCTACAGTCGACGTTAGTTTCTCTGGGTCTCGTCTATAATCGACGTCACCGAACGCCTACAGTCGACGTTAGTTTCTCTGGGTCTCGTCTACAATCGACGTCCCCGAACACCTACAGTCGACGTTAGTTTCTCTGGGTCTCGTCTACAGTCGACGTCACCGAACGTCTACAGTCGATGTTAGTTTCTCTGGGTCTCGTCTACAGTCGACGTCACCGAACGCCTACAGTCGACGTTAGTTTCTCTGGATCTCGTCTATAATCGACGTCACCGAACGTCTACAGTCGACGTTAGTTTCTCTGGGTCTTGTCTATAATCGACGTCACCGAACGTCTACAGTCAACGTCAGTTTCTCTGGGTCTCGTCTATAATCGACGTCACCGAACGTCTACAGTCGACGTTAGTTTCTCTGGGTCTCGTCTATAATCGACGTCCCCGAACGCCTACAGTCGACGTTAGTTTCTCTGGGTCTCGTCTACAATCGTCGCCCCTGAACGCCTACAGTCGATGTTAGTTTCTCTGGGTCTCGTCTATAATCGACGTCACCGAACGTCTACAGTCGACGTTAGTTTCTCTGGGTCTCGTCTACAATCGTCGCCCCTGAACGCCTACAGTCGACGTTAGTTTCTCTGGGTCTCGTCTACAGTCGACGTCCCCGAACGCCTACAGTCGACGTTAGTTTCTCTGGGTCTCGTCTATAATCGACGTCCCCGAACGCCTACAGTCGACGTTAGTTTCTCTGGGTCTCGTCTACAGTCGACGTCCCCGAACGTCTACAGTCGACGTCAGTTTCTCTGGGTCTCGTCTATAATCGACGTCACCGAACGTCTACAGTCGACGTTAGTTTCTCTGGGTCTCGTCTACAATCGTCGCCCCTGAACGTCTACAGTCGACGTTAGTTTCTCTGGGTCTCGTCTATAATCGACGTCCCCGAACACCTACAGTCGACGTTAGTTTCTCTGGGTCTCGTCTACAATCGTCGCCCCTGAACGTCTACAGTCGACGTTAGTTTCTCTGGGTCTCGTCTATAATCGACGTCCCCGAACGTCTACAGTCGACGTTAGTTTCTCTAGGTCTCGTCTATAATCGACGTCCCCGAACGTCTACAGTCGACGTTAGTTTCTCTGGGTCTCGTCTACAATCGTCGCCCCTGAACGTCTACAGTCGACGTTAGTTTCTCTGGGTCTCGTCTATAATCGACGTCCCCGAACGTCTACAGTCGACGTTAGTTTCTCTGGGTCTCGTCTATAATCGACGTCCCCGAACGCCTACAGTCGATGTTAGTTTCTCTGGGTCTCGTCTATAATCGACGTCCCCGAACGCCTACAGTCGACGTTAGTTTCTCTGGGTCTCGTCTATAATCGACGTCCCCGAACGTCTACAGTCGATGTTAGTTTCTCTGGGTCTCGTCTATAATCGACGTCCCCGAACGCCTACAGTCGACGTTAGTTTCTCTGGGTCTCGTCTACAATCGTCGCCCCCGAACGTCTACAGTCGACGTTAGTTTCTCTGGGTCTCGTCTATAATCGACGTCCCCGAACGCCTACAGTCGACGTTAGTTTCTCTGGGTCTCGTCTATAATCGACGTCCCCGAACGTCTACAGTCGACGTTAGTTTCTCTGGGTCTCGTCTATAATCGACGTCACCGAACGCCTACAGTCGACGTTAGTTTCTCTGGGTCTCGTCTATAATCGACGTCACCGAACGTCTACAGTCGACGTTAGTTTCTCTGGGTCTCGTCTACAATCGTCGCCCCCGAACGCCTACAGCCGACGTTAGTTTCTCCGGGTCTCGTCTACAGTCGACGTCCCCGAACGCCTACAGTCGACGTTAGTTTCTCTGGGTCTCGTCTACAATCGTCGCCCCTGAACGTCTACAGTCGACGTTAGTTTCTCTGGGTCTCGTCTATAATCGACGTCCCCGAACGTCTACAGTCGACGTCAGTTTCTCTGGGTCTCGTCTATAATCGACGCCCCTGAACGTCTACAGTCGACGTTAGTTTCTCTGGGTCTCGTCTACAATCGTCGCCCCTGAACGTCTACAGTCGACGTTAGTTTCTCTGGGTCTCGTCTATAATCGACGTCCCCGAACGTCTACAGTCGACGTCAGTTTCTCTGGGTCTCGTCTATAATCGACGTCCCCGAACGCCTACAGTCGACGTTAGTTTCTCTGGGTCTCGTCTACAATCGTCGCCCCTGAACGTCTACAGTCGACGTTAGTTTCTCTGGGTCTCGTCTATAATCGACGTCCCCGAACGTCTACAGTCGACGTCAGTTTCTCTGGGTCTCGTCTATAATCGACGTCCCCGAACGCCTACAGTCGACGTTAGTTTCTCTGGGTCTCGTCTACAATCGTCGCCCCTGAACGTCTACAGTCGACGTTAGTTTCTCTGGGTCTCGTCTATAATCGACGTCCCCGAACGCCTACAGTCGACGTTAGTTTCTCTGGGTCTCGTCTATAATCGACGTCCCCGAACGTCTACAGTCGACGTTAGTTTCTCTGGGTCTCGTCTATAATCGACGTCACCGAACGCCTACAGTCGACGTTAGTTTCTCTGGGTCTCGTCTATAATCGACGTCACCGAACGTCTACAGTCGACGTTAGTTTCTCTGGGTCTCGTCTACAATCGTCGCCCCCGAACGCCTACAGCCGACGTTAGTTTCTCCGGGTCTCGTCTACAGTCGACGTCCCCGAACGCCTACAGTCGACGTTAGTTTCTCTGGGTCTCGTCTACAGTCGACGTCCCCGAACGCCTACAGTCGACGTTAGTTTCTCTGGGTCTCGTCTACAGTAGACGTCCCCGAACGCCTACAGTCGACGTTAGTTTCTCTGGGTCTCGTCTACAGTCGACGTCCCCGAACGCCTACAGCCGACGTTAGTTTCTCCGGGTCTCGTCTACAGTCGACGTCCCCGAACGCCTACAGTCGACGTTAGTTTCTCCGGGTCTCGTCTACAGTCGACGTCCCCGAACGTCTACAGTCGACGTTAGTTTCTCTGGGTCTCGTCTATAATCGACGTCACCGAACGTCTACAGTCGACGTTAGTTTCTCTGGGTCTCGTCTATAATCGACGTCACCGAACGCCTACAGTCGACGTTAGTTTCTCTGGGTCTCGTCTATAATCGACGTCCCCGAACGCCTACAGTCGACGTTAGTTTCTCTGGGTCTCGTCTATAATCGACGTCCCCGAACGCCTACAGTCGACGTTAGTTTCTCTGGGTCTCGTCTATAATCGACGTCCCCGAACGTTTACAGTCGACGTTAGTTTCTCTGGGTCTCGTCTACAGTCGACGTCCCCGAACGTCTACAGTCGACGTCAGTTTCTCTGGGTCTCATCTATAATCGACGTCACCGAACGTCTACAGTCGACGTTAGTTTCTCTGGGTCTCGTCTATAATCGACGTCACCGAACGTCTACAGTCGACGTTAGTTTCTCTGGGTCTCGTCTATAATCGACGTCACCGAACGTCTACAGTCGACGTTAGTTTCTCTGGGTCTCGTCTACAGTCGACGTCCCCGAACGTCTACAGTCGACGTCAGTTTCTCTGGGTCTCGTCTATAATCGACGTCCCCGAACGTCTACAGTCGACGTCAGTTTCTCTGGGTCTCGTCTATAATCGACGTCACCGAACGTCTACAGTCGACGTTAGTTTCTCTGGGTCTCGTCTACAATCGTCGCCCCTGAACGTCTACAGTCGACGTTAGTTTCTCTGGGTCTCGTCTATAATCGACGTCCCCGAACGTCTACAGTCGACGTTAGTTTCTCTGGGTCTCGTCTTTAATCGACGTCCCCTATCTCTAACTTGTTCCCCTAACTAACTTGCTGAGAAGCAATAATAACAGACAGACTTCAGCAAATGTCCTTCAGATGCTTTAATCACGGCCGGGAGAGTTCTCGGGTAGTTCTCAGAGAATCTCCCCCAAGAAGAAGCTCGGCCGGAGGATCTCAGACAAATTTCAGAGAGAATCCCACCAGTAAACAGGAATACAACAGTTTTTATAAAATAGGAGCATGGCGAAAATGGCATGATGCATTACATAATTTCCCCACAATTTGATTGGTTCTTCATATGCAAACTCTCTTATTACTAGGTAGAATCAAACTCTGTTTTAATGATTACTTCATAATCACAAGGTTTCAAACCTAGACATCTGTCTAGTTTCATTTCCAATATTTGTTATTTTTACACTCATAGGGCCCTATTTTAACGATCTGAAACGCAAGTGTCAACGCGCAAAGCGCAAGTAACTTTGTGGGCGGGTCTTGGCGCTGTTGCTATTTTCCCGGCGGGATAAATGACTCTTGCGCCCGGCGCAAATCTAAAATGGGTTGGTCTGAAGAGCTTCATTATTCATAGGTGTGGTTTGGGCGTAACGTGAAATAAACCAATCAGAGCGTCATCTCACATTCCCTTTAAGAGCAGGTGCGCTTGTTCTAAAGCGGATTCCTATTATAACGGCGGATTTGCCAGACGCACGCGAGGAGTGGTTCACAGCCGAGGAGAGCAACGCTCTCGTCAGGGACGTTGGGGATGGAGAAACCCACCCAAATTAACTTCGGTTAAAAAGGCGTATGATAATTTGGGTAAATGTGTAAGCTAGATGTATGCTTTTATAATAAATTATCTATCTATCTATCTATCTATCTATCTATCTATATATCGTAATAATGTATGATTTGCAAAAATGAAAACTGCTGCTCTGTGTAGATGAGAGAATCAAAGTGTATGCGCGTTGTGCACACGCTACATTGATTATGGCCAAGCATGCGCCCTTAAAATAGCATATGAACAACATGCGCAACGCGCCACTGACTTTAAACCATTTTTTCCTGGTTAGTGGCGCAACTGTTTTCTAAACCTGCAAAATAGCATGAAGGAACGTTTGCGCTGGAACACGCCTCCTTTTTTGCGCCTAACCGCCCAGGGAGCGCAAGTTCATTCCCTAGTTTAGCGACGTGCTTCTGTGGAGGAAAAAACGCGCTTTGCGCGGGTGCAAAATAGGAATGATACATGCGTCGGTGTACAAAGTCAATTGCGCTGGGTGCAAGATAGGGCCCATACAACCAAAGTCACAAGTTTTCGCCAAAGGGGAAACATACATTTAAAATTCAAAAGCATATGAATGTTGTTCCTGCAAGAAAAATAAATGTTAGTTATGATTCATTAAAAATCCATCACAAGTGTGTCACGGGGTGACAAACAGCTCCAGATCTGTATGAGTGTTTGTCGTCATGACAACTAATCGGCAGATTGGCGACAGGTGTAGGGACTTCACTCTGAGCGTCTGATTGAGGCCACTCCCGCTTTTTGAGAGGATAAAACACACAGGGAGAGGTGAGGCGCGCGGGACGTGAGCGGCCGTGGCCGCGGTCGCGGCGGGAGGCCGCGGGAGAGAGAGGACGAGAGAGAGACAGACGAGAGAGACAGATGAGAGAGCCAGAGAGAACTTCGGCTGGATTGCGGGCGGAGGCCTTGGTGCACTGTGGGTCTGTTGAGTTGCAGTTTTATTGTGGAAATGAGCACGAGTGAAACCTTACAGTGTGTGGTGGAAATGTGAGTGTGGGAATTGTTTCTGCTGTTCACTCGCAATCACAGCTGTCCATTCCTCCCTCTGTCTGAGTTCAGTGAAGAGCCTGCTAATGCTGTGAGTTACACGTGTCTATTCCTCCCTCTGTCTGAGTCCAGTGAAGAGCCTGCTAATGCTGTGAGTTACACATGTCTATTCCTCTCTCTGTCTGAGTCCAGTGAAGAGCCTGCTAATGCTGTGAGTTACACGTGTCTATTCCTCCCTCTGTCTGAGTCCAGTGAAGAGCCTGCTAATGCTGTGAGTTACACGTGTCTATTCCTCCCTCTGTCTGAGTGCAGTGAAGAGCCTGCTAATGCTGTGAGTTACACGTGTAGAGAAGAGAACGCTGAAGAAAACACGGAAGCTGTGGATTATGTCCATTCCTCTCTCTGTCCGAAGGTGCTGAGAAATGCGAAGAGATACATGAAGAGATAACCTGAACTGAAGAGACTTTTAACATTGTTTTTATTATTTAATAAAGAGTATATTTATTTTGAATCCTGTGTCCGCCATTTCCTTCGTGTCCACGGCCGGCTCCTCAGGGGCGGCACGCAAGCGAAGGGGTGGGCGGCCCGCTGGCGCTCCACCCCGACCTGTGACAAGTGCTTTCCACTTCACACAAACTACAGCTAAATATTGAACTGGACAGACTGTAGGCTAATGTTGCATGGAGTGACCATTCCAGTTACACACAAGGGATAATAATAATTAGGGCTGCCAACTTTTGACTAGTGATGGGAAGTCCAATTCTTTTCCTAGAACTGGTTCATTTCAATGATCATGTGATGTAATACATTGCATCACAGCAACACAACTTACATTTCGCCCCCTCATTCAAATCCTCAGTTCATGCATGCTTGTAGTATCAGAGATGAGGCACAGTTTCAGTCATTCTAATTCAGTCATTCTAAATGTAAAACAAATCCGCAGACTATCTGTCTCATTTCTCATCTCACAACTTTTTGCTCTTGGTATTTCTGGAACTGTTCTGTCATGGTTCATCTCCTACTTGTCTGAACGCCAACATTATACAGTCTTACACGGCGTACCACAGGGTTCTGTTCTTGGGCCTTTACTTTTCGTTATCTACATGCTTCCTTTAGGTCACATTATCCGTCATCATGGCTTTAAGTTTCATTTCTCTGCAGATGATACCCAACTCTACATTCATTTCAAATGCACTGCTCCTTTCCCCACCACCTCCACATCAGCTTTTATTGATGAAATAAATATGTGGATGACCAATCATTTTTTCAAACTAATACAACAAAACAAATTAATACAACACTAATCAACACTAATAAAACAAATCTACTTCTGGTTGGTCCTCCTCAATTTACATCCCGTCTCAGTATTGACAATATTGATATTGCTGGCTTTCTTGTTCAACCTTGACTGTTAAAAACTTAGGCATAATTTTCGATTCTTCCCTTTCTTTCTCCTCTCATATCTTATCACTTACCAAATCTGCCCTTTTCACCTCTGGGATATTGCTTGTTTACGTTCGTTCTTAAATATAAATGATGCTGAGACCCTGGTTCATCACCTGACCTCATTCATACCTACACCCCTGCCCGTACACTTAGGTCTTCTGAATCTGGTCTATTGCTGGTCCCGCACCACAAACTAGCATCGTTTCGTGACAGGGCCTTCTCTGTCGCTGCGCCCACACTATGGAAATCTATTCCCCAACATATTCATAACCTCACATCCATACACTACTTCGAAACCCACCTTAAAACATACATTTTCACCTTGTTTTTCTCATCCCTAGTGTAATGTATGATATGTTTATCTGTTTTATGTCTCTCTACATTTAATGCCTGTCTGTATGTCTGCTGTTTTTTTCTTCTTCTTTTTTTCTTCTTCCTATTATAAAGCGACCTTGAGTTTGTAAAGGTGTAAAATAAACATATTATTTGTAAAATAATTTTAAAAGTTTATTTTATATTTTATATAGTATATTTTAAAGTTTGTAAAATAAACATATTATTATTATTCATTTCAAAGGCTGCGTCCTCCAGAGGTCGCATTTGTCTACCGCATACGTCATAGACTTTGCCTCATTTGAACCATTACATTCCAAATGAAAGAAATTACAACAATTTATGCTTTACAGTAAATAATGGTCAATTTTATAATTGTTACTTTTCTGAAATAAGACATGCTTGATGTGTCTGACAAATGCGACCTCCGGATGATGCAGCCTTCGAAATGGTGCATGGTAATAAATAATAACTGATTCAACCATGGTGTAAATTGTCAAAGTATCTAACTAGTTATGAAAAATATTGACATATTAAACTTAAGTTAATTGTTGTGTTAAATTAGCACCACTAGTTGGAAGTTGGCAGACCCCCCTGAACACTCTGAACTGGCAACCAAAGCTGCGCAAAATGGCTGGAAGGTGAGGATTTTCCAGTGGATGCAGAGCCCAGCTCCAGCACGAGAACCAGGAATTTCAGAGTGGAAACAGACAACAGAGACTGGTTGATTAAACTTGAATTACTAGAATTGTTTAATTTTTACTTCTAATATTTTTGTTAATCGTGTTTAAATGTAGGCACTATTGTTTACATGTTAAAATGGTATAAAATATGCTGTATTAAAAAACTGTACTCATCGAAAAGTTATCATGTAACCAGGGGTTGAGTATTTTACAAAGGTTTAGAAATAAATTCAAAGTAGTTTTTTTGTTTTGTTTTTTTGTTCAAATACTTAAGGTACCTTAACTCATTGGGTCTACTCTACTGGTTTCATTTGTCATGGTACCAAATGTAGTTACTCAGATGTACTAGTCAAGTCAAGTCAAGTCGCATTTGTTTATATAGCGCTTTTTACAATACAGATTGATTCAAAGCAGCTTTACAGAGATAACAGGAAAATAATGCAACAAAGTTTGTTTCCAGAAGAAAATAGCATCAGAGTCCAGCTTAAGTAAGTTCTGTGATGTTTCATTTTTGTTGTAATTTAGTTTGTATACAGTATTTAGACCGCTTAACATAGTAATTGCTATAAGAATATGAGGAGACTTTCAACTAGCTTTACAAAAAATGTGTACGTAGATCCCTCGAGAGAATCACCTATTGCACCTTTAATATCTATTCTTAGTGGTCAGTTTAATACTGAGTGGAGGCTGTCTTGTTGTCATCCTCCTCTATTTGTGCAGTCAATGAATTACGCCTGGACTACCGGGCATGATGGATATATACTTTTCTTTATATGCATCTGAGTTATGCTCATTAGTAGATAAAACTGAACTTTTTCAGCTTCATTGTTCATTTTGAATACATTTTATGGAGTCTCTCTTCCTCCCTTGCCTATTCTGTAAACAGTGTTTTACAGATATAGATTGCACAAAGGCAGTATTGTTCACTTCTTATGATCATCTTTCAGCATCAAATCCAACATCTGAGACAGAATTTGCAAAATGCACCAGTGCCTGTCTCTTTTTCACAGGGAGCACCCATGCCCTCCAGGATCTCAAAAGGTGTGTCTGTGAATTCTGGCACCCCAGTTTTACTCAAAAACAACTTTCACCTATGCTACAATGTTTTCTAGGTCCTCTATTCAAAATCCTTTTATATTATATTTCAAAACGATGGAAAGATATGTCTATAGATTTAGTCTAAGAAGCACTCTTTAAACCTGGCCAGCATTACAGGGTTGTCTGTTCCTTCAACAGGAAAATGTAGGCGTGTCAGCCACCTCCACAATAAAACTATTCACACCTGAACCAGACAGCGCAGAGCAGCATTTAGCCCAAGTCACAGCTGACCAGGAAGAGAAAGAGCATTGGTTAGATGCTCCTGTCTCTCAATTTTACTCAGATTTAAACAATCAAACACTTTAATAATTTAATCGAGTAACATATCATTTTAAATTCATTGAACCCTCATATTGAAATATGTTACGTCCTAACGTAGGTTTTTCTTTATAATTTAACTTGTAACAAAAAAGTGTAGACATTATGTAGGGTAAATAAGATATTCATTGTACAGTCAGCTTAATCATTTAGCAGTACTTTGTGAGATTGCGATGCATTAAGATGAGTGACAGCTTAGTGATTATAAAGGAAGCGCTTTAATGCACTCTTTCTTGGCAATAATCCTTTCAGAATTTGAAGAAAACTTATGTTTTGCTGCATTAGGTAAGGCAATGGTTAGGCTATTTATTATTCGAACTGGCTGCCATGCCAAATCACGCATATGCTTACCTGTTCAAATTATAGTGGTTTGTGAACATAAACACTTTAATAACAAGAGCGTTTACGCTGGGATGTGTAGGTTGTTGATAGTCGACACGTAACTATTTCATGACATTCTATTCAAATGTTTTTTTAAGGAGGAATTGCATCTGAAATGATCTGTGCGGTTTAACACTCGCAATTAATTTCCTGACCGGAGTAGTCGAGTAGAAGTGTTGCAAGTTATGGAGATATTTTAAATTCTAGTGCTCCACACATGAGCCAGCACCATGTATGCGCACATATTTCATCATGTCTTCTTCAAATGAAATATATATCATTATATATGTGCAAATAAGGATGCTGATACAGCGGTACAACAATGTAGCCCGAAAATTGAAGAGAGGACAAAAAAAGGAACTATGTGTCATTTGTTCAGAGATTTTAGTGCTTGTTACAGGTCTGTGTTATTGGTTGTTGTCTCCCCTCTTCCCACCTTCTTACTCTCCCACTTTTCCACAGCTTTTAATTAATAATAATAATAATTCGTTACATTTATATAGCGCTTTTTCTGAGACCTCAAAGTGCTTTACATAGATGGGGGAATCTCCTCAACCACCGCCAATGTGCAGCATCCACTTGGATGATGCGACAGCAGCCATATTGTGCCAGAACGCCCACCACACACCAGCTTACTGGTGGAGAGGAGACAGTGATGAAGCCAATCAGTATATGGGGATGATTAGGAGGCCATGATGGACAGGGGCCAAGGGGCAAATTTGGCCAGGATGCCGGGGTTACACCCCTACTCTTTTTCGAAGGACATCCTGGGATTTTTAATGACCACAGAGAGTCAGGACCTCAGTTTAACGTCTCATCCGAAGGACGGTGCTCTTTTGGCAGTATAGTGTCGCCATCACTACACTGGGGCGTTAGGACCCACACAGACCACAGGGTGAGCGAGCGCCCCCTGCTGGCCTCACTAACACCTCTTCCAGCAGCAACCTGGTTTTCTCAGGAGGTCTCCCATCCAGGTACTAACCAGACTCAGCCCTGCTTAGCTTCAGTGGGCAACCAGTTTTGGGCTACAGGGTGATATGGCTGCTGGCGATATCACCCTTTAATGCCCATTTATGTTTTTTTTTTTATTTGTATTTTTTTTAATGTCATGTCACTTTAAATCTAAATCTGGCCCTATACTCATGAATACAAGTGAAGTGAGTCTTGAAGACAATGGTTGGACTGTTTTGTTTGATGGGACAACAAACTTAATGGTAGATAGTATTTGAAATTTTAGTGCTATTTAATATTATTCCACAAAACAAACCTGAAAATGCATATAACAAATATCCCTCCATGTTGAAGGGAGGGATGAGGTCATTGTGTAACATGCTACTGGCATGTAGGTGTGTCAGAAGGTGTGGAACTAGCCCTTCACTAGCAGGATAGTGGTATCACATGGGCTCAGATAGAGTTACATCATGAATAATTACACACTCACACTGAGATCAAACTCAGTAAGGCTCATTTCAGTCTTACACAAGTCAAAATGGACATAGCTGTCCTACCGAACAACAATCATCCAGAGAAGTTTCTGCAGCTGGATGTGGGAATGCTGCCGGCTACACATGGCATGTTCCAGATCGGCGCGGTGATGTCTCGCCAAAGGCAGTGGCACAACCGGATGTACTCGCAGGTAAACGCTGTTAGCATACACACTCAAGCTGCTGTAGAAACAGTCTGACTGAGGGACAGTGTTTGTTATCGGGAACTCGATTTATTCAGTCTTTAGTCTTCACTTCACTTATTAAACATAATATAACTTAATACAACATTTTTTTTATGTTTTATTTTATTTTATTTTATTTTACCTAATTTAGTTTGATTTAACTCATTGGACTTAACACACTCTTTTTAAATTTGTCAAGTAGAACTTTGATGAACACTTCAGTATTTCTTTTGACTTTAGGTGCTTTTTTCCAGTAATGTCTTCAGTTTGGATGATGTCAGGGCAGTGAGGTATGGGATTATTATTGTGCCTTTAAAATTGAACGAACTTTTCAAGAAATGAATGAAAATATAAACTGAAACTTAATAAAATGTCTTTGAAACCGGAATTTTTGTTTTTTTGTTTTTAAAGGGATAGTTCAGGATTTTAGACATGAATCTCTATAGCTTCCCCATAAGCAGTGTGGTGCATTGACCATGGCTTACCCCCGACAGCGTCCTGTGAGCCGAGCTCCGGTCCAGTTTTGGTCAAGATGAAATTAGTCCGGCAAGTTTGCTGGGGTCACGGCAATAAAGCTTTTTTCTTCTCAAATCAATATGTGTTCAAAAGAGTGATATATTTGCGTCACTAAAACGTTGTCTATGGAGAGGTCAGACCTCGTAATGGCTTGGCACTATTTTCTCCCCTGTCATATCACTGCGCGCTGCCGCTACCTACAGCCAGCTGCGAGCTGCGCAGGCGCACACCACTTTTTCAGTTGTTCGGCAGTGTTTACGTGCTCAGAACAGCTACACGAACGAGCTAACATAGCTACTCACCAAGAGCGATCAGTTTGTACAAGCTCCAGCTTCAACTTGTTCAACTTCTCTGTCCATCCTCTCTCTTTCTGTCCTTTCTAACTCCATCTGGCGTAACTCGTCATCTGTGTATTCAGGTTCGTAAAGTTATCCTTTTGGCTGTGTGTCGAAGTCAATGTTGTCATCGTCGCTGCTGTAGTCAGACATGTTATCGTTCTCTTTACGAGCTGTAAACAAAGTGACACGTGCGCGGCTCCCAGCTGGCTGTAGGTAGCGGCAGCGCGCAGTGATATGACGGGGGAGAAAATAGTGCCAAGCCATTACGAGGTCTGACCTCTCCATAGACAGCGGTTTTGTGCTGCAAATATATCACTCTTTTGAACACATATTGATTTGAGAAGAAAAAAGCTTTATTGCCGTGACCCCAGCAAACTTGCCGGACTAATTTCATCTTGACCAAAACTGGACCGGAGCTCGGCTCACAGGACGCTGTCGGGGGTAAGTCATGGTCAATGCACCACACTGCTTATGGGGAAGCTATAGAGATTCATGTCTAAAATCCTGAACTATCCCTTTAATACGCTGCATGTTTTACTAATTGTTTTCTCTTCTTTCGCTGATCTGTACTTACAAATGCACTTCCGGAGTTTTCTTTTACGCTTCTTAAGTTTTCGTTTACGTGTACTTTCGTTTACGCGAACTGAGTTTTCGTTCGCTCTCTTGTGGGGGAGGGGCTAACAGCGATGTGTTCTCATTGGCTACTGAGTTTTTGATTGACAGATTCTTGACCTGGAAGTGAAGACGTCAGTGTTGTTTATATGTGAGCGTCTGTAAGCGGCTTCCTATTTAATTTTAGTGATATAAAGTTAGGAGTTTTTTTCTTTTTTCTTGAAAACTTGGCACAATCCCATAGTGAGGTAACGAAAAACTGTACATACTGTATTCTTAACAGTTGTTCAAATTCAAATCTGTCGGTCAAAATCTGTATTTATTGTCATCATTACCAGGGCTTAAAAATATAAGAAAAAAAATGCAATCTGTTCACTCCGAGCAGAATCAGTATTTTAACGTTTCTGTTCATGTGCTCATTGTGTAATGTTATTGTTCTGAAAATGATTTGATTAGAAAAAAATGGTTAATAACAGGGTTTTTTTGCCTATACTTTATACCAGAGCTTATATTAAACTTTATACAAAGAGCTTGTGACTGAACCTCGTAACTCCAGCGGATCCTCAAACTGTCGCTAAACCTCATACAACAGGATGACCTCAATCGTGAATGAAGTGCTGCTCGCATTTTGAAGACTGTCTCTGCTTGTTTGCAGTGAAAGGGTAAATCATTAAAAAATATCCTGAATAGTACTGGCTCTATAATAAGCTGCAATTTTCGCTGGTTTCAAAACACACCATGCTGGATATAACCTGCCATGGTGACATATCCTCAGAAATGGAATTTAAAGTCATCAAATATAAAATAAAATAAAAATTACCTTGCCTTTTTGAAAAAAATATTTTATACCACCCATATCGGTGCTTATCCACCTTATTTTGCAACACAAAAGAGACAGATACAACTGAAACGGCAAATGAATGAATGTAACTTTTAGTGCCCTCTAGTGGTTGAAAACAAAACTGCATGCATTTGGGGGAAGAACATTGTTTTGGTTGTGCTGTGGCTCTGCATGACTGTGCTGATGAATATGATTATCCTACTGCTCATAAAACATTCACTACTAGGCTTATAAGAGATATAACCAGTTTATGTAGAAAGGATCTTAAGCTGACTAACTGTAGACATAACTCTAGCTTTACCCGGGGAGTACTTATACCAGAACAAAACAGTCTACTGGGGAGTGGAGGGAGGAAGGTGAACTTATATTTGTATATGTATTTGCCTATTTATATTTATATATATAAATATACATACATATATTCACATATACAAACTAAATTAATTTCATTAATTACTGACATTCCAGAAATGATGATTATAAAACTATATATTCATATACATTTCATGATATTTTTTTTTTTAAATATTGCTATTTCAGTTTTTTTTTTTCTATTTCCACTTAATAATTTTAGTGCTTCAACTTAAACATTCCAGATCTGATCTGAAATATTGAAACACGAACATCGTTTTCTTGACATTCCTTAAATTAAGTGGATAAATATTCTGAATGTTCCAATCCAATCTGACCTGTAATGTCAGCATGTGCGTGACATCAAGGCGCGAAGAAAGCCACTTCCTGACGGCACCACACGTAGTGTTAACAATGTGCATGTAAACGCAAACGCTGCTTTGCTGTCTTAAACAACTTCTGGCAACATGCATGTTGGTCAGATGTGCATGTAAAAACGTAATCAGTGTCAAGCTGTCAGTTTGCCCACAGCTCCAGAGCTATTCACGGCATGAATGTCTCTGGCAGCATACAGGTCACGTACTCTTGGGGAAGATGCACCAGTTGAATGGGTGCATCTCCCCTGAAAGTGTGAGGTCTTGAGTCTTGTTGTCTTTGCTTCTTTATTGCTGTGATATGTGGAGATTTCCTCTGATTGCCGTCATCCATCATGCTCTTCTAACAGCGGATGCAATGCAGCTCCTTACCTCTGGATTTACTGAGGCACTGGAGCCCCTTCCTTCTTACGGTCTAGGATTTTCATCCACTGGTTCTCTTCCAGCTTCCCAAGCATCAGCCAGCGATCTGGATTACGGGTTAAGCACTGGAAAATCAGGTCATGGCAATCTGAAAAGTGTTCAGAGAGAGCGCAGGCTAGTCTTAGAGACAGACACACACTAATGTTGAAATATGAAAACGTTTTTGTAAACCGTAAACATTTCTATTGGCTAGATTTCTAGTGGAACTATTTGTGTCGGTGTGTTGTGTTTTCACCCGTGGATATGGCCGGATCCATGTTGATGCATTCACGCAGTATTGCGTCAAAGCTTTCAAAGGGCAAATATCTGTGCATGATTTCAAAGAGCAAAAGTCCCAGTGCCCAGACATTTGCTGGGCCGGCGTGGAATATGTTGTGCCCTATGACCTCAGGTGGGGTGTACGAGCTTCGTCCTGTAAAAGAGACAGACAGTTTTACTGTTGAGCCATTTTGTAATCAACAAGACAATATTATGTGATCCGTAAGATACCAAACGTGGCTACGGTAACGAAACATGCCAACTCACCTTGATATTCGCTGCTGTTAAAGCCTTGAGTATTGATCAGACGAGCACAGCGGAAGTCGATTAGCTTGAGCTCCAGACTGGAGCGATTAGCTTGAGCTCCACACGCCAAATCATCTGAACACAAGAGGGCGTCTCACACACACACCAAATCATCTGAACACCAGAGGGCGTCTCACACACACACGCCACCCTGCGGTTAGAAGTATGATAACACACATCATTCCAGGAAATCCCTATCGCTGTAGCTGAATAAACCGGAGATTGAAATGCTTTGATTGATTAAACAGACTGCCTTATTCTGTGTAAGAGAGGCGGTATTAACATTAAATGACATGGCATCTGACGCACAGAAGCCAATGGCACATCACTATGCATGTCTCTCACACACACACACACACGCCACACTCGCCAGACACATTGGCATGTGCCTGACACTGAAATGACACCTGACTGACACCAAGTCGCGGAACATGTCGCCGTGTGTTGTGACACCTCCAGTAGTGACTGACAGATTAATCGAGCACCTATACTGATGTAATTGTGACACAAAATTCTAAAAAAATAGCCTAATTTTGTGATATTTAAAAAATCAATTAAACGCATTAAATTCAGTAATTTTTTTCAAACGTGTTATTTGTGTCACGTCTGTATTTGATTGGTATGTGCCACTGAATGTTTTGCAATACCAGTGCTACTTTATGTTGCTTATCTCGCAACTGCCCGATAACAAACTGCCCATTCTAGGAAAGACACGAAATAAATTTATCATGGGTCACTACGAATAACGTATTAACAGTCGCTAGCCTGGCAAGCCAGACCTACATCAAGATGTTGGGTCTGGCAACTCACCATAGACACGGCTCAATCTGAGCGGCGGGATAAACGGCTGTCTTTCAAATTCCCTCTGCACGCAATAGGACAGCGCTTCAACCAACCAGAGCGTTTTCCCAACAGCGGAGCTAACGTTAGTTGATAGATTCAACTTTTGCCATATCTGGCCGGCAAAACTACGAACACATCTTCCTTTTTTAAAGAATGACTTAAGTGCCGTTCTTTGCTCTTTTCTCAAAGAAAAACTTAACTCCAAGTCCTCCAGAGTCACGGCCAAAGCCGATTTGAAAGACTGTTCGCCAGCAGCAGCCGTCATTCTTTCTTTTCAAGTAGCAGGGAACCGTCACAACTCTGTCGTCATTATGTTAAGCCCGCCCCGCCTACTCTATACGTGACGTGATTGGCCTGACCCAATTTAGGTTTTTGGAGCTCGAAAGTCAGTGGAGAGTTGCTAGACTACCCTGGCTGCAAAATACATTTTGCTGCCGCTAGGGTGCGTCTAGATTTCTAGGCTAAACAGTCGCGTCTTTTACTGTAAACCTTTATTTTTGCATGATGCTGCACGGACGCACGCCAGTAGGTGTCAGTATAAGTGAGTGTAACACTGGCCAGCGCAAGATTCTCATTTCAAGTCCTTCCAAAAAGTGTAAAAAAAAGCAATTATTAAAAATCATTTGTTAGGTTATGTATCTGAAAAGGATTACAGCGTTACTAGTATCTAAAGCGTTGAAGTCAGTTGAATCATTCTCATTACACTGACTTTTACTCAACTAGTAGATACGCCTAGCTCGTTGTTCGAAGTTTTAGCACGCGCGGTTTATAGCTACTGACAGTGACGTCACGCAAGAGATACTCATCTTTGTTTATCGTCAAATTTTACAGTGGAGTGTAATATCACACACTTATAAACCGAGGCCGAACCAACTGTAGATGCGCTTCCCCTATAAAACACATTTTCATGACATAGTTTCAATTTACGTGTTGCCTAGTAACAACATACACATAGGCTACCAGCAAAAACGCTCCCGATAACAACCCATTGTTCATTTTCAGTAGAAAAGCAAGCATACTGTAGTATGGGTGATTTGGCATGGCAGCCCATAATGCTTTGCTTTGCCGCGCACTCATCCTGAAAGTGAAGGAAAGGCGTCTCGAGCGCCCCCAGGTGGACATAAACCCCGCCCTCCCTTAATGTCAAATTAAACAACCAAATAACACTTCAAATACTTTTTTTCCCCAAAGATGTTTTCTGTCCTTTTAGTCAGTTTTTATCACACTGATGTAAGTGTTCGGTTTTAGATAGGCTACGTTTGGTTTTAGTTATTTGATGCCATAAAAACGGGTGTGGCATGATGATTGACAGCTGTGATTGACAGCTCTCTGAGTGGTGTAGTCACTGAGGAAGACTACAATCTGAAAAAGGCTCCTCCTATATCGGGAGGAGTTTGGAGGTTTAACTTTAATTTATACATAAATTATATTTAATTTATATATATATATATATATATATTTTAATCTAAAACGAGGATAACAAAAATTAAACAAGGACTAACAATCCATTCCAATAACCCGATTCTATATGAGAAAAGCTGAGGTGCTGCATTAATAACAAGTTGCTTACATACTGATTGCATGTGTTAAACATACAGTAGGGTGAATTCAGGTTTATTGGGACACTTTTTGCCATTGAGATGACTGGAAAAAGTGTCTCAATCAACCTGAATGTGTTAACCAACCTATGTGTTAACCATACATTCTAGGATGCTAAGCTGAATCAGACTGCTTGAACAAAAGATTGTTGATTTATCTGTCCACTAAATTGTGGCCCCACACACTGAAAACCTACACAAATAATTTCCTCTGGCGCAGATGTGGCCCAGATCTGGCTAGGACACTGAAAAGTGACTTACATTGTGATATGTGGCCCAGGTCTGGCCCAGCTGAGGCCGATCTGGCTGAGAGTCGGCCTCGTCCTCGGGCCAGCTGGCAGTAAAACACAAATTCAAACATTTTAAAAGATTAAGGGTTTTTATTATAAAGTTAACAAATACACCTTAATATAAACATGTATTAACAATGAACAAGTACAATACAATATAAACATATTAACAACACTTTTAAACCACAAAATAAAGAGTACATTTTATTTACTGTATATTATTAAAAGAAAAACATTCTCTCTCACACACAAAAACTCTCTTTCACTCTCTTTTACTAAATAATTTCCTTTTGCAAAAGCCAAGTCAAGTCAGGTTTCATTATATAGCG
This sequence comes from Squalius cephalus, assembly GCF_949319135.1. Lineage (NCBI taxonomy): Eukaryota > Metazoa > Chordata > Actinopteri > Cypriniformes > Leuciscidae > Squalius > Squalius cephalus. The sequence continues at coordinate 27,937,919 of NC_137145.1, read as the reverse complement.
CTTTATACAATACAGACTGTTTCAAAGCAGCTGACGTCACAAGCACACCCTCTATAAGTGCAAGAAGCAATATCACTTTGCAAAAATGTCATCAGTCACAAGAATCACTGTACTTTTCTTTCAGGATTTTTAGGGCCAATTTTGGTCTCTAATTACAGCATTCACACAGAGCAGTGCTGCGCTGCAAGACTATGTAGATGCACCTGTGGACTGGCATGGGCCAACATGGGAATTCACTCTAGTCAACAAAAAAAAAAGAAAACATTTTTTTCAACAAGGAACATTTTATTTAAATGCCCCCTTCATAAATCTCACTGTGTTTTGCAGGGAATGGAGAGAGGAAAGGAAGAAAAGGCACCAGCAGACAGTCATGTGTTTGAAGACAGGGAGCTGGAGAAACACATCACTCCTCAAACTCTAAAACCAAAGATCAAGCAGAACCCTCTCTATTCTCACATCAACATCATCCACATGGAGGAGAACAAGTCCAAACCATCCTGGACCATCCAGGACTATGACAGACACACTGCACACGGTCAGCTAGCAGACTATATGAAGGTACTATATCTGCCCATACAGGCACAGACAAATGCACATATTACAATTTGAATAACATTGTATTATGAGAACGTGATATGATCCGGGTTCGGACAGTTACTTGTAAAATGTATTCCACTACATGTTACAGAGTACATGCTGCAAAATATCATTTGTAACGTATTAGATTACAAGGTAAGTAATCTAATTCTTTGGATTACTTTTCCAACACTGGTAGATTTTTTTATCTGATCTTTTAAGTATATAAAAAAACAAACAAACAAAAAAAAAAACCTTGAGTGTATAAAACACCTTTTTCTGAAGACGTGGATTATTTTTGTAGAACAAGGCAAAAAAACAAACATTATTTGTAGCCTTTTATACATTGCTTAAGTTTAATGCATTTTTTCATTTAAAACAATCTTTGTTTAAAAAAAACACCTGATACTGCAACATAGACAGTGAATGGATTCATGTTTAATCTATCTAAGCATTTCAAAGTGTTTTCTGGCAAGCTATATTAATAGAAACATGCTATAATGCCTCTGTAATTGCAGTGGAATTTACTCAATGACATCTTATCCACCTTTTACTCTACTCACTAGAATGTAATTATATACATATTATAAGAGAGCGTTTCTTTGCTGTTCAGTCACTCCTCAGAATGCACAATCTATACATTTTTATGGCTAAATTCACTAAATGTTAAACAAATGACAATAAAATTCAATCCCTTTAGTAATGTAAATACTTTTAAATGTAAATTACCAATCATATCAATTGTTACTATAACTGAATACAGTTACTCATATTTTGCATTTTAAAAATGAAACATTTTGTGAGAAGCAGGACGAGGCCGAGGGCGGGTTTGATAATGAGCCTCACCTGCGCGCGTCTCGAGTTTCTCACGGAGGAGCTTCGGAAGCATAAAAGGAGGCTTGAACTTTTCCACACTTTAATAATAAAACAAACACAAAACGAATGTAAAATAGCAGCACCACACGGACGACTGCTGCACAGACACAAACAAAAGTGAGCAAGAGGGAGATTTGAAGAAAGACCATAGAAAGAGAGATGGCTGAGAGACATTACAAAAGAGAGACGCTCAGAGGAATATCACTGGAAATAAACAGTTATCAGAGATCAGGCAAGAGCTTTAGGATCCGCGTTAATACTAGAAAAGCTGTCCAGCGCTAGAGAGAGCTCAGCGGGAAGGCCTGATAATGGACACTAGTGTTCTTCTACTCCATAAGTAAGTAACATTGGTTTTGCTTTGTTTTACAGAACCAAGATGTGCTGTTGTTGTAATGTTAGCTCTAGTAACAGGACAGTTTGAGTGTCATTCTTTGTCTGGAGCTGCTGGTGACTAACAACAAACTCTTGCGTATATACTGTTGTGTACTTTGTTCATTTTTGGTTCTTCCGTGAAACACTCATTCGCTTTATTTTTCACCTCAGCTATGATAAAGATATATCCACTCTTTCATTGTGTGTTCTGTTTCGAAGTGCAACTCAACATTCCATCTTGGATTAACGTTATGAGGAATGCCCTCAGTGTGACTGGTGTCTGAAGCATGTGTGAATATAAATATTATTGGCCGATGATGTCATGACGTCATTAGCAGAGCGCCTGTGAATGTAGATGTCATCAGTTTTTGGCTTCAGGAGCTGTTTGTTACATGTGAAGGTGATCTAACAGAGAATCCAGCCAAGCGTTTCAGGAAGTGAGTCTCCCTAAGCTAAGTCTCCCCTGTCTCCTTAAGTAGAGCTGAGTCTCTCCTGTCTCTGAGGCTCCGCTTTGGTGGAGCAGCAATACTAAGGCTACAGAAAATCCCTTGGGTAAGCTGCCCTTTAGGACCTCAGTAATGTGTTCCCTCCCTGACTGTCTTGGGTCTTAAAGTAGGGTCCGTTCCCTTTTTAAGCAGGCAGGAGCGCTCTCCCCCAATTATTTTATGGTAGTTAAATAGAGTTGCAGCTCCCCTGTGGCTTTGGGCTTGCCTGCACATCTCCTGGAGAACAGGCGCATTCTTATACTCACAGGTGTTCTGATAATGAAGTCATGGGGCCCTATTTTAATGATCTAAGCCCATGGTCAAAAGCACATGTCACAAGTTCACTTAGGGCGTGTCCGAATTCACTTTAACAATGGGAAAAATGGTCGGCGCTCCCGGCGCATGGTCTAAAAGGGTTGTCACTATTCTCTTAATGAGTAATGGGTGTGTTTTGGGTGTAACGTGAAATAAACCAACCGGAGTCTCATCTCTCATTCCCTTTAAAAGCCAGTTGCGCTCGCGCCGTGGCAGATTCACTAGTTACATGGCGGAATTTTCAAGCGGAAAAACTGAATGCATCTCCAGAGCGTAAACTGATCTGCTCGTGTGCGAGGTTAAAGCGTGCAAGCAGACCATCTACGGGGCAAGCCGGATTCCATCATATCTTTATGTACACAATATTAATCTTTTATATTGTAATCCTTTTATTTTTAATATTTGGCATGTTTGTGTGCTGCTGCGCATCTCTGTGTGTGTAATAAGCAGAGTGTGTGTGTAATAAGCTGAGTGTGTGTGTAATAAGCAGAGTGGACGCGCATTGTGGACACGCCTATAGGCGCACATTACTAATGCGCTCTTTAAATTACAAAAAAAATATGGCACAGTCTATTTCAGTTCCTCAAAATATCAACGCGCCAACAATGCGCCAGAACACACACCGCGTTTTCAGACCAGCAGCCCATGGTCGCACAAATGGGTGCAAATGCATTTGCTATTTAAACAACGTGGCACAGCACATGAAAATGAAAACTGCGTCAGACTGAAACTAGCAAAAAACAATTGCGCTTGGCGCTGCATTGCGCCGGGTGTATGATAAGGCCCATTGACTGCTGTAGGCCAATAATATTTGGTGTATTTTCACAAGTGCTTCAGACACCGGTCACGCTGTGGGCGTTTCCCATATCGTTGATCCAAAATGCAGTTTTGAATCCCCCTTCTCAGGGAACCATGGTTACAGTCGTAACCTGAGACATTTGTGCATTTTTGGGGGGGGGGGGGGGGCAATTAAGGGAGGGGTGTGTTTGTTTGGGTTGATTTCAAACATCATCAGTGTTTCTCAGAAACCGCTCACTGCACCTTTAAGAGCTACTGGCTCTGTTATGTGATTATGATCCTATGACACTTAAACCTGTGCAATATAACATTGACAAGCTGTAAACAATGAACAATCATTAATAATCTTGCTTTATGCAAACAATAATAAGCAACATTCTAATTAACATATTCTACTTACCCTGTATTGCAATTTAATCACCAAATTTAATATTTATGTCAACATCACATTAATTATTTGGTAACACCTCATTTGTTACCATTTATTAAATACATTAGTTATCATGTAAAGATAAATATAAAAGATCTAGCATTTGCTATCACAATGTGAAATGTTCACAGTGTTTACTTTTAAAATGCAGTAAACTCTATAGTAACGAGTAATGTTCTGAATGTGTCTTTCAGGAAGACCCAAGAGAACTGAGCTTCTGGCTGGAAGATCTCTACACCCCCGGCTATGATTCTCTGCTCAAGAAGAAAGCAGCTGAAATGAAGAGGAACAAAATTTGTAAAACATTTGCACTCATCACCCTGTTAGTTTGTGCAGTAGTGATCATTATTACTGTGCCAATAGTGGTAACACAATCAAGAGTCTGATGGAGCCATGCCAGCCGCTTACTCTAATCTGTTGTAACAGTTGCGCTGTTACAGGGGTGAAAGTTATCATCCCGGCCATTTGAGGGCGATAGAGAGAGGAAATGGGGTAAGAAGGTTTCCTGTAAAAGAGAAGAAATGAGGGCATGGTAATGGAGTTTGTTTGATGGGGTGTAAAAGGCCAGACATCAACTTTTTTCAAGTGAAATTTATTTCAAAAGCTTAAATGGGTAAAATTTATTGTATAATTATGCCCTTTTACAAAGTTTTGATTTTGTATACAATATGTTGTCATGCTTTATTGTTAAAAAAAAACACATTATTTTTCACATATTTTATAATATTACAGTTCCTCTCTCCCTAGTCTGGTTGAACGCATTGTTTTCAGTGAAGCCCCTCCTTCTGAAATATGAAATGTGCTGTGATTGGCCAGCTGGCCCAGTGTGTTGTGATTGGCAGCACTTAGCATGTGTTCGGGAAATGTCACTCCCCTTCATAACCGCAAGCTCTACTCAGATATAATATTAACAATGGCATCAATTTCAAACTATTTCAAGCCCGATTCAGACCCTGGCAATGTTAACGAACAAGAGGATTGTGCTGAATGGATTTAAAGCTCAGACTTTGCAAGCACGGATTTCACAGGACGTTTCAGAGTGGTGTGGGTTTTTTTTGTGTAATTTCCTTATAGATACGATGTTATCCTCCATTTAATCATATTTGTCGGAAAGCTATGGTAATACAAACAGTAATCATGGATTGGATGATTTTCCTAAGGGGCGGTGAACAGTCTTACAAAAGTGAGAGCTTTCAAAAGCTAAAGTAAACACTACCAGAGGCAAATAATAAGACGTAAGTTCCTTACAAGTTGTGATCCATAAACAACAGATTGTCCCGACAAAATGGGAATGGCTCCGTCTTTCAGGAGAAGCTTTTTGTGCGTATAACCTGCATTGTACTCTCTTTTGGCGGCTGTTCTCCGTAAAATGTGCAGCGCACAGACAAACGTTGAGGTTATAATGTTCAGGAACAATGTTAAAAATAAATCTTAACCACTAAGTTCCTCAGCCTTAGGACAAACTTTTTCCAGGGTGTAAAAAACAGCGACAACAACTCTTCCTCTTCTCTAAAGCAGCCCAACGTGGCCTCACCCCCTTTGTTGCGTGTTCCCAGTGGCGAGGTTTATGTTAATTTTAGGGTTGGTGATGTCACCATCCTGGGAGGAAGCTCGTTGTAGTCCCTACCAGTCATTTGTTGTAGCCCTTAAAAATGATTTCTGTAAAAGAAAATATCTCCTTTTGCTCTGAACTTTGAGCGTTTTAACTTTGCAGATGTCTTTTTTGCTCAAACAGCAACATTACACACTAACTAAAGTTAAAAAAGTGAAATCATAATCAAGGATCTCTTTAACTGAAATTCAAATGCACATTTGATGTCTCCTTGACAAATGTTTATCTATATGGTTTAGAAGCTTGCAGAGACTCTTTTATGGGGCTCTAAAAGAGAAAAAGGACTGTTTATGCAGAGCCCTATATCACCTGGTTGGTATTACGCCAGTGGACTTAATTATGTTTCCATGATTTGGGACTACATAGTTTTATTGATCACTGGATCACACATCTACAATATTCAGATAAGACCTTTTGTATTATGAACTACATCCATTACTGCTGTTGCATTCTAAGACAGTTTGATACACCTTTCATACTACATTCATTTATGTTTTGTTTATTGCTGCTGTAGTGTTTTGGTGGTTATAGTTTCATTACCTTGGGTATTCAATTCAATAAAACAAACTATAATTTTATTTAGCAATACTTAATTGTTTTGGGTTTGAATTTGATTTTGGTTGTTGGTTTGTTCTAAGCATTGAGTTTTGTGTTGATTTGTTTTGCTGTTTTTTTTTTTTTTTTTTTTTTTTTTTGGTTCATCAAAATTAAGGTGAGGTAGTTGCACTGCATCCATTCCTACAACTATCTGACAGTTCAGCTGAACAACAGCAAACACTTCACATCATGTATATGTCATTTGGTATAGCCAGAGGGCTGGGTCATAATTTTTTTTAAATCTAAATTGCATTTCACCACAAAGCTTATAACAACATAGCCAGCTGGGTTAAAAACTGTAGTTGACTGTTGTAGTTTAGGCTTAAGTTTTAAATGTTACTACCTTTTGGAAATAATCCATTATCCCATTATGAAATGAAATGAGATATAAGGAAGTGCAATCTTCATGTGAACAGATGTTTTGTGAGTCTGAAATGCACACCACAGTTTACGCCTTCCACAATGGAAAAATGAATTTCTTAAGTGGATTTCACTGATACAGCCATTGAAGCAATCTTTTCATGTACATGATATATCTATTAATAAATTTTGTAAGGCAAAATGATATTGTACTATAATCAGGTATGTAATAACAGCTATTAATGAAACATATAATTAATTAAAATTCTCACCTATTGTATAGTATTTTCAGCTACAAAACTTAACCCCAACCCTAAACACAACCATACCCCTTTAATAAAATTAAAGGTTGCTTGTAGATTTACTTTTTGTATTTTCATATTTAAAATACTTTTAAAAGTGTTCCCAGAGGGAGCAGCTCTAAAGGCTCTTTCTTTGTAGGGGACGTAACGTGTAGTAGAAGAAGTAACTTGTGGTGGGTTTGGTTTGTAGTACAGTTTGTATACATTAGAAAATGTCATACTTTTGGATATACAAAAGGAGAAACTGATGTGGGTGAATATTCAGCTTATCCGTAACGAAATCCATTATATGTAAGATTTGTCAGATAAACAGATTTGAGTTTTATATGTAGCAACCAGAAACATTTTTCATCAGGTTGTGTGCCGCTTAATGTAGAATATATTCAAGATAAGACTTAGTTAGGCCAAATACCAAGAAAAAGAGGTTTATTTTTATCTGTTTTGTTTTGATTAAAGCTACAATTTTCTAAACTCGTTATTTTCTAAACTCGTTAAATCAACTAAATCGACAACATGTATGTTAGACCCTATACCGACTAAGCTACTGAAACAGATGCTTCCAGAGGTCATAGATCCTCTTCTTACTATCATTAATTCATCTTTGTCATTAGGATACGTACCAAAAACTTTTAAGCTGGCTATGATTAAACCGCTTGTTAAAAAAACGCAACTTGATCCTACAGAACTAGTCAATTACAGGCCGATCTCGAATCTATGATATATGTGAGGATTTCCAGTCAGGATTTAGACTGTACCATAGTACTGAGACAGCTCTCATTAGAGTCACAAATGATTTGCTCTTATCATCTGATCGTGATTGTATCTCTCTATTAGTGTTATTCGATCTTACTTGACTCGAAAATTATGTTGGCATTAGTGGAATTGCATTAGCATGGTTTAAATCATATTTATCTGACCGTTATCAGTTTGTAGCAGTAAATGAAGAGATGTCTTATCGATCACAAGTTCAGTATAGCGTACCACAAGGCTCAGTACTAGGACCGTTGCTGTTCACTCTGTACATGCTACCATTAGGAGATATCATTAGTTTTTAGGCATTAGTTTTCACTGTTATGCTGATGATACTCAGCTCTATATATCTTCACGTCCTGACGAAACTTACCAATGCACAAAATTAACGGAATGCAAAGCTGATATAAAAAATTGGATGATTAGTAATTTCCTACTACTAAATTCTAAAAAAAACAGAGATTCTAATATCTAAATTACGACATATGCTCTCAGTGACAAATGTGGAACAATTAGTCCATGCGTTCATGACCTCAAGGCTAGATTATTGTAATACTCTACTAGGTGGTTGCCCTGCACGCTTAATAAACAAACTACAGCTGGTCCAAAACGCAGCAGCTCGAGTTCTTACCAGAACCAGGAAGTATGGCCATATTTGTCACATTTCCGTTTGTGTTTTGGACTGTCTTTATTGCATTTGGTTTCTTGTATATCCTGTTTCTGTGTTTTTGGTTTAGTCCCTGTAACCTAGTTTTCTCCAGTCTGTCTAATTAGTAATTTCACTCACCTGTGCCCTGTTAATTTCCTCGTTAATTATCTTGTTAGCCCCTATGTATTTAAGCCCTGTGTTTTCCTTCAGGTTTTGTCGGTTCTCGTCAATGTTGGCGTGTGAATTCTGTTTATTTGCTTCTCCTGAGTTATTGTTTGAGTAATGTCACGGAGTCCCTGGTTTTCCCTGGCCACGTCACATACTACATTTCCCAGCATCCCCCTGGGTCCACACCTGCACTCACTTCCCTCATCACCACAGCTGAACCCCATCTCCTCATCATTACCTCATCACCAGCCTTTATATTCAGCTCCCTCACATGCACTCACTGCTGGGTATTAATGTGACTTGATGTTATGTTCTGGGTCTAGTTTGGTTATCTGTCACTGGTTCCAAAGATCATCGGTGAGTGATTCCATGTTTCCTCACTTGGGGTGATTCCAGTGTAGTTGAGAGTCTACCGTCAGCACAAACGGGTTGGATCCCTGTGTCGATGGAGTATCAAGAGTTTGGGTGGTTAAACACTGGTTCCAAAGGTCATCGGCGAGAGATTCCATGTTTCCTCTCTCGAGATGATTCCAGTGTCTACGGTGATCTAGTGTCTACTGAGTCTGCATCTATGTTCCATGCATCAGTGAGTCTTCATTCAAGTTCAGTGTATCTTCGAGTCTACGTCTGAGTTTTGTGTATCTACAAGTCTACATCTATGTTCCATGCATCTATGAGTCTGCATTCAAGTTCTGTGAATCTACAAGTCTACATCTAAGTCTCAAGGATCTACGAAGACATTTCCTGAGTTCGAGTCTTCCAAGAGACTCTAAGCTCATTGCCTTTTTAGTTTGACTTTCAGTTGCCTCCAGGGATTCTTGGGGTTGCATACGTGTATAAATAAAGTTTGAGTTTAAATTGTATTCTGGTCTCCTGTCCTGGTATATCGTGGCAATATTAGCCCAGTTCTGTCAACACTGCATTGGCTCTCTATTAAACATCGTATAAATTTTAAAATATTGCTGATCACTTACAAAGCACTAAATGGTTTAGCTCCGCAGTACTTGAGCGAGCTCTTAACGCATTATAGTCCTTCACGTCTATTACGATCTCAGAAATTCCGGCCAGTTGATGATACCTAGACAAGGCTGGATTAGTACCCCCATGGGCCCTTGGGCACTGAAGCTCATGGGCCCCCCTCCCCATACCCTCCAAAGGAGGCACCAGAATTTTAGAATTTGTGGTGGTGTTTTCGCGGAGATATTAGCCGAAAACCACTGGGCATGTTCAAAATGGCAGCCGAAGAAGAAAATCGCTCGTATCTCGGCAACGCAAAGACCCAGAGAGCTAAAATTCAGGTGAGGAGGTCCCATGGGGACCTTTGGTCAAACGCGAGAGTGGTGGGCCTCGGGGACACCCCCTACCGGATCACCGTTCGCTGGGGCCCCCTGACTTTGAACAGCTATAACTCGGGGACCCAGACCTCGTGGGTGGGCTCGTTCAAAAGGCCTCGTCCAGTACTACAATCGATTAGAGTTTGGGGAATATTGAGCGAGGGATTCTCAAGATATACCTTTATAAATATATAAAGGTGAATGAAAATACCTTATTTTTATATATATATAAAAAAAAACCTCCCATCACGGAGGGCCCCTCTCTGCGCAAGGGCCCCTGGGCACGTGCCCAGATTGCCCGTATGGTAGATCTGGGCCAGTACCTAGTAGGGGTGTCGCAATATACCGGTATTGACGATAATCGTGATATTCAAAGCATGAAATATCGACATCGTGTTAATTTAGAGCAATACAATATACCGGTATTGGCGAATGGCGATATTGGCGTTTTCTAGACTCAGCGCTCGTCCGCGCCCGCGCAGCTAGAGTGAAACACTCTGTCCACACCCGAAAAAAGTAAGCTGAGCTCGCCAGTATTAACAACAGAGTTCTTCGGCTTCAAAGAAAACAGCACCTTAGAGGTGGTCGCACACCGGACGAGAAGCGCAGCCACGTCTTTAAAATTCGAACACATTCTGTATGAGTGTACGGTCACCGTGATTTTGCAAAGTAAGATGTGTTCCTGGATCAACAAATTTTGTTGATCCTGGATTAACATTTAATCAACCAATCACAAGCCTCTGATGTCATCAGTGTGTGCCGACCAAATCCAATCGGTCCATTTTGAACCTTCCCTCCTCTCTTGCCTCGGGCTGACTGACAAAAGGTAAGTTATTTTGTCTGTCCTCTTTCTTTGACCCTCTCTGCAACTAAAAATCTGACTTTGTAAATGTATTTATTCACTAAAAAATCCTGAAATAGAACACTTAAATGGCATAATGTAATGCAACCCTGAACATACATGCAACAGCCATGAGCCGTTTAGCTAATAGCTAATCTTACTTTACTCCATAACCCTAAAAGTCTTCTTTCTCTCATACCTTTACACACAAATACACATTTAATATTTAATAAAATGTTATAATAATGTTTAAAAATTTCAATAAATTCCAGGTCTTTAAAACAGATTACTATGATTTTAGTCTGAATGAAGTGTGCAAAAAAAGTATATGACATTTAAAAAAACAGTAGAATAATTGCTTTTTGAATCTGATTGTAATCAATATTTTGATAATTGCTATCGTCATCATTTCAATATGGGGTAGATTCGCTAGTGTTGATCCAGGACCATCATGATCATTTTAATACAGGGTAGATTCGCTAATGTTGATCCAGGACCATCATGACCATTTCAATACGGGGTAGATTCGCTAATGTTGATCCAGGACCATCATGATCATTTCAATACGGGGTAGATTCGCTAATGTTGATCCAGGACCATCATGACCATTTCATTACGGGGTAGATTCGCTAGTGTTGATCCAGGACCATCATGATCATTTTAATACAGGGTAGATTCGCTAATGTTGATCCAGGACCATCATGACCATTTCAATACGGGGTAGATTCGCTAATGTTGATCCAGGACCATCATGACCATTTCAATACGGGGTAGATTCGCTAATGTTGATCCAGGACCATCATGACCATTTCAATACGGGGTAGATTCGCTAGTGTTGATCCAGGACCATCATGATCATTTTAATACAGGGTAGATTCGCTAATGTTGATCCAGGACCATCATGATCATTTTAATACAGGGTAGATTCGCTAATGTTGATCCAGGACCATCATGACCATTTCAATATGGGGTAGATTCGCTAATGTTGATCCAGGACCATCATGACCATTTCAATACGGGGTAGATTCGCTAATGTTGATCCAGGACCATCATGACCATTTCAATACGGGGTAGATTCGCTAATGTTGATCCAGGACCATCATGACCATTTCAATACGGGGTAGATTCGCTAGTGTTGATCCAGGACCATCATGACCATTTCAATACGGGGTAGATTCGCTAATGTTGATCCAGGACCATCATGACCATTTCAATACGGGGTAGACACCACACCACACCACACCACACCACACCACACCACACCACACCACACCACACTACACTACACTACACTACACTACACTACACTACACTACACTACACTACACTACACTACACTACACTACACTACACTACACTACACTACACTACACCACACCACACCACACCACACTACACCACACTACTACACTACACTACACTACACTACACTACATTACACTACACTACACTACTACATTACACCACACTACACTACACTACACTACACTACACTACATTACATTACACTACACTACACTACACTACATTACATTACATTACACTACACTACACATTACACTACACTACACTACACTACATTACACTACACTACATTACACCACACTACACTACACTACACTACTACATTACACCACACTGCACTACACTACACTACACTACACTACACTACACTACATTACACTACACTACACTACTACATTACACCACACTACACTACACTACACTACACTACACTACATTACATTACATTACATTACACTACACTACATTACACTACACTACATTACACTACACTACACATTACACTACACTACACATTACACTACACTACACTACATTACACTACACTACACTACACTACACTACACTACATTACATTACACTACACTACATTACATTACACTACACTACACATTACACTACACTACATTACATTACACTACACTACATTACATTACATTACACTACACTACATTACATTACACTACACTACACATTACACTACACTACACATTACACTACACTACACTACACTACATTACACTACACTACACATTACACTACACTACACATTACACTACACTACACTACACTACATTACACTACACTACATTACACCACACTACACTACACTACACTACTACATTACACCACACTGCACTACACTACACTACACTACACTACACTACACTACATTACACTACACTACACTACTACATTACACCACACTACACTACACTACACTACACTACACTACATTACATTACATTACACTACACTACATTACACTACACTACATTACACTACACTACACATTACACTACACATTACACTACACTACACTACACTACACTACATTACATTACATTACACTACACTACACTACATTACATTACACTACACTACACATTACACTACACTACATTACATTACACTACACTACACTACATTACATTACACTACACTACACTACACTACACCACACCACACCACACCACACCACACCACACCACACCACATTACATTACATTACACTACACTACACTACATTACACTACACTACACTACACATTACACTACACTACACATTACACTACACTACACCACACCACACCACACCACACCACACCACACCACACCACACCACACTACACTACATTACACTACACTACACTACACTACACTACACTACACTACACTACACCACAATACTACACTACACTACACTACACTACACTACACTACACTACACTACACTACACTACACTACACTACACTACACTACACTACACTACACCACACCACACTACACCACACCACACTACACCACACCACACCACACTACACCACACTACTACACTACACTACACTACACTACACTACACTACACTACACTACACTACACTACACTACACCACACCACACCACATTACACTACACTACACTACACTACACCACACTACACCACACCACACCACATTACACCACACTACACTACACCACACCACACCACACCACACCACACCACACTACATTACACTACACTACACTACACCACACTACACCACACCACACCACACCACACTACACTACACCACACTACTACACTACACTACACTACACTACACTACACCACACCACACCACACCACACCACACCACACCACACCACATTACATTACACCACACCACACCACACCACATTACATTACACCACACCACACCACACCACACCACACCACACCACACCACACCACACCACACTACACTACACTACACTACACTACACTACACTACACTACACTACACTACACTACACTACACTACACCACACTACACTACATTACATTACACCACACTACACTACACTACACTACACTACACTACACTACACTACATTACACTACACTACACCACATTACACTACACTACACCACACCATATTACACTACATTACACTACACTACACCACACCACATTACACTACACTACACTACACCACACCACATTACACTACACTACATTACACTACACTACACTACATTACACCACACCACACCACATTACACTACACTACATTACACTACACTACACTACACTACACTACACTACATTACACTACAGTAACACTACACTACACTACATTACACTACACTACACTACACCACATTACACTACACTACACCACACTACACCACACCACATTACACTACACCACATTACACTACACTACACTACATTACACTACACTACACTACACTACACTACACTACATTACACTACACTACACTACACTACACTACACTACACTACATTACACTACACTACAAGTTAAAGAAAAACCTTTATCCTATTTAATATCTGTAGAGAACAGGCCTCAAAACATAAGAATATCTGTGAGTGATCAGCCCTGTTAAATACCCTTATATGGGCAATGTATCCCCCAGGATACAGGCATTCAATGCCTGATAATCAAAGTTGTGAGAAGATTATTTTAAAAATATCCACAAGAACATGTAAAACTATCCTTAAAAAACTATTTTCTAAAACAAAATCACTCTAAAATATCTTAATCGTGAAAAATATAAAAACACTTACCTCATGGCCAGTGTCTTTGTCCACGTATGCTGCCATTTTGGATTTTGATACAAATGTTTGGAATGTTGGCATAAAGTCACATGACCTGATTACATGACCCATCATCACCCCATTAGTGTTTCTCATCAACTACAACCACATAATGCCCCTCCCCCCATGGCCATTCCCCCTACAGCCTGTTAAATGACTGTATCCCCCAAGATACAGAAACTCTTTAAGGGTTAAAACAGTCTCTTTGCCTATAGTTTGATCATTGAGCTTTCAAATGGCTCCAGCTTACTGCACACCCTTGAAGCAGTGTGTCCCAATCAGGAATGTAAACAGAGCCACTGATAAGCAGTTCTCTGTATTATTTTACAGTCCACCAGTGGCGGATTCAATCACAACAGCCAAATCATAATCTTCATCATTATTATTGGCAGCACATTAATTTCCATAAGTTGCAAAGAAAATCACTCAACATATTCTAATGGGTTTTCACTAAACATTTTCTTTCTAAACTTCTCATTTCTTTGAAGTCAAAGCTTCAGAGCACAGCTGCTTACAGCGTTCGCTCTCTTCTGTCTCACTGTTTGTTTCAGGACTCTTCATAAAGTATAAAATTTATACTAAATGCCATCAATTTCATTAGCACTGGTTGGAAACAGTATTCCTCTATCAAATGGTTAGTCTGCAGATTCAACTTAATGTTATCATTATTTTCTCAGTCCCACTTATCTCTGCTGTTTCACATGATTTCTTTTTTCCCTCATTCCCACATTTACTTCACGCACACACTTTCAGGTGCCGTGGGCACAGACTTTTCACATACTTCACTCTGCTTTTCATTCACACTCATTTCTTGCTTTTCATTCAAACCAACATTCAAGCGTTGCTTCACAGTTTTTTACACACATGTTTTGCACAGGCACAACTTTCCTATGTCTAACATGCCCTTTTCCCCATAGTTTTCTTCATTGCCCAGTACACTGGTGTGCAATATTTACTGTTGGATGTTCCCATAATGGCTGCCTTTTTCCTGTCACTATTGCCCGTGGATTTTAATCTTGTATTAGCGCGCACTAACTGACTGTTCACCCAAGCTCAGAAGGTTGAAAATTAATTTCCGCTTACTCTCAATGTCTTTCTCTGGATGTTACTCTGTTTCGGCCTGGAAATCTCTTTATTTCCTGCCCTTTTTAAAAACTTTGGTCCAGTGATCAATTATTTCAGCTCCTTGAATTAATTTCCTAACAACGAGTACTCGGCTTCGGTCCGGACAATATCTTGACTTTTTGGTCTCAATTTCTGTGCCCTTCTTAAAAGCCTCCCCTTCCTCGTACCACAGCTCTAGTTTCAGTTTCCAAATACAGCCATTATGGTTCACCCATAAAAATTAAAAAATCCCCAAAAGAAAATAAATTTACCGTCTCTTACCAGAGATGCTTCTGTTGCCACCGGGTTCTTTCTGATTCCAGTGGAGTTCCTCCCGGCCCTGATAGCAGTTGGCTCTTCTCTCTCAATTCTGCGAGGTAAGACTAAAGCCTGTGCTTCAGGATGATCAATCGTCAATCCGCTTTACTCAGGGCCAGAAGAAACTGCCATGGAATCCCAACTTCTGACACCAATTGTTGTGGCAAAAATATTCATTAAACAATCAATCACTGCGTAAGAGACATTTCTGAGTCAAATTGTCTTTTAAAAGTATTTATTCTTGCAAGAAGGCCCAGTTGCCACACAGAAGTCACAGTCTGTGAAACAAGTGCAACGACGAGAGGGAGGGCAGAGGAGCCTTTATACTGCTTTCAAGGTCTTCTGCTTACAGGCCCTTATCTAAACAAGGGAAGGTTTCTCTGCTAGTCATCTAATCCTGCTGAGTTTGTTCTTACAAACTCACAAGTTCTAAATTGGGCGGCCTCTGACCCTAGGAGTTTTAAATCTGCCTCCTCCTGACGTCTCACCTGTTTCCCAGTGTTTAAAAACACACACACATTAGTCATATGTTGGCAGACTACGTACAGTCCAGCAAAGATCATTTCAATGTCTTAATAATGAAAATAATGAAAATAATGAAAATCAACACTATAAATCAATGAAAATCAAAATTTTCCATTACAGATGGCAAATAGTTCAGCTGTCGAAATCCGTTCCCCCACCCCAATGATGAGAGATGTTGATGTATCGGCTTAAAATATGCTTATTCTATTCTGTGTGTGTATGGAGATTAAACAGCATCAATTTGATAAATATTAGATCCTCAGTTTGTAAGAAACATAGGGGGAACAGAATCCGACGGCAAATAGTTCAGCTGTCGAAATCCGTTCCCCCACCCCAATGATGAGAGATGTTGATGTATTGGCTTAAAATATGCTTATTCTATTCTGTGTGTGGATGGAGCTTAACTTGCATCAGTTTAAAGAATATATTTTTTTTGCCTTTTATTATGATAGGAAAGTATAGTATCAAGAAAGTTCGACGACCCGGGACTTGAACTCAGGTCGCCCAAAGCTGAAAAAAAAAATTTGTCAGGGAACTGACCACTAGGCTATTGAGGGTAGTAATTTAAAGCAATTTGATAAATATTAGAACCTTATTGTGTAAGAAACATAGGGGGAACAGAATCTGACGACAAATAGTTCAGCTGTCGAAATCCGTTCCCCCACCCAATGATGAGAGATGTTGATGTATCGGCTTAAAATATGCTTATTCTATTCTGTGTGGATGGAGCCTAACTTGCAACAGTTTAAATAATACATTTTTTTGCCTTTTATTATGATAGGAAAGTATAGTATCAAGAAAGTTCGACGACCCGGGACTTGAACTCGGGTCGCCCAAAGCTAAAAAAAAAATTATCAAGGAACTGACCACTAGGCTATTGACACTACAAATTAGAGCAATTTGATAAATATTAGAGCCTTACTGTGTAAGAAACATAGGGGGAACAGAATCCGACGGCAAATAGTTCAGCTGTCGAAATCCGTTCCCCCACCCCAATGATGAGAGATGTTGATGTATCGGCTTAAAATATGCTCATTCTATTCTGTGTGTGGATGGAGCTTAACTTGCAACAGTTTAAATAATACATTTTTTTGCCTTTTATTATGATAGGAAAGTATAGTATCAAGAAAGTTCGACGACCCGGGACTTGAACTCAGATCGCCCAAAGCTAAAAAATAAAATTATCAAGGAACTGACCACTAGACTATTGAGGATAGTAAAGTAAAGCCATTTGATGATTATTAGAACCTTATTGTGTAAGAAACATAGGGGGAACAGAATCCGACGGCAAATAGTTCAGCTGTCGAAATCCGTTCCCCCACCCCAATGATGAGAGATGTTGATGTATCGGCTTAAAATATGCTTATTCTATTCTGTGTGTGGATGGAGCTTAACTTGCATCAGTTTAAAGAATATATTTTTTTGCCTTTTATTATGATAGGAAAGTATAGTACCAAGAAAGTTCGACGACCCGGGACTTGAACTCGGGTCGCCCAAAGCTAAAAAAAAATATTGTTGGGGAACTGACCACTAGGCTATTGAGGCTAACAAGTTAGAGCAATTTGATAAATATTAGAGCCTTAAGGCCCGTTCACACCAAGCACGATAACTATAAAGATAACGATAAAGATAACTATAAATGCGTCCACACCAGCGACCGATAACGGTCTTTTTATTTTAAGCACGCGCGCGCCCGGATGATCCAGATCCATTTTAAATGCGCGAGACCTTTAAATTAGAATGATTCTGATTGGCTGTCAGTGTTTTATCGTTCGACAGCTGGAAAAAAATCGTTCTGAAAGTGATCCCAACGATATCGTTCCTCATATCTTTATCGTTATAGTTGTGGTGTGAACTCTGTTATTCTTTAATATGGAGAACGATTTTTAGAATTATATCTTTATCGTTATCTTTATAGTTATCGTCCTTGGTGTGAACGGGCCTTTACTGTGTAAGAAACATAGGGGGAACAGAATCCGACGGCAAATAGTTCAGCTGTCGAAATCCGTTCCCCCACCCCAATGATGAGAGATGTTGATGTATCGGCCTAAAATATGCTCATTCTATTCTGTGTGTGGATGGAGCTTAAACAGCATCAATTTGATAAATATTAGATCCTCAGTTTGTCAGAAATATGGGGGGAACAGAATCCGACGGCAAATAGTTCAGCTGTCGAAATCCGTTCCCCCACCCCAATGATGAGAGATGTTGATGTATCGGCCTAAAATATGCTTATTCTATTCTGTGTGTGGATGGAGCTTAACTTGCATCAGTTTAAAGAATATATTTTTTTGCCTTTTATTATGATAGGAAAGTATAGTACCAAGAAAGTTCGACGACCCGGGACTTGAACTCGGGTCGCCCAAAGCTAAAAAAAAATATTGTTGGGGAACTGACCACTAGGCTATTGAGGCTAACAAGTTAGAGCAATTTGATAAATATTAGAGCCTTACTGTGTAAGAAACATAGGGGGAACAGAATCCGACGGCAAATAGTTCAGCTGTCGAAATCCGTTCCCCCACCCCAATGATGAGAGATGTTGATGTATCGGCCTAAAATATGCTCATTCTATTCTGTGTGTGGATGGAGCTTAAACAGCATCAATTTGATAAATATTAGATCCTCAGTTTGTCAGAAATATGGGGGGAACAGAATCCGACGGCAAAAAACAGCTGTCGGAATCCGTTCCCCCACTCCCATTATGAGAGGTGTTGATGTAATGACTTAAAAAACGCTGATTGTATTTTGTTTGTGGATGGAACTTAACTTGCATCAGTTTAAAGAATATATTGTTTTGCCTATGATAGGAAAGTATAGTATCAAGAAAGTTCGACGACCCGGGACTTGAACTCGGGTTTCCCAAAGCTAAAAACAAAATTATGAGGGAATTGACCACTAGGCTATTGAGGATAGCAATTTAATGCAATTTGATAAATATTAGAGCCTTACTGTGTAAGAAACATAGGGGGAACAGAATCCGACGGCAAATAGTTCAGCTGTCGAAATCCGTTCCCCCACCCCAATGATGAGAGATGTTGATGTATCGGCCTAAAATATGCTCATTCTATTCTGTGTGTGGATGGAGCTTAAACAGCATCAATTTGATAAATATTAGATCCTCAGTTTGTCAGAAATATGGGGGGAACAGAATCCGACGGCAAAAAACAGCTGTCGGAATCCGTTCCCCCACTCCCATTATGAGAGGTGTTGATGTAATGACTTAAAAAACGCTGATTGTATTTTGTTTGTGGATGGAACTTAACTTGCATCAGTTTAAAGAATATATTGTTTTGCCTATGATAGGAAAGTATAGTATCAAGAAAGTTCGACGACCCGGGACTTGAACTCGGGTTTCCCAAAGCTAAAAACAAAATTATGAGGGAATTGACCACTAGGCTATTGAGGATAGCAATTTAATGCAATTTGATAAATATTAGAGCCTTACTGTGTAAGAAACATAGGGGGAACAGAATTCGACGGCAAATAGTTCAGCTGTCGAAATCCGTTCCCCCACCCCAATGATGAGAGGTGTTGATGTATCAGCTTAAAATATGCTTATTCTATTCTGTGTGTGGATGGAGCTTAAACAACATCAATTTGATAAATATTAATACCTCAGTGTGTCAGAAATATGGGGGGAACAGAATCCGACGGCAAAAAACGGCTGTCGGAATCCGTTCCCCCACTCCCTTTATGAGAGGTGTTGATGTAATGACTTAAAAAACGCTGATTGTATTTTGTTTGTGGATGGAGCTTAACTTGCATCAGTTTAAAGGATATTTTTTTTTGCCTTTTATTATGATAGGAAAGTATAGTATCTAGAAAGTTCGACGAACCGGGACTTGAACTCGGGTCGCCCAAAGCTAAAAAAAAAAAATTGTCAGGGAACTGACCACTAGGCTATTGAGGCTATCAAGTTAAAGCAATTTGATAAATATTAGAGCCTTACTGTGTAAGAAACATAGGGGGAACAGAATCCGACGGCAAATAGTTCAGCTGTCGAAATCCGTTCCCCACCCCAATGGTGAGAGATGTTGATGTATCGGCTTAAAATATGCTTATTCTGTGTGTGGATGGAGCTTAACTTGCATCAGTTTAAAGAATATATTTTTTTGCCTTTTATTGTGATAGGAAAGTATAGAATCAAGAAAGTTCGACGACTCGGGACTTGAACTCGGGTCGCCCAAAGCTAAAAAAAAAATTATGAGGGAATTGACCACTAGACTATTGAGGATAGTAATGTAAAGCCATTTGATGAATATTAGAAATATATTGTGTAAGAAACATAGGGGGAACAGATTCCGACGGGAAATAGTTCAGCTGTCGAAATCCGTTCCCCCACCCCAATGATGAGAGATGTTGATATATCGGCTTAAAATATGCTTATTCTATTCTGTGTGTGGATGGAGCTTAAACAACATCAATTTGATAAATATTAGAACCTCAGTGTGTCAGAAATATGGGGGGAACAGAATCCAACGGCAAAAAAACAGCTGTCGGAATCCGTTCCCCCACTCCCATTATGAGAGGTGTTGATGTATGACTTCAAAAATGATTATTCTATTTTGTGTGTGGATGGAGCTTAACTTGCATCAGTTTAAAGAATATATTTTTTTGCCGTTTATTATGATAGGAAAGTATAGTATCAAGAAAGTTCGACGAACCGGATAGCAATTTAAAGCAATTTGATAAATATTAGAGCCTTACTGTGTAAGAAACATAGGGGGAACAGAATCCGACGGAAAATAGTTCAGCTGTCGAAATACGTTCCCCCACCCCAATGATGAGAGATGTTGATGTATCGGCTTAAAATATGCTTTTTCTATTCTGTGTGTGTATGGAGCTTAACTTGCATCAGTTTAAATAATATATTTTTTTGCCTTTTATTATGATAGAAAAGTATAGTATCAAGAAAGTTCGACGACCCGGGACTTGAACTCGGGTTGCCCAAAGCTAAAAACAAAATTATGAGGGAACTGACCACTAGGCTATTGAGGATAGCAAGTTTATGCAATTTGATAAATATTAGAGCCTTACTGTGTAAGAAACATAGGGGGAACAGAATCCGACAGCAAATAGTTAAGCTGTCGAAATCCGTTCCCCCACCCCAATGATGAGAGATGTTGATGTATCGGCTTAAAATATGCTTATTCTATTCTGTGTGTGTATGGAGCTTAAACAGCATCAATTTGATAAATATTAGATCCTCAGATTGTCAGAAATATGGGGGGAACAGAATCCGACGGCAAAAAACGGCTGTCGGAATCCGTTCCCCCACTCCCATTATGAGAGGTGTTGATGTAATGACTTAAAAAACGCTGATTGTATTTTGTTTGTGGATGGAGCTTAACTTGCATCAGTTTAAAAAATATATATTTTTTGCCTTTTATTATGATAGGAAAGTACAGTATCTAGAAAGTTCGACGAACCGGGACTTGAACTCGGGTCGCCCAAAGCTAAAAAAAAATATTGTCAGGGAACTGACCACTAGGCTATTGAGGTTAGCAAGTTAAAGCAATTTGATAAATATTAGAGCCTTACTGTGTAAGTAACATAGGGGGAACAGAATCCGATGGCAAATAGTTCAGCTGTCGAAATCCGTTCCCCCACCCCAATGATGAGAGATGTTGATGTATCGGCTTAAAATATGCTTATTCTATTCTGTGTGTGTATGGAGCTTAAACACCATCAATTTGATAAATATTAGATCCTCAGTTTGTCAGAAATATGGGGGGAACAGAATCCGACGGCAAATAGTTCAGCTGTCGAAATCCGTTCCCCCACCCCAATGATGAGAGATGTTGATGTATCGGCCTAAAATATGCTTATTCTATTCTGTGTGTGGATGGAGCTTAACTTGCATCAGTTTAAAGAATATATTTTTTTGCCTTTTATTATGATAGGAAAGTATAGTACCAAGAAAGTTCGACGACCCGGGACTTGAACTCGGGTAGCCCAAAGCTAAAAAAAAATATTGTCAGGGAACTGACCACTAGGCTATTGAGGCTAGCAAGTTAAAGCAATTTGATAAATATTAGAGCCTTACTGTGTAAGAAACATAGGGGGAACAGAATCCGACGGCAAATAGTTCAGCTGTCGAAATACGTTCCCCCACCCCAATGATGAGAGATGTTGATGTATCGGCTTAAAATATGCTTATTCTATTCTGTGTGTGTATGGAGCTTAAACACCATCAATTTGATAAATATTAGATCCTCAGTTTGTCAGAAATATGGGGGGAACAGAATCCGACGGCAAATAGTTCAGCTGTCGAAATCCGTTCCCCCACCCCAATGATGAGAGATGTTGATGTATCGGCCTAAAATATGCTTATTCTATTCTGTGTGTGGATGGAGCTTAACTTGCATCAGTTTAAAGAATATATTTTTTTGCCTTTTATTATGATAGGAAAGTATAGTACCAAGAAAGTTCGACGACCCGGGACTTGAACTCGGGTCGCCCAAAGCTAAAAAAAAAATTGTCAGGGAACTGACCACTAGGCTATTGAGGCTAGCAAGTTAAAGCAATTTGATAAATATTAGAGCCTTACTGTGTAAGAAACATAGGGGGAACAGAATCCGACGGCAAATAGTTCAGCTGTCGAAATACGTTCCCCCACCCCAATGATGAGAGATGTTGATGTATCGGCTTAAAATATGCTTATTCTATTCTGTGTGTGTATGGAGCTTAAACACCATCAATTTGATAAATATTAGATCCTCAGTTTGTCAGAAATATGGGCGGAACAGAATCCGACGGCAAATAGTTCAGCTGTCGAAATCCGTTCCCCCACCCCAATGATGAGAGATGTTGATGTATCGGCCTAAAATATGCTTATTCTATTCTGTGTGTGGATGGAGCTTAACTTGCATCAGTTTAAAGAATATTTTTTTTTGCCTTTTATTATGATAGGAAAGTATAGTACCAAGAAAGTTCGACAACCCGGGACTTGAACTCGGGTCGCCCAAAGCTAAAAAAAAATATTGTTGGGGAACTGACCACTAGGCTATTGAGGCTAACAAGTTAGAGCAATTTGATAAATATTAGAGCCTTACTGTGTAAGAAACATAGGGGGAACAGAATCCGACGGCAAATAGTTCAGCTGTCGAAATCCGTTCCCCCACCCCAGTGATGAGAGATGTTGATATATCGGCTTAAAATATGCTTATTCTATTCTGTGTGTGGATGGAGCTTAAACAACATCAATTTGATAAATATTAGAACCTCAGTGTGTCCGAAATATGGGGGGAACAGAATCCAACGGCAAAAAAACAGCTGTCGGAATCCGTTCCCCCACTCCCATTATGAGAGGTGTTGATGTATGACTTCAAAAATGATTATTCTATTTTGTGTGTGGATGGAGCTTAACTTGCATCAGTTTAAAGAATATATTTTTTTGCCTTTTATTGTGATAGGAAAGTATAGAATCAAGAAAGTTCGACGACTCGGGACTTGAACTCGGGTCGCCCAAAGCTAAAAAAAAAATTATGAGGGAATTGACCACTAGACTATTGAGGATAGTAATATAAAGCCATTTGATGAATATTAGAAATATATTGTGTAAGAAACATAGGGGGAACAGATTCCGACGGGAAATAGTTCAGCTGTCGAAATCCGTTCCCCCACCCCAGTGATGAGAGATGTTGATATATCGGCTTAAAATATGCTTATTCTATTCTGTGTGTGGATGGAGCTTAAACAACATCAATTTGATAAATATTAGAACCTCAGTGTGTCCGAAATATGGGGGGAACAGAATCCAACGGCAAAAAAACAGCTGTCGGAATCCGTTCCCCCACTCCCATTATGAGAGGTGTTGATGTATGACTTCAAAAATGATTATTCTATTTTGTGTGTGGATGGAGCTTAACTTGCATCAGTTTAAAGAATATATTTTTTTGCCGTTTATTATGATAGGAAAGTATAGTATCAAGAAAGTTCGACGAACCGGATAGCAATTTAAAGCAATTTGATAAATATTAGAGCCTTACTGTGTAAGAAACATAGGGGGAACAGAATCCGACGGAAAATAGTTCAGCTGTCGAAATACGTTCCTCCACCCCAATGATGAGAGATGTTGATGTATCGGCTTAAAATATGCTTTTTCTATTCTGTGTGTGTATGGAGCTTAACTTGCATCAGTTTAAATAATATATTTTTTTGCCTTTTATTATGATAGAAAAGTATAGTATCAAGAAAGTTCGACGACCCGGGACTTGAACTCGGGTTGCCCAAAGCTAAAAACAAAATTATGAGGGAACTGACCACTAGGCTATTGAGGATAGCAAGTTTATGCAATTTGATAAATATTAGAGCCTTACTGTGTAAGAAACATAGGGGGAACAGAATCCGACGGCAAATAGTTAAGCTGTCGAAATCCGTTCCCCCACCCCAATGATGAGAGATGTTGATGTATCGGCTTAAAATATGGGGTCGCCCAAAGCTAAAAAAAAATATTGTCAGGGAACTGAACACTAGGCTATTGAGGCTAGCAAGTTAAAGCAATTTGATAAATATTAGAGCCTTACTGTGTAAGAAACATAGGGGGAACAGAATCCGACGGCAAATAGTTCAGCTGTCGAAATACGTTCCCCCACCCCAATGATGAGAGATGTTGATGTATCGGCTTAAAATATGCTTATTCTATTCTGTGTGTGTATGGAGCTTAAACACCATCAATTTGATAAATATTAGATCCTCAGTTTGTCAGAAATATGGGGGGAACAGAATCCGACGGCAAATAGTTCAGCTGTCGAAATCCGTTCCCCCACCCCAATGATGAGAGATGTTGATGTATCGGCCTAAAATATGCTCATTCTATTCTGTGTGTGGATGGAGCTTAAACAGCATCAATTTGATAAATATTAAATCCTCAGTTTGTCAGAAATATGGGGGGAACAGAATCCGACGGCAAAAAACAGCTGTCGGAATCCGTTCCCCCACTCCCATTATGAGAGGTGTTGATGTAATGACTTAAAAAACGCTGATTGTATTTTGTTTGTGGATGGAACTTAACTTGCATCAGTTTAAAGAATATATTTTTTTGCCTTTTATTATGATAGGAAAGTATAGTATCTAGAAAGTTCGACGAACCGGGACTTGAACTCGGGTCGCCCAAAGCTAAAAAAAAATGATCAAGGAACTGACCACTAGACTATTGAGGATAATAAAGTAAAGCCAGTTGATGATTATTAGAACCTTATAGTGTAAGAAACATAGGGGGAACAGAATCCGACGGCAAATAGTTCAGCTGTCGAAATCCGTTCCCCCACCCCAATGATGAGAGATGTTGATGTATCGGCTTAAAATATGCTTATTCTATTCTGTGTGTATGGAGCTTAAACAGCATCAATTTGATAAATATTAGATCCTCAGTTTGTCAGAAACATAGGGGGAACAGAATCCGACGGCAAATAGTTCAGCTGTCGAAATCCGTTCCCCCACCCCAATGATGAGAGATGTTGATGTATCGGCTTAAAATATGCTCATTCTATTCTGTGTGTGTATGGAGCTTAACTTGCAACAGTTTAAATAATACATATTTTTGCCTTTTATTATGATAGGAAAGTATAGTATCAAGAAAGTTCGACAACCCGGGACTTGAACTCGGGTCGCCCAAAGCTAAAAAAAAAAATTATCAAGGAACTGACCACTAGACTATTGAGGATAGTAAAGTAAAGCCATTTGATGATTATTAGAACCTTATTGTGTAAGAAACATAGGGGGAACAGAATCCGACGGCAAATAGTTCAGCTGTCGAAATCCGTTCCCCCACCCCAATGATGAGAGGTGTTGATGTATCGGCTTAAAATATGCTTATTCTATTCTGTGTGTGGATGGAGCTTAAACAACATCAATTTGATAAATATTAATACCTCAGTGTGTCAGAAATATGGGGGGAACAGAATCCGAAGGCAAAAAACAGCTGTCAGAATCCGTTCCCCCACTCCCATTATGAGAGGTGTTGATGTAATGACTTAAAAAACGCTGATTGTATTTTGTTTGTGGATGGAGCTTAACTTGCATCAGTTTAAAGGATTTTTTTTTGTCTTTTATTATGATAGGAAAGTATAGTATCCAGAATGTTCGATGGCCCGGGACTTGAACTCGGGTCGCCCAAATAAAAAAAAAAAAAATTGTCAGGGAACTGACCACTAGGCTATTGAGGACAGCAGTTTAAAGCAATTTGATAAATATTAGAACCTTATTGTGTAAGAAACATAGGGGGCACAGAATCCGACGGGAAATAGTTCAGCTGTCGAAATCCGTTCCCCCACCCCAGTGATGAGAGATGTTGATGTATCGGCTTAAAATATGCTTATTCTATTCTGTGTGTGGATGGAGCTTAAACAACATCAATTTGATAAATATTAGAACCTCAGTGTGTCAGAAATATGGGGGGAACAGAATCCGACGGCAAAAAACGGCTGTCGGAATCCGTTCCCCCACTCCCTTTATGAGAGGTGTTGATGTAATGACTTAAAAAACGCTGATTGTATTTTGTTTGTGGATGGAGCTTAACTTGCATCAGTTTAAAGGATATTTTTTTTTGCCTTTTATTATGATAGGAAAGTATAGTATCTAGAAAGTTCGACGAACCGGGACTTGAACTCGGGTCGCCCAAAGCTAAAAAAAAAAAATTGTCAGGGAACTGACCACTAGGCTATTGAGGCTATCAAGTTAAAGCAATTTGATAAATATTAGAGCCTTACTGTGTAAGAAACATAGGGGGAACAGAATCCGACGGCAAATAGTTCAGCTGTCGAAATCCGTTCCCCACCCCAATGGTGAGAGATGTTGATGTATCGGCTTAAAATATGCTTATTCTGTGTGTGGATGGAGCTTAACTTGCATCAGTTTAAAGAATATATTTTTTTGCCTTTTATTGTGATAGGAAAGTATAGAATCAAGAAAGTTCGACGACTCGGGACTTGAACTCGGGTCGCCCAAAGCTAAAAAAAAAATTATGAGGGAATTGACCACTAGACTATTGAGGATAGTAATGTAAAGCCATTTGATGAATATTAGAAATATATTGTGTAAGAAACATAGGGGGAACAGATTCCGACGGGAAATAGTTCAGCTGTCGAAATCCGTTCCCCCACCCCAATGATGAGAGATGTTGATATATCGGCTTAAAATATGCTTATTCTATTCTGTGTGTGGATGGAGCTTAAACAACATCAATTTGATAAATATTAGAACCTCAGTGTGTCAGAAATATGGGGGGAACAGAATCCAACGGCAAAAAAACAGCTGTCGGAATCCGTTCCCCCACTCCCATTATGAGAGGTGTTGATGTATGACTTCAAAAATGATTATTCTATTTTGTGTGTGGATGGAGCTTAACTTGCATCAGTTTAAAGAATATATTTTTTTGCCGTTTATTATGATAGGAAAGTATAGTATCAAGAAAGTTCGACGAACCGGATAGCAATTTAAAGCAATTTGATAAATATTAGAGCCTTACTGTGTAAGAAACATAGGGGGAACAGAATCCGACGGAAAATAGTTCAGCTGTCGAAATACGTTCCCCCACCCCAATGATGAGAGATGTTGATGTATCGGCTTAAAATATGCTTTTTCTATTCTGTGTGTGTATGGAGCTTAACTTGCATCAGTTTAAATAATATATTTTTTTGCCTTTTATTATGATAGAAAAGTATAGTATCAAGAAAGTTCGACGACCCGGGACTTGAACTCGGGTTGCCCAAAGCTAAAAACAAAATTATGAGGGAACTGACCACTAGGCTATTGAGGATAGCAAGTTTATGCAATTTGATAAATATTAGAGCCTTACTGTGTAAGAAACATAGGGGGAACAGAATCCGACAGCAAATAGTTAAGCTGTCGAAATCCGTTCCCCCACCCCAATGATGAGAGATGTTGATGTATCGGCTTAAAATATGCTTATTCTATTCTGTGTGTGTATGGAGCTTAAACAGCATCAATTTGATA
This sequence comes from Squalius cephalus, assembly GCF_949319135.1. Lineage (NCBI taxonomy): Eukaryota > Metazoa > Chordata > Actinopteri > Cypriniformes > Leuciscidae > Squalius > Squalius cephalus. Next base: position 27,909,419 of record NC_137145.1, on the reverse strand, counting down.
AATATTAGATCCTCAGATTGTCAGAAATATGGGGGGAACAGAATCCGACGGCAAAAAACGGCTGTCGGAATCCGTTCCCCCACTCCCATTATGAGAGGTGTTGATGTAATGACTTAAAAAACGCTGATTGTATTTTGTTTGTGGATGGAGCTTAACTTGCATCAGTTTAAAAAATATATATTTTTTGCCTTTTATTATGATAGGAAAGTACAGTATCTAGAAAGTTCGACGAACCGGGACTTGAACTCGGGTCGCCCAAAGCTAAAAAAAAATATTGTCAGGGAACTGACCACTAGGCTATTGAGGTTAGCAAGTTAAAGCAATTTGATAAATATTAGAGCCTTACTGTGTAAGTAACATAGGGGGAACAGAATCCGATGGCAAATAGTTCAGCTGTCGAAATCCGTTCCCCCACCCCAATGATGAGAGATGTTGATGTATCGGCTTAAAATATGCTTATTCTATTCTGTGTGTGTATGGAGCTTAAACACCATCAATTTGATAAATATTAGATCCTCAGTTTGTCAGAAATATGGGGGGAACAGAATCCGACGGCAAATAGTTCAGCTGTCGAAATCCGTTCCCCCACCCCAATGATGAGAGATGTTGATGTATCGGCCTAAAATATGCTTATTCTATTCTGTGTGTGGATGGAGCTTAACTTGCATCAGTTTAAAGAATATATTTTTTTGCCTTTTATTATGATAGGAAAGTATAGTACCAAGAAAGTTCGACGACCCGGGACTTGAACTCGGGTAGCCCAAAGCTAAAAAAAAATATTGTCAGGGAACTGACCACTAGGCTATTGAGGCTAGCAAGTTAAAGCAATTTGATAAATATTAGAGCCTTACTGTGTAAGAAACATAGGGGGAACAGAATCCGACGGCAAATAGTTCAGCTGTCGAAATACGTTCCCCCACCCCAATGATGAGAGATGTTGATGTATCGGCTTAAAATATGCTTATTCTATTCTGTGTGTGTATGGAGCTTAAACACCATCAATTTGATAAATATTAGATCCTCAGTTTGTCAGAAATATGGGGGGAACAGAATCCGACGGCAAATAGTTCAGCTGTCGAAATCCGTTCCCCCACCCCAATGATGAGAGATGTTGATGTATCGGCCTAAAATATGCTTATTCTATTCTGTGTGTGGATGGAGCTTAACTTGCATCAGTTTAAAGAATATATTTTTTTGCCTTTTATTATGATAGGAAAGTATAGTACCAAGAAAGTTCGACGACCCGGGACTTGAACTCGGGTCGCCCAAAGCTAAAAAAAAAATTGTCAGGGAACTGACCACTAGGCTATTGAGGCTAGCAAGTTAAAGCAATTTGATAAATATTAGAGCCTTACTGTGTAAGAAACATAGGGGGAACAGAATCCGACGGCAAATAGTTCAGCTGTCGAAATACGTTCCCCCACCCCAATGATGAGAGATGTTGATGTATCGGCTTAAAATATGCTTATTCTATTCTGTGTGTGTATGGAGCTTAAACACCATCAATTTGATAAATATTAGATCCTCAGTTTGTCAGAAATATGGGCGGAACAGAATCCGACGGCAAATAGTTCAGCTGTCGAAATCCGTTCCCCCACCCCAATGATGAGAGATGTTGATGTATCGGCCTAAAATATGCTTATTCTATTCTGTGTGTGGATGGAGCTTAACTTGCATCAGTTTAAAGAATATTTTTTTTTGCCTTTTATTATGATAGGAAAGTATAGTACCAAGAAAGTTCGACAACCCGGGACTTGAACTCGGGTCGCCCAAAGCTAAAAAAAAATATTGTTGGGGAACTGACCACTAGGCTATTGAGGCTAACAAGTTAGAGCAATTTGATAAATATTAGAGCCTTACTGTGTAAGAAACATAGGGGGAACAGAATCCGACGGCAAATAGTTCAGCTGTCGAAATCCGTTCCCCCACCCCAGTGATGAGAGATGTTGATATATCGGCTTAAAATATGCTTATTCTATTCTGTGTGTGGATGGAGCTTAAACAACATCAATTTGATAAATATTAGAACCTCAGTGTGTCCGAAATATGGGGGGAACAGAATCCAACGGCAAAAAAACAGCTGTCGGAATCCGTTCCCCCACTCCCATTATGAGAGGTGTTGATGTATGACTTCAAAAATGATTATTCTATTTTGTGTGTGGATGGAGCTTAACTTGCATCAGTTTAAAGAATATATTTTTTTGCCTTTTATTGTGATAGGAAAGTATAGAATCAAGAAAGTTCGACGACTCGGGACTTGAACTCGGGTCGCCCAAAGCTAAAAAAAAAATTATGAGGGAATTGACCACTAGACTATTGAGGATAGTAATATAAAGCCATTTGATGAATATTAGAAATATATTGTGTAAGAAACATAGGGGGAACAGATTCCGACGGGAAATAGTTCAGCTGTCGAAATCCGTTCCCCCACCCCAGTGATGAGAGATGTTGATATATCGGCTTAAAATATGCTTATTCTATTCTGTGTGTGGATGGAGCTTAAACAACATCAATTTGATAAATATTAGAACCTCAGTGTGTCCGAAATATGGGGGGAACAGAATCCAACGGCAAAAAAACAGCTGTCGGAATCCGTTCCCCCACTCCCATTATGAGAGGTGTTGATGTATGACTTCAAAAATGATTATTCTATTTTGTGTGTGGATGGAGCTTAACTTGCATCAGTTTAAAGAATATATTTTTTTGCCGTTTATTATGATAGGAAAGTATAGTATCAAGAAAGTTCGACGAACCGGATAGCAATTTAAAGCAATTTGATAAATATTAGAGCCTTACTGTGTAAGAAACATAGGGGGAACAGAATCCGACGGAAAATAGTTCAGCTGTCGAAATACGTTCCTCCACCCCAATGATGAGAGATGTTGATGTATCGGCTTAAAATATGCTTTTTCTATTCTGTGTGTGTATGGAGCTTAACTTGCATCAGTTTAAATAATATATTTTTTTGCCTTTTATTATGATAGAAAAGTATAGTATCAAGAAAGTTCGACGACCCGGGACTTGAACTCGGGTTGCCCAAAGCTAAAAACAAAATTATGAGGGAACTGACCACTAGGCTATTGAGGATAGCAAGTTTATGCAATTTGATAAATATTAGAGCCTTACTGTGTAAGAAACATAGGGGGAACAGAATCCGACGGCAAATAGTTAAGCTGTCGAAATCCGTTCCCCCACCCCAATGATGAGAGATGTTGATGTATCGGCTTAAAATATGGGGTCGCCCAAAGCTAAAAAAAAATATTGTCAGGGAACTGAACACTAGGCTATTGAGGCTAGCAAGTTAAAGCAATTTGATAAATATTAGAGCCTTACTGTGTAAGAAACATAGGGGGAACAGAATCCGACGGCAAATAGTTCAGCTGTCGAAATACGTTCCCCCACCCCAATGATGAGAGATGTTGATGTATCGGCTTAAAATATGCTTATTCTATTCTGTGTGTGTATGGAGCTTAAACACCATCAATTTGATAAATATTAGATCCTCAGTTTGTCAGAAATATGGGGGGAACAGAATCCGACGGCAAATAGTTCAGCTGTCGAAATCCGTTCCCCCACCCCAATGATGAGAGATGTTGATGTATCGGCCTAAAATATGCTCATTCTATTCTGTGTGTGGATGGAGCTTAAACAGCATCAATTTGATAAATATTAAATCCTCAGTTTGTCAGAAATATGGGGGGAACAGAATCCGACGGCAAAAAACAGCTGTCGGAATCCGTTCCCCCACTCCCATTATGAGAGGTGTTGATGTAATGACTTAAAAAACGCTGATTGTATTTTGTTTGTGGATGGAACTTAACTTGCATCAGTTTAAAGAATATATTTTTTTGCCTTTTATTATGATAGGAAAGTATAGTATCTAGAAAGTTCGACGAACCGGGACTTGAACTCGGGTCGCCCAAAGCTAAAAAAAAATGATCAAGGAACTGACCACTAGACTATTGAGGATAATAAAGTAAAGCCAGTTGATGATTATTAGAACCTTATAGTGTAAGAAACATAGGGGGAACAGAATCCGACGGCAAATAGTTCAGCTGTCGAAATCCGTTCCCCCACCCCAATGATGAGAGATGTTGATGTATCGGCTTAAAATATGCTTATTCTATTCTGTGTGTATGGAGCTTAAACAGCATCAATTTGATAAATATTAGATCCTCAGTTTGTCAGAAACATAGGGGGAACAGAATCCGACGGCAAATAGTTCAGCTGTCGAAATCCGTTCCCCCACCCCAATGATGAGAGATGTTGATGTATCGGCTTAAAATATGCTCATTCTATTCTGTGTGTGTATGGAGCTTAACTTGCAACAGTTTAAATAATACATATTTTTGCCTTTTATTATGATAGGAAAGTATAGTATCAAGAAAGTTCGACAACCCGGGACTTGAACTCGGGTCGCCCAAAGCTAAAAAAAAAAATTATCAAGGAACTGACCACTAGACTATTGAGGATAGTAAAGTAAAGCCATTTGATGATTATTAGAACCTTATTGTGTAAGAAACATAGGGGGAACAGAATCCGACGGCAAATAGTTCAGCTGTCGAAATCCGTTCCCCCACCCCAATGATGAGAGGTGTTGATGTATCGGCTTAAAATATGCTTATTCTATTCTGTGTGTGGATGGAGCTTAAACAACATCAATTTGATAAATATTAATACCTCAGTGTGTCAGAAATATGGGGGGAACAGAATCCGAAGGCAAAAAACAGCTGTCAGAATCCGTTCCCCCACTCCCATTATGAGAGGTGTTGATGTAATGACTTAAAAAACGCTGATTGTATTTTGTTTGTGGATGGAGCTTAACTTGCATCAGTTTAAAGGATTTTTTTTTGTCTTTTATTATGATAGGAAAGTATAGTATCCAGAATGTTCGATGGCCCGGGACTTGAACTCGGGTCGCCCAAATAAAAAAAAAAAAAATTGTCAGGGAACTGACCACTAGGCTATTGAGGACAGCAGTTTAAAGCAATTTGATAAATATTAGAACCTTATTGTGTAAGAAACATAGGGGGCACAGAATCCGACGGGAAATAGTTCAGCTGTCGAAATCCGTTCCCCCACCCCAGTGATGAGAGATGTTGATGTATCGGCTTAAAATATGCTTATTCTATTCTGTGTGTGGATGGAGCTTAAACAACATCAATTTGATAAATATTAGAACCTCAGTGTGTCAGAAATATGGGGGGAACAGAATCCAACGGCAAAAAAACAGCTGTCGGAATCCATTCCCCCACTCCCATTATGAGAGGTGTTGATGTATGACTTCAAAAATGATTATTCTATTTTGTGTGTGGATGGAGCTTAACTTGCATCAGTTTAAAGAATATATTTTTTTGCCGTTTATTATGATAGGAAAGTATAGTATCAAGAAAGTTCGACGAACCGGATAGCAATTTAAAGCAATTTGATAAATATTAGAGCCTTACTGTGTAAGAAACATAGGGGGAACAGAATCCGACGGCAAATAGTTCAGCTGACGAAATCCGTTCCCCCACTCCCATTATGAGAGGTGTTGATGTAATGACTTAAAAAATGCTTATTCTTCTTTTGTGTGTGGATGGAACTTAACTTGCATCAGTTTAAAGAATATATTTTTTTGCCTTTTATTATGATAGGAAAGTATAGTATCAAGAAAGTTCGACGACTCGGGACTTGAACTCGGGTCGCCCAAAGCTAAAAAAAAATGATCAGGGAACTGAACACTAGGCTATTGAGGTTAGCAATTTAAAGCAATTTGATAAATATTAGAGCCTTACTGTGTAAGAAACATAGGGGGAACAGAATCCGATGGCAAATAGTTCAGCTGTCGAAATCCGTTCCCCCACCCCAATGATGAGAGATGTTGATGTATCGGCTTAAAATATGCTTATTCTATTCTGTGTGTGTATGGAGCTTAAACAGCATCAATTTGATAAATATTAGATCCTCAGTTTGTCAGAAATATGGGGGGAACAGAATACGACGGCAAAAAACAGCTCTCTGAATCCGTTCCCCCACTCCCATTTTGAGAGGTGTTGATGTAATGACTTAAAAAACGCTGATTGTATTTTGTTTGTGGATGGAGCTTAACTTGCATCAGTTTAAAGAATATATTTTTTTGCCGTTTATTATGATAGGAAAGTATAGTATCAAGAAAGTTCGACGAACCGGATAGCAATTTAAAGCAATTTGATAAATATTAGAGCCTTACTGTGTAAGAAACATAGGGGAAACAGAATCCGACGGAAAATAGTTCAGCTGTCGAAATCCGTTCCCCCACCCCAATGATGAGAGATGTTGATGTATCGGCTTAAAATATGCTTATTCTATTCTGTGTGTGGATGGAGCTTAACTTGCATCAGTTTAAATAATATATTGTTTTGCCTATGATAGGAAAGTATAGTATCAAGAAAGTTCGACGACCCGGGACTTGAACTCGGGTTTCCCAAAGCTAAAAACAAAATTATGAGGGAATTGACCACTAGGCTATTGAGGATAGCAATTTAATGCAATTTGATAAATATTAGAGCCTTACTGTGTAAGAAACATAGGGGGAACAGAATTCGACGGCAAATAGTTCAGCTGTCGAAATCCGTTCCCCCACCCCAATGATGAGAGGTGTTGATGTATCAGCTTAAAATATGCTTATTCTATTCTGTGTGTGGATGGAGCTTAAACAACATCAATTTGATAAATATTAATACCTCAGTGTGTCAGAAATATGGGGGGAACAGAATCCGACGGCAAAAAACGGCTGTCGGAATCCGTTCCCCCACTCCCTTTATGAGAGGTGTTGATGTAATGACTTAAAAAACGCTGATTGTATTTTGTTTGTGGATGGAGCTTAACTTGCATCAGTTTAAAGGATATTTTTTTTTTGCCTTTTATTATGATAGGAAAGTATAGTATCTAGAAAGTTCGACGAACCGGGACTTGAACTCGGGTCGCCCAAAGCTAAAAAAAAAAAATTGTCAGGGAACTGACCACTAGGCTATTGAGGCTATAAAGTTAAAGCAATTTGATAAATATTAGAGCCTTACTGTGTAAGAAACATAGGGGGAACAGAATCCGACGGCAAATAGTTCAGCTGTCGAAATCCGTTTCCCCACCCCAATGATGAGAGATGTTGATGTATCGGCTTAAAATATGCTTATTGTATTCTGTGTGTGGATGGAGCTTAACTTGCATCAGTTTAAAGAATATATTTTTTTGCCTTTTATTATGATAGGAAAGTATAGTATCAAGAAAGTTCGACGACCTGGGACTTGAACTCAGGTCGCCCAAAGCTAAAAAACAATTTTTCGAGGAACTGACCACTAGACTATTGAGGATAGCAATTTACAGCAATTTGATAAATATTAGAGCCTTACTGTGTAAGAAACATAGGGGGAACAGAATCCGACGGCAAATAGTTCAGCTGTCGAAATCCGTTCCCCACCCCAATGGTGAGAGATGTTGATGTATCGGCTTAAAATATGCTTATTCTGTGTGTGGATGGAGCTTAACTTGCATCAGTTTAAAGAATATATATTTTTGCCTTTTATTGTGATAGGAAAGTATAGAATCAAGAAAGTTCGACGACTCGGGACTTGAACTCGGGTCGCCCAAAGCTAAAAAAAAAATTATGAGGGAATTGACCACTAGACTATTGAGGATAGTAATGTAAAGCCATTTGATGAATATTAGAAATATATTGTGTAAGAAACATAGGGGGAACAGATTCCGACGGGAAATAGTTCAGCTGTCGAAATCCGTTCCCCCACCCCAGTGATGAGAGATGTTGATATATCGGCTTAAAATATGCTTATTCTATTCTGTGTGTGGATGGAGCTTAAACAACATCAATTTGATAAATATTAGAACCTCAGTGTGTCAGAAATATGGGGGGAACAGAATCCAAAGGCAAAAAAACAGCTGTCGGAATCCGTTCCCCCACTCCCATTATGAGAGGTGTTGATGTATGACTTCAAAAATTATTATTCTATTTTGTGTGTGGATGGAGCTTAACTTGCATCAGTTTAAAGAATATATTTTTTTGCCTTTTATTATGATAGAAAAGTATAGTATCAAGAAAGTTCGACGACCCGGGACTTGAACTCGGGTTGCCCAAAGCTAAAAACAAAATTATGAGGGAACTGACCACTAGGCTATTGAGGATAGCAAGTTTATGCAATTTGATAAATATTAGAGCCTTACTGTGTAAGAAACATAGGGGGAACAGAATCCGACGGCAAATAGTTAAGCTGTCGAAATCCGTTCCCCCACCCCAATGATGAGAGATGTTGATGTATCGGCTTAAAATATGCTTATTCTATTCTGTGTGTGTATGGAGCTTAAACAGCATCAATTTGATAAATATTAGATCCTCAGATTGTCAGAAATATGGGGGGAACAGAATCCGACGGCAAAAAACGGCTGTCGGAATCCGTTCCCCCACTCCCATTATGAGAGGTGTTGATGTAATGACTTAAAAAACGCTGATTGTATTTTGTTTGTGGATGGAGCTTAACTTGCATCAGTTTAGAAAATATATATTTTTTGCCTTTTATTATGATAGGAAAGTACAGTATCTAGAAAGTTCGACGAACCGGGACTTGAACTCGGGTCGCCCAAAGCTAAAAAAAAATATTGTCAGGGAACTGACCACTAGGCTATTGAGGTTAGCAAGTTAAAGCAATTTGATAAATATTAGAGCCTTACTGTGTAAGAAACATAGGGGGAACAGAATCCGACGGCAAATAGTTCAGCTGTCGAAATACGTTCCCCCACCCCAATGATGAGAGATGTTGATGTATCGGCTTAAAATATGCTTATTCTATTCTGTGTGTGTATGGAGCTTAAACACCATCAATTTGATAAATATTAGATCCTCAGTTTGTCAGAAATATGGGGGGAACAGAATCCGACGGCAAAAAACAGCTGTCGGAATCCGTTCCCCCACTCCCATTATGAGAGGTGTTGATGTAATGACTTAAAAAACGCTGATTGTATTTTGTTTGTGGATGGAGCTTAACTTGCATCAGTTTAGAAAATATTTTTTTTTTGCCTTTTATTATGATAGGAAAGTATAGTATCTAGAAAGTTCGACGAATCGGGACTTGAACTCGGGTCGCCCAAAGCTAAAAAAAAATATTGTCAGGGAACTGACCACTAGGCTATTGAGGCTAGCAAGTTAAAGCAATTTGATAAATATTAGAGCCTTACTGTGTAAGAAACATAGGGGAAACAGAATCCGACGGCAAATAGTTCAGCTGTCGAAATCCGTTCCCCCACCCCAATGATGAGAGATGTTGATGTATCGGCTTAAAATATGCTTATTCTATTCTGTGTGTGTATGGAGCTTAAACAACATCAATTTGATAAATATTAGAACCTCAGTGTGTCAGAAATATGGGGGGAACAGAATCCAACGGCAAAAAAACAGCTGTCGGAATCCGTTCCCCCACTCCCATTATGAGAGGTGTTGATGTAATGACTTAAAATATGCTTATTGTATTCTGTGTGTGGATGGAGCTTAACTTGCATCAGTTTAAAGAATATATTTTTTTGCCTTTTATTATGATAGGAAAGTATAGTATCAAGAAAGTTCGACGACCTGGGACTTGAACTCAGGTCGCCCAAAGCTAAAAAACAATTTTTCGAGGAACTGACCACTAGACTATTGAGGATAGCAATTTACAGCAATTTGATAAATATTAGAGCCTTACTGTGTAAGAAACATAGGGGGAACAGAATCCGACGGCAAATAGTTCAGCTGTCGAAATCCGTTCCCCACCCCAATGGTGAGAGATGTTGATGTATCGGCTTAAAATATGCTTATTCTGTGTGTGGATGGAGCTTAACTTGCATCAGTTTAAAGAATATATATTTTTGCCTTTTATTGTGATAGGAAAGTATAGAATCAAGAAAGTTCGACGACTCGGGACTTGAACTCGGGTCGCCCAAAGCTAAAAAAAAAATTATGAGGGAATTGACCACTAGACTATTGAGGATAGTAATGTAAAGCCATTTGATGAATATTAGAAATATATTGTGTAAGAAACATAGGGGGAACAGATTCCGACGGGAAATAGTTCAGCTGTCGAAATCCGTTCCCCCACCCCAGTGATGAGAGATGTTGATATATCGGCTTAAAATATGCTTATTCTATTCTGTTTGTGGATGGAGCTTAAACAACATCAATTTGATAAATATTAGAACCTCAGTGTGTCAGAAATATGGGGGGAACAGAATCCAAAGGCAAAAAAACAGCTGTCGGAATCCGTTCCCCCACTCCCATTATGAGAGGTGTTGATGTATGACTTCAAAAATTATTATTCTATTTTGTGTGTGGATGGAGCTTAACTTGCATCAGTTTAAAGAATATATTTTTTTGCCTTTTATTATGATAGAAAAGTATAGTATCAAGAAAGTTCGACGACCCGGGACTTGAACTCGGGTTGCCCAAAGCTAAAAACAAAATTATGAGGGAACTGACCACTAGGCTATTGAGGATAGCAAGTTTATGCAATTTGATAAATATTAGAGCCTTACTGTGTAAGAAACATAGGGGGAACAGAATCCGACGGCAAATAGTTAAGCTGTCGAAATCCGTTCCCCCACCCCAATGATGAGAGATGTTGATGTATCGGCTTAAAATATGCTTATTCTATTCTGTGTGTGTATGGAGCTTAAACAGCATCAATTTGATAAATATTAGATCCTCAGATTGTCAGAAATATGGGGGGAACAGAATCCGACGGCAAAAAACGGCTGTCGGAATCCGTTCCCCCACTCCCATTATGAGAGGTGTTGATGTAATGACTTAAAAAACGCTGATTGTATTTTGTTTGTGGATGGAGCTTAACTTGCATCAGTTTAGAAAATATATATTTTTTGCCTTTTATTATGATAGGAAAGTACAGTATCTAGAAAGTTCGACGAACCGGGACTTGAACTCGGGTCGCCCAAAGCTAAAAAAAAATATTGTCAGGGAACTGACCACTAGGCTATTGAGGTTAGCAAGTTAAAGCAATTTGATAAATATTAGAGCCTTACTGTGTAAGAAACATAGGGGGAACAGAATCCGACGGCAAATAGTTCAGCTGTCGAAATACGTTCCCCCACCCCAATGATGAGAGATGTTGATGTATCGGCTTAAAATATGCTTATTCTATTCTGTGTGTGTATGGAGCTTAAACACCATCAATTTGATAAATATTAGATCCTCAGTTTGTCAGAAATATGGGGGGAACAGAATCCGACGGCAAAAAACAGCTGTCGGAATCCGTTCCCCCACTCCCATTATGAGAGGTGTTGATGTAATGACTTAAAAAACGCTGATTGTATTTTGTTTGTGGATGGAGCTTAACTTGCATCAGTTTAGAAAATATTTTTTTTTTGCCTTTTATTATGATAGGAAAGTATAGTATCTAGAAAGTTCGACGAATCGGGACTTGAACTCGGGTCGCCCAAAGCTAAAAAAAAATATTGTCAGGGAACTGACCACTAGGCTATTGAGGCTAGCAAGTTAAAGCAATTTGATAAATATTAGAGCCTTACTGTGTAAGAAACATAGGGGAAACAGAATCCGACGGCAAATAGTTCAGCTGTCGAAATCCGTTCCCCCACCCCAATGATGAGAGATGTTGATGTATCGGCTTAAAATATGCTTATTCTATTCTGTGTGTGTATGGAGCTTAAACACCATCAATTTGATAAATATTAGAACCTCAGTGTGTCAGAAATATGGGGGGAACAGAATCCAACGGCAAAAAAACAGCTGTCGGAATCCGTTCCCCCACTCCCATTATGAGAGGTGTTGATGTAATGACTTAAAAAATGCTTATTCTATTTTGTGTGTGGATGGAACTTAACTTGCATCAGTTTAAAGAATATATTTTTTTGCCTTTTATTATTATAGGAAAGTATAGTATCAAGAAAGTTCGACGACCCGGGACTTGAACTCGGGTCGCCCAAAGCTAAAAAAAAATGATCAGGGAACTGACCACTAGGCTATTGAGGTTAGCAATTTAAAGCAATTTGATAAATATTAGAGCCTTACTGTGTAAGAAACATAGGGGAAACAGAATCCGACGGCAAATAGTTCAGCTGTCGAAATCCGTTCCCCCACCCCAATGATGAGAGATGTTGATGTATCGGCTTAAAATATGCTTATTCTATTCTGTGTGTGGATGGAGCTTAACTTGCATCAGTTTAAATAATATATTGTTTTGCCTTTTATTATGATAGGAAAGTATAGTATCAAGAAAGTTCGACGACCCTGGACTTGAACTCAGGTCGCCCAAAGCTAAAAAAATAATTATCAGGGAACTGACCACTAGGCTATTGAGAAAAGCAATTTAAAACAATTTGATAAATATTAGAGCCTTACTGTGTAAGAAACATAGGGGGAACAGAATCCGACGTCAAATAGTTCAGCTGTCGAAATACGTTCCCCCACCCCAATGATGAGAGATGTTGATGTATCGACTTAAAATATGCTTATTCTATTCTGTGTGTGGATGGAGCTTAACTTGCATCAGTTTAAAGAATATATTTTTTTGCCTTTTATTATGATAGGAAAGTATCAAGAAAGTTCGACGAACCGGATAGCAATTTAAAGCAATTTGATAAATATTAGAGCCTTACTGTGTAAGAAACATAGGGGGAACAGAATCCGACGGAAAATAGTTCAGCTGTCGAAATCCGTTCCCCCACCGCAATGATGAGAGATGTTGATGTATCGGCTTAAAATATGCTTATTCTATTCTGTGTGTGTATGGAGCTTAAACAGCATCAATTTGATAAATATTAGATCCTCAGTTTGTCAGAAATATGGGGGGAACAGAATCCAACGGCAAAAAAACAGCTGTCGGAATCCATTCCCCCACTCCCATTATGAGAGGTGTTGATGTATGACTTCAAAAATGATTATTCTATTTTGTGTGTGGATGGAGCTTAACTTGCATCAGTTTAAAGAATATATTTTTTTGCCGTTTATTATGATAGGAAAGTATAGTATCAAGAAAGTTCGACGAACCGGATAGCAATTTAAAGCAATTTGATAAATATTAGAGCCTTACTGTGTAAGAAACATAGGGGGAACAGAATCCGACGGCAAATAGTTCAGCTGACGAAATCCGTTCCCCCACTCCCATTATGAGAGGTGTTGATGTAATGACTTAAAAAATGCTTATTCTTCTTTTGTGTGTGGATGGAACTTAACTTGCATCAGTTTAAAGAATATATTTTTTTGCCTTTTATTATGATAGGAAAGTATAGTATCAAGAAAGTTCGACGACTCGGGACTTGAACTCGGGTCGCCCAAAGCTAAAAAAAAATGATCAGGGAACTGAACACTAGGCTATTGAGGATAGCAATTTAAAGCAATTTGATAAATATTAGAGCCTTACTGTGTAAGAAACATAGGGGGAACAGAATCCGATGGCAAATAGTTCAGCTGTCGAAATCCGTTCCCCCACCCCAATGATGAGAGATGTTGATGTATCGGCTTAAAATATGCTTATTCTATTCTGTGTGTGTATGGAGCTTAAACAGCATCAATTTGATAAATATTAGATCCTCAGTTTGTCAGAAATATGGGGGGAACAGAATACGACGGCAAAAAACAGCTCTCTGAATCCGTTCCCCCACTCCCATTTTGAGAGGTGTTGATGTAATGACTTAAAAAACGCTGATTGTATTTTGTTTGTGGATGGAGCTTAACTTGCATCAGTTTAAAGAATATATTTTTTTGCCGTTTATTATGATAGGAAAGTATAGTATCAAGAAAGTTCGACGAACCGGATAGCAATTTAAAGCAATTTGATAAATATTAGAGCCTTACTGTGTAAGAAACATAGGGGAAACAGAATCCGACGGAAAATAGTTCAGCTGTCGAAATCCGTTCCCCCACCCCAATGATGAGAGATGTTGATGTATCGGCTTAAAATATGCTTATTCTATTCTGTGTGTGGATGGAGCTTAACTTGCATCAGTTTAAATAATATATTGTTTTGCCTATGATAGGAAAGTATAGTATCAAGAAAGTTCGACGACCCGGGACTTGAACTCGGGTTTCCCAAAGCTAAAAACAAAATTATGAGGGAATTGACCACTAGGCTATTGAGGATAGCAATTTAATGCAATTTGATAAATATTAGAGCCTTACTGTGTAAGAAACATAGGGGGAACAGAATTCGACGGCAAATAGTTCAGCTGTCGAAATCCGTTCCCCCACCCCAATGATGAGAGGTGTTGATGTATCAGCTTAAAATATGCTTATTCTATTCTGTGTGTGGATGGAGCTTAAACAACATCAATTTGATAAATATTAATACCTCAGTGTGTCAGAAATATGGGGGGAACAGAATCCGACGGCAAAAAACGGCTGTCGGAATCCGTTCCCCCACTCCCTTTATGAGAGGTGTTGATGTAATGACTTAAAAAACGCTGATTGTATTTTGTTTGTGGATGGAGCTTAACTTGCATCAGTTTAAAGGATATTTTTTTTTTGCCTTTTATTATGATAGGAAAGTATAGTATCTAGAAAGTTCGACGAACCGGGACTTGAACTCGGGTCGCCCAAAGCTAAAAAAAAAAAATTGTCAGGGAACTGACCACTAGGCTATTGAGGCTATAAAGTTAAAGCAATTTGATAAATATTAGAGCCTTACTGTGTAAGAAACATAGGGGGAACAGAATCCGACGGCAAATAGTTCAGCTGTCGAAATCCGTTTCCCCACCCCAATGATGAGAGATGTTGATGTATCGGCTTAAAATATGCTTATTGTATTCTGTGTGTGGATGGAGCTTAACTTGCATCAGTTTAAAGAATATATTTTTTTGCCTTTTATTATGATAGGAAAGTATAGTATCAAGAAAGTTCGACGACCTGGGACTTGAACTCAGGTCGCCCAAAGCTAAAAAACAATTTTTCGAGGAACTGACCACTAGACTATTGAGGATAGCAATTTACAGCAATTTGATAAATATTAGAGCCTTACTGTGTAAGAAACATAGGGGGAACAGAATCCGACGGCAAATAGTTCAGCTGTCGAAATCCGTTCCCCACCCCAATGGTGAGAGATGTTGATGTATCGGCTTAAAATATGCTTATTCTGTGTGTGGATGGAGCTTAACTTGCATCAGTTTAAAGAATATATATTTTTGCCTTTTATTGTGATAGGAAAGTATAGAATCAAGAAAGTTCGACGACTCGGGACTTGAACTCGGGTCGCCCAAAGCTAAAAAAAAAATTATGAGGGAATTGACCACTAGACTATTGAGGATAGTAATGTAAAGCCATTTGATGAATATTAGAAATATATTGTGTAAGAAACATAGGGGGAACAGATTCCGACGGGAAATAGTTCAGCTGTCGAAATCCGTTCCCCCACCCCAGTGATGAGAGATGTTGATATATCGGCTTAAAATATGCTTATTCTATTCTGTGTGTGGATGGAGCTTAAACAACATCAATTTGATAAATATTAGAACCTCAGTGTGTCAGAAATATGGGGGGAACAGAATCCAAAGGCAAAAAAACAGCTGTCGGAATCCGTTCCCCCACTCCCATTATGAGAGGTGTTGATGTATGACTTCAAAAATTATTATTCTATTTTGTGTGTGGATGGAGCTTAACTTGCATCAGTTTAAAGAATATATTTTTTTGCCTTTTATTATGATAGAAAAGTATAGTATCAAGAAAGTTCGACGACCCGGGACTTGAACTCGGGTTGCCCAAAGCTAAAAACAAAATTATGAGGGAACTGACCACTAGGCTATTGAGGATAGCAAGTTTATGCAATTTGATAAATATTAGAGCCTTACTGTGTAAGAAACATAGGGGGAACAGAATCCGACGGCAAATAGTTAAGCTGTCGAAATCCGTTCCCCCACCCCAATGATGAGAGATGTTGATGTATCGGCTTAAAATATGCTTATTCTATTCTGTGTGTGTATGGAGCTTAAACAGCATCAATTTGATAAATATTAGATCCTCAGATTGTCAGAAATATGGGGGGAACAGAATCCGACGGCAAAAAACGGCTGTCGGAATCCGTTCCCCCACTCCCATTATGAGAGGTGTTGATGTAATGACTTAAAAAACGCTGATTGTATTTTGTTTGTGGATGGAGCTTAACTTGCATCAGTTTAGAAAATATATGTTTTTTGCCTTTTATTATGATAGGAAAGTACAGTATCTAGAAAGTTCGACGAACCGGGACTTGAACTCGGGTCGCCCAAAGCTAAAAAAAAATATTGTCAGGGAACTGACCACTAGGCTATTGAGGTTAGCAAGTTGAAGCAATTTGATAAATATTAGAGCCTTACTGTGTAAGAAACATAGGGGGAACAGAATCCGACGGCAAATAGTTCAGCTGTCGAAATACGTTCCCCCACCCCAATGATGAGAGATGTTGATGTATCGGCTTAAAATATGCTTATTCTATTCTGTGTGTGTATGGAGCTTAAACACCATCAATTTGATAAATATTAGATCCTCAGTTTGTCAGAAATATGGGGGGAACAGAATCCGACGGCAAAAAACAGCTGTCGGAATCCGTTCCCCCACTCCCATTATGAGAGGTGTTGATGTAATGACTTAAAAAACGCTGATTGTATTTTGTTTGTGGATGGAGCTTAACTTGCATCAGTTTAGAAAATATTTTTTTTTTGCCTTTTATTATGATAGGAAAGTATAGTATCTAGAAAGTTCGACGAATCGGGACTTGAACTCGGGTCGCCCAAAGCTAAAAAAAAATATTGTCAGGGAACTGAAAATATTGTCAGGGAACTGACCACTAGGCTATTGAGGCTAGCAAGTTAAAGCAATTTGATAAATATTAGAGCCTTACTGTGTAAGAAACATAGGGGAAACAGAATCCGACGGCAAATAGTTCAGCTGTCGAAATCCGTTCCCCCACCCCAATGATGAGAGATGTTGATGTATCGGCTTAAAATATGCTTATTCTATTCTGTGTGTGTATGGAGCTTAAACAACATCAATTTGATAAATATTAGAACCTCAGTGTGTCAGAAATATGGGGGGAACAGAATCCAACGGCAAAAAAACAGCTGTCGGAATCCGTTCCCCCACTCCCATTATGAGAGGTGTTGATGTAATGACTTAAAATATGCTTATTGTATTCTGTGTGTGGATGGAGCTTAACTTGCATCAGTTTAAAGAATATATTTTTTTGCCTTTTATTATGATAGGAAAGTATAGTATCAAGAAAGTTCGACGACCTGGGACTTGAACTCAGGTCGCCCAAAGCTAAAAAACAATTTTTCGAGGAACTGACCACTAGACTATTGAGGATAGCAATTTACAGCAATTTGATAAATATTAGAGCCTTACTGTGTAAGAAACATAGGGGGAACAGAATCCGACGGCAAATAGTTCAGCTGTCGAAATCCGTTCCCCACCCCAATGGTGAGAGATGTTGATGTATCGGCTTAAAATATGCTTATTCTGTGTGTGGATGGAGCTTAACTTGCATCAGTTTAAAGAATATATATTTTTGCCTTTTATTGTGATAGGAAAGTATAGAATCAAGAAAGTTCGATGACTCGGGACTTGAACTCGGGTCGCCCAAAGCTAAAAAAAAAATTATGAGGGAATTGACCACTAGACTATTGAGGATAGTAATGTAAAGCCATTTGATGAATATTAGAAATATATTGTGTAAGAAACATAGGGGGAACAGATTCCGACGGGAAATAGTTCAGCTGTCGAAATCCGTTCCCCCACCCCAGTGATGAGAGATGTTGATATATCGGCTTAAAATATGCTTATTCTATTCTGTGTGTGGATGGAGCTTAAACAACATCAATTTGATAAATATTAGAACCTCAGTGTGTCAGAAATATGGGGGGAACAGAATCCAAAGGCAAAAAAACAGCTGTCGGAATCCGTTCCCCCACTCCCATTATGAGAGGTGTTGATGTATGACTTCAAAAATTATTATTCTATTTTGTGTGTGGATGGAGCTTAACTTGCATCAGTTTAAAGAATATATTTTTTTGCCTTTTATTATGATAGAAAAGTATAGTATCAAGAAAGTTCGACGACCCGGGACTTGAACTCGGGTTGCCCAAAGCTAAAAACAAAATTATGAGGGAACTGACCACTAGGCTATTGAGGATAGCAAGTTTATGCAATTTGATAAATATTAGAGCCTTACTGTGTAAGAAACATAGGGGGAACAGAATCCGACGGCAAATAGTTAAGCTGTCGAAATCCGTTCCCCCACCCCAATGATGAGAGATGTTGATGTATCGGCTTAAAATATGCTTATTCTATTCTGTGTGTGTATGGAGCTTAAACAGCATCAATTTGATAAATATTAGATCCTCAGATTGTCAGAAATATGGGGGGAACAGAATCCGACGGCAAAAAACGGCTGTCGGAATCCGTTCCCCCACTCCCATTATGAGAGGTGTTGATGTAATGACTTAAAAAACGCTGATTGTATTTTGTTTGTGGATGGAGCTTAACTTGCATCAGTTTAGAAAATATATATTTTTTGCCTTTTATTATGATAGGAAAGTACAGTATCTAGAAAGTTCGACGAACCGGGACTTGAACTCGGGTCGCCCAAAGCTAAAAAAAAATATTGTCAGGGAACTGACCACTAGGCTATTGAGGTTAGCAAGTTAAAGCAATTTGATAAATATTAGAGCCTTACTGTGTAAGAAACATAGGGGGAACAGAATCCGACGGCAAATAGTTCAGCTGTCGAAATACGTTCCCCCACCCCAATGATGAGAGATGTTGATGTATCGGCTTAAAATATGCTTATTCTATTCTGTGTGTGTATGGAGCTTAAACACCATCAATTTGATAAATATTAGATCCTCAGTTTGTCAGAAATATGGGGGGAACAGAATCCGACGGCAAAAAACAGCTGTCGGAATCCGTTCCCCCACTCCCATTATGAGAGGTGTTGATGTAATGACTTAAAAAACGCTGATTGTATTTTGTTTGTGGATGGAGCTTAACTTGCATCAGTTTAGAAAATATTTTTTTTTTGCCTTTTATTATGATAGGAAAGTATAGTATCTAGAAAGTTCGACGAATCGGGACTTGAACTCGGGTCGCCCAAAGCTAAAAAAAAATATTGTCAGGGAACTGACCACTAGGCTATTGAGGCTAGCAAGTTAAAGCAATTTGATAAATATTAGAGCCTTACTGTGTAAGAAACATAGGGGGAACAGAATCCGACGGCAAATAGTTCAGCTGTCGAAATCCGTTCCCCCACCCCAATGATGAGAGATGTTGATGTATCGGCTTAAAATATGCTTATTCTATTCTGTGTGTGTATGGAGCTTAAACAACATCAATTTGATAAATATTAGAACCTCAGTGTGTCAGAAATATGGGGGGAACAGAATCCAACGGCAAAAAAACAGCTGTCGGAATCCGTTCCCCCACTCCCATTATGAGAGGTGTTGATGTAATGACTTAAAATATGCTTATTGTATTCTGTGTGTGGATGGAGCTTAACTTGCATCAGTTTAAAGAATATATTTTTTTGCCTTTTATTATGATAGGAAAGTATAGTATCAAGAAAGTTCGACGACCTGGGACTTGAACTCAGGTCGCCCAAAGCTAAAAAACAATTTTTCGAGGAACTGACCACTAGACTATTGAGGATAGCAATTTACAGCAATTTGATAAATATTAGAGCCTTACTGTGTAAGAAACATAGGGGGAACAGAATCCGACGGCAAATAGTTCAGCTGTCGAAATCCGTTCCCCACCCCAATGGTGAGAGATGTTGATGTATCGGCTTAAAATATGCTTATTCTGTGTGTGGATGGAGCTTAACTTGCATCAGTTTAAAGAATATATATTTTTGCCTTTTATTGTGATAGGAAAGTATAGAATCAAGAAAGTTCGACGACTCGGGACTTGAACTCGGGTCGCCCAAAGCTAAAAAAAAAATTATGAGGGAATTGACCACTAGACTATTGAGGATAGTAATGTAAAGCCATTTGATGAATATTAGAAATATATTGTGTAAGAAACATAGGGGGAACAGATTCCGACGGGAAATAGTTCAGCTGTCGAAATCCGTTCCCCCACCCCAGTGATGAGAGATGTTGATATATCGGCTTAAAATATGCTTATTCTATTCTGTTTGTGGATGGAGCTTAAACAACATCAATTTGATAAATATTAGAACCTCAGTGTGTCAGAAATATGGGGGGAACAGAATCCAAAGGCAAAAAAACAGCTGTCGGAATCCGTTCCCCCACTCCCATTATGAGAGGTGTTGATGTATGACTTCAAAAATTATTATTCTATTTTGTGTGTGGATGGAGCTTAACTTGCATCAGTTTAAAGAATATATTTTTTTGCCTTTTATTATGATAGAAAAGTATAGTATCAAGAAAGTTCGACGACCCGGGACTTGAACTCGGGTTGCCCAAAGCTAAAAACAAAATTATGAGGGAACTGACCACTAGGCTATTGAGGATAGCAAGTTTATGCAATTTGATAAATATTAGAGCCTTACTGTGTAAGAAACATAGGGGGAACAGAATCCGACGGCAAATAGTTAAGCTGTCGAAATCCGTTCCCCCACCCCAATGATGAGAGATGTTGATGTATCGGCTTAAAATATGCTTATTCTATTCTGTGTGTGTATGGAGCTTAAACAGCATCAATTTGATAAATATTAGATCCTCAGATTGTCAGAAATATGGGGGGAACAGAATCCGACGGCAAAAAACGGCTGTCGGAATCCGTTCCCCCACTCCCATTATGAGAGGTGTTGATGTAATGACTTAAAAAACGCTGATTGTATTTTGTTTGTGGATGGAGCTTAACTTGCATCAGTTTAGAAAATATATATTTTTTGCCTTTTATTATGATAGGAAAGTACAGTATCTAGAAAGTTCGACGAACCGGGACTTGAACTCGGGTCGCCCAAAGCTAAAAAAAAATATTGTCAGGGAACTGACCACTAGGCTATTGAGGTTAGCAAGTTAAAGCAATTTGATAAATATTAGAGCCTTACTGTGTAAGAAACATAGGGGGAACAGAATCCGACGGCAAATAGTTCAGCTGTCGAAATACGTTCCCCCACCCCAATGATGAGAGATGTTGATGTATCGGCTTAAAATATGCTTATTCTATTCTGTGTGTGTATGGAGCTTAAACACCATCAATTTGATAAATATTAGATCCTCAGTTTGTCAGAAATATGGGGGGAACAGAATCCGACGGCAAAAAACAGCTGTCGGAATCCGTTCCCCCACTCCCATTATGAGAGGTGTTGATGTAATGACTTAAAAAACGCTGATTGTATTTTGTTTGTGGATGGAGCTTAACTTGCATCAGTTTAGAAAATATTTTTTTTTTGCCTTTTATTATGATAGGAAAGTATAGTATCTAGAAAGTTCGACGAATCGGGACTTGAACTCGGGTCGCCCAAAGCTAAAAAAAAATATTGTCAGGGAACTGACCACTAGGCTATTGAGGCTAGCAAGTTAAAGCAATTTGATAAATATTAGAGCCTTACTGTGTAAGAAACATAGGGGAAACAGAATCCGACGGCAAATAGTTCAGCTGTCGAAATCCGTTCCCCCACCCCAATGATGAGAGATGTTGATGTATCGGCTTAAAATATGCTTATTCTATTCTGTGTGTGTATGGAGCTTAAACACCATCAATTTGATTAATATTAGATCCTCAGTGTGTCAGAAATATGGGGGGAACAGAATCCAACGGCAAAAAAACAGCTGTCGGAATCCGTTCCCCCACTCCCATTATGAGAGGTGTTGATGTAATGACTTAAAAAATGCTTATTCTATTTTGTGTGTGGATGGAACTTAACTTGCATCAGTTTAAAGAATATATTTTTTTGCCTTTTATTATTATAGGAAAGTATAGTATCAAGAAAGTTCGACGACCCGGGACTTGAACTCGGGTCGCCCAAAGCTAAAAAAAAATGATCAGGGAACTGACCACTAGGCTATTGAGGTTAGCAATTTAAAGCAATTTGATAAATATTAGAGCCTTACTGTGTAAGAAACATAGGGGAAACAGAATCCGACGGCAAATAGTTCAGCTGTCGAAATCCGTTCCCCCACCCCAATGATGAGAGATGTTGATGTATCGGCTTAAAATATGCTTATTCTATTCTGTGTGTGGATGGAGCTTAACTTGCATCAGTTTAAATAATATATTGTTTTGCCTTTTATTATGATAGGAAAGTATAGTATCAAGAAAGTTCGACGACCCTGGACTTGAACTCAGGTCGCCCAAAGCTAAAAAAATAATTATCAGGGAACTGACCACTAGGCTATTGAGAAAAGCAATTTAAAACAATTTGATAAATATTAGAGCCTTACTGTGTAAGAAACATAGGGGGAACAGAATCCGACGGCAAATAGTTCAGCTGTCGAAATACGTTCCCCCACCCCAATGATGAGAGATGTTGATGTATCGGCTTAAAATATGCTTATTCTATTCTGTGTGTGGATGGAGCTTAACTTGCATCAGTTTAAAGAATATATTTTTTTGCCTTTTATTATGATAGGAAAGTATCAAGAAAGTTCGACGAACCGGATAGCAATTTAAAGCAATTTGATAAATATTAGAGCCTTACTGTGTAAGAAACATAGGGGGAACAGAATCCGACGGAAAATAGTTCAGCTGTCGAAATCCGTTCCCCCACCGCAATGATGAGAGATGTTGATGTATCGGCTTAAAATATGCTTATTCTATTCTGTGTGTGTACGGAGCTTAAACAGCATCAATTTGATAAATATTAGATCCTCAGTTTGTCAGAAATATGGGGGGAACAGAATCCAACGGCAAAAAAACAGCTGTCGGAATCCATTCCCCCACTCCCATTATGAGAGGTGTTGATGTATGACTTCAAAAATGATTATTCTATTTTGTGTGTGGATGGAGCTTAACTTGCATCAGTTTAAAGAATATATTTTTTTGCCGTTTATTATGATAGGAAAGTATAGTATCAAGAAAGTTCGACGAACCGGATAGCAATTTAAAGCAATTTGATAAATATTAGAGCCTTACTGTGTAAGAAACATAGGGGGAACAGAATCCGACGGCAAATAGTTCAGCTGACGAAATCCGTTCCCCCACTCCCATTATGAGAGGTGTTGATGTAATGACTTAAAAAATGCTTATTCTTCTTTTGTGTGTGGATGGAACTTAACTTGCATCAGTTTAAAGAATATATTTTTTTGCCTTTTATTATGATAGGAAAGTATAGTATCAAGAAAGTTCGACGACTCGGGACTTGAACTCGGGTCGCCCAAAGCTAAAAAAAAATGATCAGGGAACTGAACACTAGGCTATTGAGGTTAGCAATTTAAAGCAATTTGATAAATATTAGAGCCTTACTGTGTAAGAAACATAGGGGGAACAGAATCCGATGGCAAATAGTTCAGCTGTCGAAATCCGTTCCCCCACCCCAATGATGAGAGATGTTGATGTATCGGCTTAAAATATGCTTATTCTATTCTGTGTGTGTATGGAGCTTAAACAGCATCAATTTGATAAATATTAGATCCTCAGTTTGTCAGAAATATGGGGGGAACAGAATACGACGGCAAAAAACAGCTCTCTGAATCCGTTCCCCCACTCCCATTTTGAGAGGTGTTGATGTAATGACTTAAAAAACGCT
Organism: Squalius cephalus; assembly: GCF_949319135.1. Lineage (NCBI taxonomy): Eukaryota > Metazoa > Chordata > Actinopteri > Cypriniformes > Leuciscidae > Squalius > Squalius cephalus. Next base: position 27,885,768 of record NC_137145.1, on the reverse strand, counting down.
GATTGTATTTTGTTTGTGGATGGAGCTTAACTTGCATCAGTTTAAAGAATATATTTTTTTGCCGTTTATTATGATAGGAAAGTATAGTATCAAGAAAGTTCGACGAACCGGATAGCAATTTAAAGCAATTTGATAAATATTAGAGCCTTACTGTGTAAGAAACATAGGGGAAACAGAATCCGACGGAAAATAGTTCAGCTGTCGAAATCCGTTCCCCCACCCCAATGATGAGAGATGTTGATGTATCGGCTTAAAATATGCTTATTCTATTCTGTGTGTGGATGGAGCTTAACTTGCATCAGTTTAAATAATATATTGTTTTGCCTATGATAGGAAAGTATAGTATCAAGAAAGTTCGACGACCCGGGACTTGAACTCGGGTTTCCCAAAGCTAAAAACAAAATTATGAGGGAATTGACCACTAGGCTATTGAGGATAGCAATTTAATGCAATTTGATAAATATTAGAGCCTTACTGTGTAAGAAACATAGGGGGAACAGAATTCGACGGCAAATAGTTCAGCTGTCGAAATCCGTTCCCCCACCCCAATGATGAGAGGTGTTGATGTATCAGCTTAAAATATGCTTATTCTATTCTGTGTGTGGATGGAGCTTAAACAACATCAATTTGATAAATATTAATACCTCAGTGTGTCAGAAATATGGGGGGAACAGAATCCGACGGCAAAAAACGGCTGTCGGAATCCGTTCCCCCACTCCCTTTATGAGAGGTGTTGATGTAATGACTTAAAAAACGCTGATTGTATTTTGTTTGTGGATGGAGCTTAACTTGCATCAGTTTAAAGGATATTTTTTTTTTGCCTTTTATTATGATAGGAAAGTATAGTATCTAGAAAGTTCGACGAACCGGGACTTGAACTCGGGTCGCCCAAAGCTAAAAAAAAAAAATTGTCAGGGAACTGACCACTAGGCTATTGAGGCTATAAAGTTAAAGCAATTTGATAAATATTAGAGCCTTACTGTGTAAGAAACATAGGGGGAACAGAATCCGACGGCAAATAGTTCAGCTGTCGAAATCCGTTTCCCCACCCCAATGATGAGAGATGTTGATGTATCGGCTTAAAATATGCTTATTGTATTCTGTGTGTGGATGGAGCTTAACTTGCATCAGTTTAAAGAATATATTTTTTTGCCTTTTATTATGATAGGAAAGTATAGTATCAAGAAAGTTCGACGACCTGGGACTTGAACTCAGGTCGCCCAAAGCTAAAAAACAATTTTTCGAGGAACTGACCACTAGACTATTGAGGATAGCAATTTACAGCAATTTGATAAATATTAGAGCCTTACTGTGTAAGAAACATAGGGGGAACAGAATCCGACGGCAAATAGTTCAGCTGTCGAAATCCGTTCCCCACCCCAATGGTGAGAGATGTTGATGTATCGGCTTAAAATATGCTTATTCTGTGTGTGGATGGAGCTTAACTTGCATCAGTTTAAAGAATATATATTTTTGCCTTTTATTGTGATAGGAAAGTATAGAATCAAGAAAGTTCGACGACTCGGGACTTGAACTCGGGTCGCCCAAAGCTAAAAAAAAAATTATGAGGGAATTGACCACTAGACTATTGAGGATAGTAATGTAAAGCCATTTGATGAATATTAGAAATATATTGTGTAAGAAACATAGGGGGAACAGATTCCGACGGGAAATAGTTCAGCTGTCGAAATCCGTTCCCCCACCCCAGTGATGAGAGATGTTGATATATCGGCTTAAAATATGCTTATTCTATTCTGTGTGTGGATGGAGCTTAAACAACATCAATTTGATAAATATTAGAACCTCAGTGTGTCAGAAATATGGGGGGAACAGAATCCAAAGGCAAAAAAACAGCTGTCGGAATCCGTTCCCCCACTCCCATTATGAGAGGTGTTGATGTATGACTTCAAAAATTATTATTCTATTTTGTGTGTGGATGGAGCTTAACTTGCATCAGTTTAAAGAATATATTTTTTTGCCTTTTATTATGATAGAAAAGTATAGTATCAAGAAAGTTCGACGACCCGGGACTTGAACTCGGGTTGCCCAAAGCTAAAAACAAAATTATGAGGGAACTGACCACTAGGCTATTGAGGATAGCAAGTTTATGCAATTTGATAAATATTAGAGCCTTACTGTGTAAGAAACATAGGGGGAACAGAATCCGACGGCAAATAGTTAAGCTGTCGAAATCCGTTCCCCCACCCCAATGATGAGAGATGTTGATGTATCGGCTTAAAATATGCTTATTCTATTCTGTGTGTGTATGGAGCTTAAACAGCATCAATTTGATAAATATTAGATCCTCAGATTGTCAGAAATATGGGGGGAACAGAATCCGACGGCAAAAAACGGCTGTCGGAATCCGTTCCCCCACTCCCATTATGAGAGGTGTTGATGTAATGACTTAAAAAACGCTGATTGTATTTTGTTTGTGGATGGAGCTTAACTTGCATCAGTTTAGAAAATATATATTTTTTGCCTTTTATTATGATAGGAAAGTACAGTATCTAGAAAGTTCGACGAACCGGGACTTGAACTCGGGTCGCCCAAAGCTAAAAAAAAATATTGTCAGGGAACTGACCACTAGGCTATTGAGGTTAGCAAGTTAAAGCAATTTGATAAATATTAGAGCCTTACTGTGTAAGAAACATAGGGGGAACAGAATCCGACGGCAAATAGTTCAGCTGTCGAAATACGTTCCCCCACCCCAATGATGAGAGATGTTGATGTATCGGCTTAAAATATGCTTATTCTATTCTGTGTGTGTATGGAGCTTAAACACCATCAATTTGATAAATATTAGATCCTCAGTTTGTCAGAAATATGGGGGGAACAGAATCCGACGGCAAAAAACAGCTGTCGGAATCCGTTCCCCCACTCCCATTATGAGAGGTGTTGATGTAATGACTTAAAAAACGCTGATTGTATTTTGTTTGTGGATGGAGCTTAACTTGCATCAGTTTAGAAAATATTTTTTTTTTGCCTTTTATTATGATAGGAAAGTATAGTATCTAGAAAGTTCGACGAATCGGGACTTGAACTCGGGTCGCCCAAAGCTAAAAAAAAATATTGTCAGGGAACTGACCACTAGGCTATTGAGGCTAGCAAGTTAAAGCAATTTGATAAATATTAGAGCCTTACTGTGTAAGAAACATAGGGGAAACAGAATCCGACGGCAAATAGTTCAGCTGTCGAAATCCGTTCCCCCACCCCAATGATGAGAGATGTTGATGTATCGGCTTAAAATATGCTTATTCTATTCTGTGTGTGTATGGAGCTTAAACAACATCAATTTGATAAATATTAGAACCTCAGTGTGTCAGAAATATGGGGGGAAAAGAATCCAACGGCAAAAAAACAGCTGTCGGAATCCGTTCCCCCACTCCCATTATGAGAGGTGTTGATGTAATGACTTAAAAAATGCTTATTCTATTTTGTGTGTGGATGGAACTTAACTTGCATCAGTTTAAAGAATATATTTTTTTGCCTTTTATTATTATAGGAAAGTATAGTATCAAGAAAGTTCGACGACCCGGGACTTGAACTCGGGTCGCCCAAAGCTAAAAAAAAATGATCAGGGAACTGACCACTAGGCTATTGAGGTTAGCAATTTAAAGCAATTTGATAAATATTAGAGCCTTACTGTGTAAGAAACATAGGGGAAACAGAATCCGACGGCAAATAGTTCAGCTGTCGAAATCCGTTCCCCCACCCCAATGATGAGAGATGTTGATGTATCGGCTTAAAATATGCTTATTCTATTCTGTGTGTGGATGGAGCTTAACTTGCATCAGTTTAAATAATATATTGTTTTGCCTTTTATTATGATAGGAAAGTATAGTATCAAGAAAGTTCGACGACCCTGGACTTGAACTCAGGTCGCCCAAAGCTAAAAAAATAATTATCAGGGAACTGACCACTAGGCTATTGAGAAAAGCAATTTAAAACAATTTGATAAATATTAGAGCCTTACTGTGTAAGAAACATAGGGGGAACAGAATCCGACGGCAAATAGTTCAGCTGTCGAAATACGTTCCCCCACCCCAATGATGAGAGATGTTGATGTATCGGCTTAAAATATGCTTATTCTATTCTGTGTGTGGATGGAGCTTAACTTGCATCAGTTTAAAGAATATATTTTTTTGCCTTTTATTATGATAGGAAAGTATCAAGAAAGTTCGACGAACCGGATAGCAATTTAAAGCAATTTGATAAATATTAGAGCCTTACTGTGTAAGAAACATAGGGGGAACAGAATCCGACGGAAAATAGTTCAGCTGTCGAAATCCGTTCCCCCACCGCAATGATGAGAGATGTTGATGTATCGGCTTAAAATATGCTTATTCTATTCTGTGTGTGTATGGAGCTTAAACAGCATCAATTTGATAAATATTAGATCCTCAGTTTGTCAGAAATATGGGGGGAACAGAATCCGACGGCAAAAAAATGCTGTCGGAATCCGTTCCCCACTCCCATTATGAGAGGTGTTGATGTAATGACTTAAAAAACGCTGATTGTATTTTCTTTGTGGATGGAGCTTAACTTGCATCAGTTTAAAGGATATATTTTTTTGCCTTTTATTATGATAGGAAAGTATAGTATCTAGAAAGTTCGACGAACCGGGACTTGAACTCGGGTCGCCCAAAGCTAAAAAAAAATATTGTCAGGCAACTGACCACTGAGCTATTGAGGCTAGCAAGTTAAAGCAATTTGATAAATATTAGAGCCTTACTGTGTAATAAACATAGGGGGAACAGAATCCGACGGCAAATAGTTCAGCTGTTGAAATCCGTTCCCCCACCCCAATGATGAGAGATGTTGATGTATCGGCTTAAAATATGCTTATTCTATTCTGTGTGTGGATGGAGCTTAACTTGCATCAGTTTAAAGGATATTTTCTTTTGCCTTTTATTATGATAGGAAAGTATAGTATCCAGAATGTTCGACGGCCCGGGACTTGAACTTGGGTTGCCCAAAGCTAAAAAAAAACATTATGAGGGAACTGACCACTAGGCTATTGTGGATAGCAATTTAAAGCAATTTGATAAATATTACAGCCTTACTGTGTAAGAAACATAGGGGGAACAGAATCCGACGGCAAATAGTTCAGCTGTCGAAATCCGTTCCCCCACCCCAATGATGAGAGATGTTGATGTATCGGCTTAAAATATGCTTATTCTATTCTGTGTGTGGATGGAGCTTAACTTGCATCAGTTTAAAGGATTTTTTTTTTTTGCCTTTTATTATGATAGGAAAGTATAGTATCCAGAATGTTCGACGGCCCGGGACTTGAACTTGGGTTGCCCAAAGCTAAAAAAAAATTATGAGGGAACTGACCACTAGGCTATTGAGGATAGCAAATTAAAGCAATTTGATAAATATTACAGCCTTACTGTGTAAGAAACATAGGGGGAACAGAATCCGACGGCAAATAGTTCAGCTGTCGAAATCCGTTCCCCCACCCCAATGATGAGAGATGTTGATGTATCGGCTTAAAATATGCTTATTCTATTCTGTGTGTGGATGGAGCTTAAACAACATCAATTTGATAAATATTAGAACCTCAGTGTGTCAGAAATATGGGGGAACAGAATCCGACGGCAAAAAAACAGCTGTCGGAATCCGTTCCCCCACTCCCATTATGAGAGGTGTTGATGTAATGACTTAAAAAATGCTGATTGTATTTTGTTTGTGGATGGAGCTTAACTTGCATCAGTTTAAAGGATATATTTTTTTGCCTTTTATTATGATAGGAAAGTATAGTATCTAGAAAGTTCGACGACCCGGGACTTGAACTCGGGTCGCCCAAAGCTAAAAAAAAAATGATCAGGGAACTGACCACTAGGCTGTAGAGGTTAGCAATTTAAGGCAATTTGATAAATATTAGAGCCTTACTGTGTAAGAAACATAGGGGGAACAGAATCCGACGGCAAATAGTTAAGCTGTCGAAATCCGTTCCCCCACCCCAATGATGAGAGATGTTGATGTATCGGCTTAAAATATGCTTATTCTATTCTGTGTGTGTATGGAGCTTAAACAGCATCAATTTGATAAATATTAGATCCTCAGTTTGTCATAAATATGGGGGGAACAGAATCCGACGGCAAAAAACAGCTGTCGGAATCCGTTCCCCCACTCCCATTATGAGAGGTGTTGATGTAATGACTTAAAAAACGCTGATTGTATTTTGTTTGTGGATGGAGCTTAACTTGCATCAGTTTAAAGGATATATTTTTTTGCCTTTTATTATAATAGGAAAGTATAGTATCTAGAAGGTTCGACGAACCGGGACATTCATTCTCTATGGTAGTGCTTAACACTACGGATGCAATATACTTTTGGCCACACATAGACTTCCTGGCGCTGTTTCGCTTTTTCCGTGGCGGGGAATTTAAAAAGCGTAGTGTCTTATCATCTATCAATCATTCGCATTCGAGAGATTTGTTTACCGGACTTGTCAGCAAACTTGTTTTGTTTTGTTACTGTCTAAACTACCTGCAGACAGATTTTACCTCAGGTGACCGCATATACATTATTATTCATATATTTTATCATTTAAATTGCATGTATTATGATGTAATCGTATTGTTAATTGTATTGAATGGTTTGTGATGTTAAGAAACAGTAAACCAAACTTCTCGTTATAGATACAGCTGTTATTTATTAAGAGTATCTTTGTTTGTTAAGGTGAATGTTTCATCATTGATATCTTACTATGTAGGTTACTTGAATACAATGTTTAAAATATGTTAATAGTGCAGTAAGATGTAATGGAGGATCAAACCTACAGACATTAAAAATGAATTAATACATAGATAAATAAATGTGATAATAGGAAAATAAATAAAGGAATAAACGCATTATTTCCCCCCTAATTTATTATTTTTTGCTTTTATATTTTAATGTTTTTTTTTTATTCTTTTTAATTTTATTTATTTATTTTTTCCTTTTATTTTTATATTTATTTATGTATTCATTCATATTTATATTTATTTATTCCAATATGTATTTATTTCCAGATTTATTTATTTTAACCTTTATTTATTTCAGTTTTATTTATTTCTTACATTTCTTTGCCGTGCATGATAATTAGGTGGGTTGGTCTTGCTTACCAAATATAAAAATGAATTAACAAATAAATATTTTTTATGTACAAATGTATAAAAGCAGAAAATAAATAGATAAATAAAAATACAAAAATGAATTTTATTAAAAATAAATAATATCGTTTAAATAAATAAATAAGTCGTTTATTCCTTTATTTATTTTCCTATTATCACATTTATTTATCTTTTTATTCATTTACATATGTATTCATTCATCTTCTGCAGGTTTGGTCCTCCTATAATGTAATTAATATCACACACACACACACACACACACACACATTTATATTACATTTAAATTACAAAAAAAAAAAAAATATATATATATGTGTGTGCAATTTAATGGTATAATTTAACATTTTTAATTTGTTAAACTTGTTAAAACTTTTTATATATACATTTATACATATAGATTTTTATATTAAATATTTATTACACATATATTAAGCAATTTAAATAATGAATATTAAATAACGCAAATTTATTAAACACTACTTAACATTTTTTAAGTCTCTAGTGCTTTAAGGCTGCATTCATTCATTTAAGAAACAGTAATATTATGGAATATTATGGCAATTTAAAATAAATGTTTTATATATATCACTGATACTTTAGTTAACTGTCTTATTTCACTTTGTTAAGTATTTTCATGCTTATGCTGAGACACTAATAAATACATTATGATTTCAGAAAAGCATCATGAAGAAAACAGTGTTTCTTCCCGGGAAAGTCAAAGTGTCTTTCAGGAAAGGACCATCAGGCCATTTACTCCGGGACCCATCAGAAGAGGCAAAAAGAATTAAAGACAACCCTTCACTGCAGGACAAGTCAACACCTCAAAGAGAAGACCTGGTCAAGTCGAATGCCCGTTCTGTTGTGCTAAATAGAGGAGGGGATGTCTCTGACAAGCAAGAAGTGTTGGGAGAATACATTCTTCAGTTCGGCAAGTACAAGGGCAAGTCTTTCAAGTGGTTATTAGAGAATGACGTCAGCTATGCTTTGTAGTTTGTACCTGTCCGATAAGGTTGAGGAAGAAGAACAGGCTGGGCAGTTCCATCCAGAGGGTCCATGCAAGGATAGTCTCATTTCCTTTCTTGAGTACTCAAGAAGCTTTAAGGAAATTGAAGACCTTAAACAGTATCTGTCTCAAAGACCAGATCCAGTGGCAGTTTTGACAGAGGATGACACTACTGTTGGATTTGGATCAAGAACACAAATTTGGGATACCAGGGCAGACGGATATGCTTTCTTTATAATGAGGCAGAAGTGTGTTCCAGGCAGCAAAATGTACAATTTGCAGCAGTATCTTTTAAAACAGCAGACCAAAAACACTCCTCCTCCGTTGCCTTCGCCATCAGCTTCCACTGCAAGATCACCTGTTCCTTCCACTACTGCCTCTGATCAGCCCGGTGCGTTAATACAATCCATGCAAATTTGCTTATATTGATTCTTAAAGCCTACTGATGCATTTGTTTACTATAAAATGTATTTTATTTTATAGTAATGGAGGAGGATGAAGAACTGGAGAGGATGATTCTGAGTCTTTCTCCAACAAAATATCTAAGTAAGTAAATCATGAATCATGTGTGTTATATATACCCATGTCAAATTCAGCATCTTTATGACATATAAAATTGCACATACTGGAGAGAAATCATTCAAATTATAATGCTTAATTTTTAGGATCATCTGCAGCCATGGGATCCACAGTATTATCTACAACAGGTTACTTTCCACATCGGTTTTGGAGGCGTCTTCCTTTACATACAGACTTATCCTCCATTTCTGATTTTTATTATCTTCTTTGTTGTTTTGGCAGTGTTCTTGCCTGTTCTAAAAAACATGTTCTTTTGTTCGAACTACTGTTAAGGTTTGAATATACCAGTGGTGAGGGTGAGTGCACTTCATGAATTGTATGCATGCTATTTAAACTGTTTTTATTTGTTGTGAAAAGTGGACTGTTTACTTACAGACATTTGAACATTATTAGAATGTGCATTACTAGAATAAATAAAAGAATAATTAGAATAATATAATAAATAATGATTCTAGTCATTCAATGTAGTCAAGACAATCAAATTCATATCATGTACATTCAGTGTTTTAATATGTTTTTAATTTCCTCCTTGTGCTTTTCCTTGCAGGTCTGCCGCAGCCTCCATCAACACCAGCTCCTGTGTGTAGGCCTTCTTCACGGGGTGAAGGCTTCGTACCACCTCAAGCAATCAACACCTGCCCCAATGCCCAGCTACGGGAACAAAAAAGTAAAGACAGTTAAACACACGTGCATTCAATGTGTTATACATGCAGATATACACACACACACACACACATATATATACAGTATATGTATATATATACTGTATATCCTTTGCTTTGTGTTCCATGCAGTTCTGCCACAGCCTTCACCAACATCACATGCCGTCTTTAGTTCTCCCAGTCCACCAGCTCCTGTGAGTAGGCCTTCTTCACGGGGTGAAGGCTCTGTACCACCTCCTGCAGCACAATCAGCACCTACAGGTCCTGCATCAATGGCGTCTGCACAGACAGAAGCACCTAGCTACATGCAGGATATTAGCCACTGGAACTGCTCTCTACACCAAAGAATTTGGATGAAAACAGAGATGGAGTCCATGGGGCTCTGGCCAGGATCACACCCAGTGAGACACCTCATGAACATGGTCTCCTTGTGGCGCTATCCACCTCAGCCTGAGCTTATAGAGACCAGCATGGGCCTTCCGTCACCAAAATACTTCCAGCTCCATCCCTTTTTCATCTGGAAACCTGAGCACAGTATAAGTGAAAGGCTTAGAAACAACTACATCCTGCCCTGTCTCTACAGCTGTCCAAATCCTCATGTTGTTTCCTCTGGTGTTGGAAGACCCCGAGTCATCCTTGGCACTACTGGGCAATATTACATCCTTGCTTCACGTCTGTGCTGTAAGGCATGTAAAAAATACTGGTTTGCTGATAAACCTCAGTGGGTGGACATGCTACCACAGCGATTCAGGAACATCTTGCCAGCCTTCCTCACCCATAAGAAGGCAATCTGCAAAACAGCGATGGATGAGCTGAGGCGGTCTGGTAAATCCCCCAATGACATGGCCAACCAGCTGTCTGAGGTGCTTCACCTTAAGTTTGAAAGAGCCCACGCCCACCTGGCTTACCTTCTCATTGTACAGAACGTCAGGGATGCTGAAGCAGGGCTGTATGGCCAGAAAACCATCACAGGGGCATTGAGGAAGGATGACACACCTGCACCGTTTGGGGGTTACAAAGACACTGATGGGTGGCATGGGGTGTCTGTGTCTGCACATTATCTGGTGGAGTGCCTGCTTCAGGAATATCAGCGGCAAGAGACAGCTCTCACTCAGCTCCTTCAAGGCACTTTTGGACAGGTGTTCAGGTCAGATCACACACGCAAAGTTGCTAGAAAAGTGACCCTCTCATCTGGCACAATGTCATCCTATGCTGTGATGAACGAGAAGTGGATGATCCTGTCCTGGGTGATGCTGCAGTCTGAGAGTGAGCAGTCCTTAACATCAATGTACTGTGGGATGGCCAATCGCAACAGTGCTGCTGGCGTACCCAAGGCCAAGTACCAGTGGGTGGACACTGGACAGGTAAGAATAATTACATCTCATCACACATCACATTAAGTAGTGTAAGCAAAGGTAATGAATACATTAAAATTTAATTTTATTTCCCTTTTATGTACTTAGGGACTGCTGTGCCGCTTTCAGAGTGATGGACCCAGGACCGTATGAGCACCAGCAGTGGGAAGCTTGGAGGACCACTGACGCTACTGTGGCAGAGGTTACATCAGGAAACCTCAAGAATTTACATGCCGCTTGCCAGAAGTACAATGAGGACATGGTGGTCAAACTAGACTTATTTCACTGTATGCGGCGATTCACCAGGGAATGTGTTTCGGAGCACCATCCTCTGTACAGTTCCTTCTGCCAGTTCCTCTCTTCTGCCAGTTCCTCTCTTCTGCCTTCTCTGTAGTAGATCAGAGTGACCTGGAGAAGCTGAAGAACGCATACAAGTTCTGTGGAATTGAGCCTGCTAATCCCACCAAGCAGCACATCAGAGAGCACTGCAGGACAAAAGTGCCACATCCTCAAGAGCTGGTCCAAAGAGTGGAAGAGGTACTTACTTCACCATTTCCATCTTGCAAAGGATCCCAACAACATCTTCCTTTTTAAACCCTCAATGTTAAAATTGTGGTGGATTCAGCGTATCCATATCCTTAGAGGCTGTCTGAGTGACCCTGAGGTGGAGGAAGGAATCCTCTACAGACATGGTGGAACCCTACAACTGAATCATGTCAAGGGTGAAGGAGCCGCTGTGCCCATCTGGATCCCTGTCAGAGGCACTTCACAGCAGGAGGGATTTCATTTCCACCAGGCTCACTGGGTAACGGGCAATCGCGCCTGAGCTGTTCCAGGCGCAGGGTATGACTGGTGTGGCACGCTGGAATTATCAGTGGCTGGTGGACCTGAAGCAGCCTGGGCTTGTCTTACCTGGAGTGTTTGACCCTGTTTAGATGATGGAGTTAAACAAGGCATCTATAAAAGTGACAGGGCAACCCAAATATCCAGCCTTGCACATCTCCAGCAGGGACACAGGAGAGAGGTTTGGCCTACAGTATGTGGAGCCAGGCTGTCGACCTGTGCCTCTTGACTTTGACAAACACAAAAGCAGGAAGACAGACCTAGAGATGCAAGAAGAGTCTTCATCTGGCATTGAGTTTTCATTTCCATCTCAGGTAAGCCTTTAAACTTCTTTGATAACAGACTTTTGATTTAAAAAAAAAAAACTTTATAATTCTCGCTCGCATAATTGCACTCATTTTGCTCAATTTCAGAAATGCTTAGAGGATTCCTCTTCTGCTGAGACCCTTCTTGCTGCTGATCCAGAGGCCACCCCACAGACTGTGATTTTTCACAGTTTTTCTACCCCGAGTGCTGCGACAGTGAAGGAACACACATCTGAGGAGTTTCTTTTAGATGCAGGTAATTATATTATTCATACATCAATGTGTGTTTAATCTGTCTGCCTAATCTATGCACACAAAACAGAAATACTTCATTTAAAGGTCCCGTTATATGCCCCTTTTCACAAGATGTAAAATAAGTCTCTGATGTCCCCAGAGTGTGTATGTGAAGTTTGAGCTCAAAATACCCAACAGATCATTTTTTACAGCATGTTTAAATTGACATTTTTTGGGGCTCAGAAAAACGCGCTGTTTTAGTGTGTGCCCTTTAAATGCAAATGAGCTGCTGCTGGACGACACAGGGGGCGGAGCTTCATGAGCTCGCGCTCAGTCTGTCAGGAAAAATTCATCTCACGGAATGATGATAATATCAGAAACTCTCAGTAACGGCGTTCATTTCGAGTCGGACAATAATGCCTACAGAGTCAGAGTGCTGTATAGAGATGAAACAGGTATGGTTTAGTAGTTTAATTACGGTTATTATAACGTATTTGTCATCTGCTTGTAGGCTATGTATCCATTATTTATTAATAGCCTACAAGTCTGCTGTCTGAATGATGATCAAACATGTACTGATGAGTTTAATAAAGTTTATTAAACTTCACACAAAAGATGAAGTGTCAGTTTTACTTCAGAAAATCACCGTAAGAGCTGAGTAAACACAGTAGCCTAAGTTATAAGAAGTGCGCAAGTAGCCAGTAGAGTTGAGGGAGCATTCCTGTGGGCGGAGGTTAGTCAAGAAACGGTTCTAGTGACATTATTAAAGAAGGAAGTAGAGGGATGTAGTCAAATCGAGCCGTTTTTTGTAGTCAACTTCTGTTAAATAAAATATCTCGCTTGGCATTGAACTTTGAGCTTTATAATTTTACAGATATTATTTATGCTCTAACAGCAACATTACACACTAACTAAAGTTTGAAACATGGGATCACGCAGAACGGGACCTTTAATAATTTTGTGAATCTCTTTTAGAACTGCCAAGCGCACCACCACTGCCTATAGCTGCTTCTCCCTGTGCCGCTCGGACTGGACCCATTAAGACAGGGGGTCGAGTCTTTGTGTTGGACCATAACAGATGGACAGCTCCAATGAGAAATGCCATTGATGGTTTGCTGGCCAAGCACCACGGGAGCAAGGACCTGCTTACAAAGGTGGATGCTGAATATGCTGCTATGGTACAGAGTGCCTGCACTGACCCCAACAGCCTTCTGCACTCAACCACAAAGCAGCACATAAGCAGGTACATAAAACACCTTGCTAAAAAAAAGAACACTAATGCTTCACTTAACACCAGCCCAGAAAAGTTATGGCAGCGTCTTCACTCAGGCAGTGAAACCATCAGTGTCCCAGTGACAGTACTGCCACCTGCCCCAGTCAATCCACCCGCAAAGAGTGTTCCTGAGGCTGTCTCTCTGGACCAGGCAGCGCTTGAGAAGATGGTGAAGGACATCATAGAGAAGCAGCAGGCAGTTCAGCAGCAACAACAACAGCATATGCTGCAAAAAAAGCACACTAGATCCTGTTTAGCCTGTGGTCAGCCTAAGTCTCGATACATGGGTGATGGCACCTCAATACACTTCTTTTATCAAGGTGGTGATGTTAAATACTTTTAAATACTTCTACTGCTCCAAGAAAGTATTTGACACATATTCAGCAGAGGGCCTGACCAACCCCAGAATGCCTTTTGAAGACTTTGCAGAGACTCCTTTTTTTCAGCGGGAACTGGAGGCCTCTAAGCAGAGAGCGGCAGACACGAAGAGGGTGATTGAGGAGAGGAGCAAGAGGAAGTCAGTGGTGGAGCATCCTACTGGTCGTCTGTGCCGATTCTGCCACCTGCCACTGAAACAAGGACCCAACAGTCCTCATATTCACACTGGTTTTCCTGGAGTGGCAGGCAAATACATGTAATGTCCTGCTAAAGTGTTTTCCCTTTATCAGGCTCAGGGAATGAGTGCAGAAATGTCATGGAGAGACTTTGTCATGCAGTCATTCTATGAGGCTGAGAAGCAGAGGTGGATTGAGGAAAAGAAAAAATGACTTCACTGGCAAATGACATGCCCAGACCTCAAATACTTATATCACAAAGACAAAGACATTCCTTGCACAATGTTATGCTTATATGTAAACATATTACTGCACTTTTAATATATATATTTTAAATATTTCATTTATTTCCATTTGTTCATTAAAAGACCAAAAGTATTGTATTGCATTGTATTTTAGTGTTTTTTTAAGTTAATTTATTGACTTCCATTGTTATTTTATCTTGTTAATGTTAATTACTGTTACTATTAAACTCTGTACATAATTATTTAATTTAAAATATTTTTTCTTGTTTTTTCCTGTTCTCACCAACTTTAGATTTTATTATTATTGTTGTTGTTTAATCTATCATTTTCAATTGTTCAATTTATTTCCATTTGTTCACTAAAATATCAAAAGTTTTGTCCTTGTTTGCATTGTATTTTAGTGTATTTTTAAAGTTGATTTTATTGACTTGCATTATTTTATCTTGCTCAGATGTGTATACACTAAATAATAATAACTGTTAATATTGAACTCTGTACATAATTATTTAATTTAAAATATTTCTTGTTTTTTTCCTGTGTTCTCCACAATTGTAGAATTTATTATTATTAATGTTGTCGTTGTTTAATCTATAAGTATTTAATACATTACCTTTTTCAGTTTTATATAATAATATGTATATATATCTGTACTATAAATAAAACGAAACTCTCTATTTGGTGTTTATTGGTTATATTTCATATATATTGGATTTATGTACATAGTTATACAAATATAATGTGAATATCTCAAATAAAGGTCTAAAACATTATCAAAATGTTCTTTTCAATTATTCACATTCAAATGTTTTCTATATTAAAGATAACTATACCTTATTATAATGTAAATGTTTATTAAGTTAATTGCACATTTTTTACATCCTACACAAGAACAAATATTAAATATAAGTTTTATTTTATTTTTGTGCACAAAGTTCTTTTATTATATGTTAATCGTACTTAAAGTGTATCTAGATTTAAAAATTATTACCAATTCATTGTATGGTATTTGTGGCAGAGACGGGAATCGAACCTCTAATTTTGTGTATTATTTCTGGCCCGCCTCCCTGGAATTTCCTCCGTTCCTATTGGCTAGCAGCGCTCTACACCTGCGACTGGCCTCCGCTTGAGAGATGTTGATGTATCGGCTTAAAATATGCTTATTCTATTCTGTGTGGATGGAGCTTAACTTGCAACAGTTTAAATAAGTAATTTAAAGCAATTTGATGAATATTAGATCCTCAGTTTGTCAGAAATATGGGGGGAACAGAATCCGACGGCAAAAAACAGCTGTCGGAATCCGTTCCCCCACTCCCATTATGAGAGGTGTTGATGTAATGACTTAAAAAACGCTGATTGTATTTTGTTTGTGGATGGAGCTTAACTTGCATCAGTTTAGAGAATATATTTTTTTGCCTTTTATTATGATAGGAAAGTATAGTATCTAGAAAGTTTGACGAACCGGGACTTGAACTCGGGTCGCCTAAAGCTAAAAAAAAATATTGTCAGGGAACTGACCACTAGGCTATTGAGGCTCGCAAGTTAAAGCAATTTGATAAATATTAGAGCCTTACTGTGTAAGAAACATAGGGGGAACAGAATCCAACGGCAAATAGTTCAGCTGTCGAAATCCATTCCCCCACCCCAATGATGAGAGGTGTTGATGTATCGGCTTAAAATATGCTTATTCTATTCTGTGTGTGGATGGAGCTTAAACAACATCAATTTGATAAATATTAGAACCTCAGTGTGTCAGAAATATGGGGGGAACAGAATCCGACGGCAAAAAAACAGCTGTCGGAATCTGTTCCCCCACTCCCATTATGAGAGGTGTTGATGTAATGACTTAAAAAATGCTTATTCTATTTTGTGTGTGGATGGAGCTTAACTTGCATCAGTTTAAAGAATATATTTTTTTGCCTTTTATTATGATAGGAAAGTATAGTATCTAGAAAGTTCGACGAACCGGGACTTGAACTCGGGTCGCCCAAAGCTAAAAAAAAAATTATCAAGGAACTGACCACTAGACTATTGAGGATAGTAAAGTAAAGCCATTTGATGATTATTAGAACCTTATTGTGTAAGAAACATAGGGGGAACAGAATCCGACGGCAAATAGTTCAGCTGTCGAAATCCGTTCCCCCACCCCAATGATGAGAGATGTTGATGTATCGGCTTAAAATATGCTTATTCTATTCTGTGTGTGTATGGAGCTTAAACAGCATCAATTTGATAAATATTAGATCCTCAGTTTGTAAGAAACATAGGGGGAACAGAATCCGACGGCAAATAGTTCAGCTGTCGAAATCCGTTCCCCCACCCCAATGATGAGAGATGTTGATGTATTGGCTTAAAATATGCTTATTCTATTCTGTGTGTGGATGGAGCTTAACTTGCATCAGTTTAAAGAATATATTTTTTTGCCTTTTATTATGATAGGAAAGTATAGTATCAAGAAAGTTCGACGACCCGGTACTTGAACTCAGGTCGCCAAAAGCTGAAAAAAAAAAATTGTCAGGGAACTGACCACTAGGCTATTGAGGGTAGTAGTTTAAAGCCATTTGATAAATATTAGAACCTTATTGTGTAAGAAACATAGGGGGAACAGAATCTGACGACAAATAGTTCAGCTGTCGAAATCCGTTCCCCCACCCAATGATGAGAGATGTTGATGTATCGGCTTAAAATATGCTTATTCTATTCTGTGTGGATGGAGCCTAACTTGCAACAGTTTAAATAATACTATTTTTTTGCCTTTTATTATGATAGGAAAGTATAGTATCAAGAAAGTTCGACGACCCGGGACTTGAACTCGGGTCGCCCAAAGCTAAAAAAAAAATTATCAAGGAACTGACCACTAGACTATTGAGGATAGTAAAATAAAGCCATTTGATGATTATTAGAACCTTATTGTGTAAGAAACATAGGGGGAACAGAATCCGACGGCAAATAGTTCAGCTGTCGAAATCCGTTCCCCCACCCCAATGATGAGAGATGTTGATGTATCGGCTTCAAATATGCTTATTCTATTCTCTGTGTGGATGGAGCTTAACTTGCAACAGTTTAAATAATACATTTTTTTGCCTTTTATTATGATAGGAAAGTATAGTACCAAGAAAGTTCGACGACCCGGGACTTGAACTCGGGTCGCCCAAAGCTAAAAAAAAATATTGTTTGGGAACTGACCACTAGGCTATTGAGGCTACCAAATTAGAGCAATTTGATAAATATTAGAGCCTTACTGTGTAAGAAACATAGGGGGAACAGAATCCGACGGCAAATAGTTCAGCTGTCGAAATCCGTTCCCCCACCCCAATGATGAGAGATGTTGATGTATCGGCCTAAAATATGCTCATTCTATTCTGTGTGTGGATGGAGCTTAAACAGCATCAATTTGATAAATATTAGATCCTCAGTTTGTCAGAAATATGGGGGGAACAGAATCCGACGGCAAAAAACAGCTGTCGGAATCCGTTCCCCCACTCCCATTATGAGAGGTGTTGATGTAATGACTTAAAAAACGCTGATTGTATTTTGTTTGTGGATGGAGCTTAACTTGCATCAGTTTAGAGAATATATTTTTTTGCCTTTTATTATGATAGGAAAGTATAGTATCAAGAAAGTTCGGCAACCCGGGACTTGAACTCGGGTCACCCAAAGCTAAAAAAAAAAATTGTTAGGGAACAGACCACTAGGCTATTGAGGCTAGCAAGTTAGAGCAATTTGATAAATATTAGAGCCTTACTGTGTAAGAAACATAGGGGGAACAGAATCCGACGGCAAATAGTTCAGCTGTCGAAATCCGTTCCCCCACCCCAATGTTGAGAGATGTTGATGTATCGGCTTAAAATATGCTCATTCTATTCTGTGTATGGATGGAGCTTAACTTGCAACAGTTTAAATAATAATTTTTTTTGCCTTTTATTATGATAGGAAAGTATAGTGTCAAGAAAGTTCGACGACCCGGGAGTTGAACTCGGGTCGCCCAAAGCTAAAAAAAAAAAAAATTATCAAGGAACTGACCACTAGACTATTGAGGAGAGTGAAGAAAAGCCATTTGATGATTATTAGAACCTTATTGTGTAAGAAACATAGGGGCATCAGAATCTGACGGCAAATAGTTCAGCTGTCGAAATCCGTTCCCCCACCCCAATGATGAGAGATGTTGATGTATCGGCTTAAAATATGCTCATTCTATTCTGTGTGTGGATGGAGCTTAACTTGCATCAGTTTAAAGAATATATTTTTTTGCCTTTTATTATGATAGGAAAGTATAGTGTCAAGAAAGTTTCGACGACCCGGGACTTGAACTCGGGTTGCCCAAAATTATGAGGGAACTGACCACTAGGCTATTGAGGATAACAATTTAAAGCAATTTGATGAATATTAGAGCCTTACTGTGTAAGAAACATAGGGGGAACAGAATCCGACGGCAAACAGTTCAGCTGTCGAAATCTGTTCCCCCACCCCAATGATGAGAGATGTTGATGTATCGGCCTAAAATATGCTCATTCTATTCTGTGTGTGGATGGAGCTTAAACAGCATCAATTTGATAAATATTAGATCCTCAGTTTGTCAGAAATATGGGGGGAACAGAATCCGACGGCAAAAAACAGCTGTCGGAATCCGTTCGCCCACTCCCATTATGAGAGGTGTTGATGTAATGACTTAAAAAACGCTGATTGTATTTTGTTTGTGGATGGAGCTTAACTTGCATCAGTTTAAAGGATATATTTTTTTGCCTTTTATTATGATAGGAAAGTATAGTATCTAGAAAGTTCGACGACCCGGGACTTGACTCAGGTCGCCCAAAGCTGAAAAAAAAAATTGTCAGGGAACTGACCACTAGGCTATTGAGGATAGTAATTTAAAGCAATTGGATAAATATTAGAACCTTATTGTGTAAGAAACATAGGGGGAACAGAATCTGACGGCAAATAGTTCAGCTGTCGAAATCCGTTCCCCCACCCAGTGATGAGAGATGTTGATGTATCGGCTTAAAATATGCTTATTCTATTCTGTGTGGATGGAGCTCAACTTGCAACAGTTTAAATAATATATTTTTTTGCCTTTTATTATGATAGGAAAGTATAGTATCAAGAAAGTTCGATGACCCGGGACTTGAACTCGGGTCGACCAAAGCTAAAAAAATAATTATCAAGGAACTGACCACTAGACAAGGGGTTCCCAAACTTTTTAGCCTGCGACCCCCACGATAAATGCGCTGCTGCCCCGCGACCCCGTACCTCCCCCACCCCAGGGTCCAAAATTAACTTTTTGGCACGCCTGCCACGGGGACTGGTAGATGAAAAAATCCACCAGCCAAGCATATTTTTTACGGCCAAAATAATAAACAGCCTTTTTTTTTTTTTTTGTCACATATACATTCATTTCAGTACTTTTAGAAGGTAGGCCTATTATGTTGAATACAAACATAAAAAAATGTCCAGAGCAAAATTTGAAATGTATAATAAAAAAATCTCTATATATATTGATCAAAATGTGAGAAATATATGAAATATTACTATCATTGGGGTGAAATAGGCTACTTATTTTTTTTTTGTCAGTTTTGTTACCTGACTCATGTGGAAAAGGGAAGGCAGAAGGTAACCTCGGTTCCCTGAGAGATAAGGAAACGAGTATTGCGTTGCAAACGCTATGGGAAAACTCCTTTTCTCGAGAAAAGAACGGCCATGGTGTGTAAAGCAGAAGCAGCCTGGCCAGCGGCGGAGTATGCACGATCTGCGAGTGCTGAAGACGTTCTGCACAGCTTAGATGGGTGCGCAGCCTTTGCTCTCCAACTGCCAGCAGGACACAAATGGGCGGCGACCTCTTCTTCCAGTGGCGGGAGCTTTTTCCTCAGCGCCGTCAACAGATAGAGCGTTAACTGTACGTACACACCGCCGCCGACTTGAGCTGCAAAGAAGCTCTGGCCGTCCTGTCAAGGACGCTTATCAAAAAGTACGGGGAAGCTTGACGCCTGGTCGCTCTGAATAGTGAGTGCGCGCGCGCGGCCGGGGCGCTCTCTCTCTCTCTCTCTGCTCGTTCTTTAGAGGCATATCATATTTTGGTATGAACATTCACCCGCCAGTGTGGCGGATAGCCTTTTGAGATTTACTCGCCAAACGGAAAATCTACCCGCTGTGATACGTGCGAAAGGGTTAAATTAATTGCAACAAAAATATATAGGGCCTTTATATTTTTTCCACTTTTTTTATAGAAATCATCTCGCGACCCCCACTTTGGGAACCACTGCACTAGACTATTGAGGATAGTAAAGTAAAGCCATTTGATGATTATTAGAACCTTATTGTGTAAGAAACATAGGGGGAACAGAATCCGACGGCAAATAGTTCAGCTGTCGAAATCCGTTCCCCCACCCCAATGATGAGAGATGTTGATGTATCGGCTTAAAATATGCTCATTCTATTCTGTGTGTGGATGGAGCTTAACTTGCAACAGTTTAAATAATAGATTTTTTTGCCTTTTATTATGATAGTAAAGTATAGTATCAAGAAAGTTCGACGACCCGGGACTTGAACTCGGATCACCCAAAGCTAAAAAAAAAATTATCAAGGAACTGACCACTAGACTATTGAGGATAGTAAAGGAAAGCCATTTGATGATTATTAGAACCTTATTGTGTAAGAAACATAGGGGGAACAGAATCCGACGGCAAATAGTTCAGCTGTCGAAATCCGTTCCCCCACCCCAGTGATGAGAGATGTTGATGTATCGGCTTAAAATATGCTCATTCTATTCTGTGTGTGGATGGAGCTTAAACAGCATCAATTTGATTAATATTAGATCCTCAGTTTGTCAGAAATATGGGGGGAACAGAATCCGACGGCAAAAAACAGCTGTCGGAATCCGTTCCCCCACTCCCATTATGAGAGGTGTTGATGTAATGACTTAAAAAACACTGATTGTATTTTGTTTGTGGATGGAGCTTAACTTGCATCAGTTTAAAGGATATTTTTTTTGTCTTTTATTATGATAGGAAAGTATAGTATCCAGAATGTTCGACGGCCCGGGACTTGAACTTGGGTCGCCCAAATAAAAATATAAAAAAAAAATGGTCAGAGAACTGACCACTAGGCTATTGAGGACAGCAGTTTAAAGCAATTTGATAAATATTAGAACCTTATTGTGTAAGAAACATAGGGGGAACAGAATCCGACGGCAAATAGTTCAGCTGTCGAAATCCGTTCCCCCACCCCAACGATGAGAGATGTTGATGTATCGGCTTAAAATATGCTTATTCTATTCTGTGTGTGGATGGAGCTTAACTTGCATCAGTTTAAATAATACACATTTTTTTGCCTTTTATTATGATAGGAAAGTATAGTATCAAGAAAGTTCGACGACCCGGGACTTGAACTCGGGTCACCCAAAGCTAAAAAAAAAAAAATGTTAGGGAACTGACCACTAGGCTATTGAGGCTAGCAAGTTAGAGCAATTTGATAAATATTAGAGCCTTACTGTGTAAGAAACATGGGGGAACAGAATCCGACGGCAAATAGTTCAGCTGTCGAAATCCGTTCCCCCACCCCAATGATGAGAGGTGTTGATGTATCGGCTTAAAATATGCTCATTCTATTCTGTGTGTGGATGGAGCTTAACTTGCAACAGTTTAAATGATACATTTTTTTGCCTTTTATTATGATAGGAAAGTATAGTATCAAGAAAGTTCGACGACCCGGGACTTGAACTCAGGTCGCCCAAAGCTAAAAAAAAAAAAATTATCAAGGAACTGACCACTAGACTATTGAGGATAGTGAAGTAAAGCCATTTGATGATTATTAGAACCTTATTGTGATAAGAAACATAGTCGGGAACAGAATCCGACGGCAAATAGTTCAGCTGTCGAAATCCGTTCCCCCACCCCAATGATGAGAGATGTTGATGTATCGGCTTAAAATATGCTTATTCTATTCTGGGTGTGGATGGAGCTTAACTTGCATCAGTTTAAAGAATTTTTTTTTTGCCTTTTATTATGATAGGAAAGTATAGTATCAAGAAAGTTCGACGACCCGGGACTTGAACTCGGGTCGCCCAAAGCTAAAAAAAAATATTGTCAGGGAACTGACCACTAGGCTATTGAGGCTAGCAAGTTAGAGCAATTTGATACATTTTAGAGCCTTACTGTGTAAGAAACATAGGGGGAACAGAATCAGACAGCAAATAGTTCAGCTGTCGAAATCCGTTCCCCCACCCCAATGATGAGAGATGTCGATGTATCGGCTTAAAATATGCTCATTCTATTCTGTGTGTGGATGGAGCTTAACTTACAACAGTTTAAAGAATATATTTTTTTGCCTTTTATTATGATAGGAAAGTATAGTGTCAAGAAAGTTCGACGACCCGGGACTTGAACTCGGGTCACCCAAAGCTAATAAAAAAAATGGCTAGGGAACTGACCACTAGGCTATTGAGGCTAGCAAGTCAGAGCAATCTGATAAATATTAGAGCCTTACTGTGTAAGAAACATAGGGGGAACAGAATCCGACGGCAAATAGTTCAGCTGTCGAAATCCGTTCCCCCACCCCAATGATGAGAGATGTTGATGTATCGGCTTAAAATATGCTCATTCTATTCTGTGTGTGGATGGAGCTTAACTTGCAACAGTTTAAATAATATTTTTTTTTGCCTTTTATTATGATAGGAAAGTATAGTATCAAGAAAGTTCGACGACCCAGGACTTGAACTCAGGTCGCCCAAAGCTAAAAAAAAAAAAATTATCAAGGAATTGACCACTAGACTATTGAGGATAGTAAAGTAAAGCCATTTGATGATTATTAGAACCTTATTGTGTAAGAAACATAGGGGAAACAGAATCCGACGGCAAATAGTTCAGCTGTCGAAATCCGTTCCCCCACCCCAGTGATGAGAGATGTTGATGTATCGGCTTAAAATATGCTCATTCTATTCTGTGTGTGGATGGAGCTTAAACAGCATCAATTTGATTAATATTAGATCCTCAGTTTGTCAGAAATATGGGGGGAACAGAATCCGACGGCAAAAAACAGCTGTCGGAATCCGTTCCCCCACTCCCATTATGAGAGGTGTTGATGTAATGACTTAAAAAACGCTGATTGTATTTTGTTTGTGGATGGAGCTTAACTTGCATCAGTTTAAAGGATATTTTTTTTTGTCTTTTATTATGATAGGAAAGTATAGTATCCAGAATGTTCGACGGCCCGGGACTTGAACTTGGGTCGCCCAAATCAAAAAAAAAAAAAAAATGGTCAGGGAACTGACCACTAGGCTATTGAGGACAGCAGTTTAAAGCAATTTGATAAATATTAGAACCTTATTGTGTAAGAAACATAGGGGGAACAGAATCCGACGGGAAATAGTTCAGCTGTCGAAATCCGTTCCCCCACCCCAACGATGAGAGATGTTGATGTATCGGCTTAAAATATGCTTATTCTATTCTGTGTGTGGATGGAGCTTAATTTGCATCAGTTTAAATAATAAAAAATGTTTTGCCTTTTATTATGATAGGAAAGTATAGTAGGCTATCAAGAAAGTTCGACGACCCGGGACTTGAACTCAGGTCGCCCAAAGCTAAAAAAAAATTATCAAGGAACTGACCACTAGACTATTGAGGGTAGTCATGTAAAGCCATTTGATGAATATTAGAACCTTATTGTGTAAGAAACATAGGGGGAACAGAATCCGACGGGAAATAGTTCAGCTGTCGAAATCCGTTCCCCCACCCCAGTGATGAGAGATGTTGATGTATCAGCTTAAAATATGCTTATTCTATTCTGTGTGTGGATAGAGATTAAACAACATCTATTTGATAAATATTAGAACCTCAGTGTGTCAGAAATATGGGGGGAACAGAATCCGACGGCAAAAAAACAGCTGTCGGAATCCGTTCCCCCACTCCCATTATGAGAGGTGTTGATGTAATGACTTAAAAAATGCTTATTCTATTTTGTGTGTGGATGGAGCTTAACTTGCATCAGTTTAAAGAATATATTTTTTTGCCTTTTATTATGATAGGAAAGTATAGTAGGCTATCAAGAAAGTTCGACGACCCGGGACTTGAACTCGGGTCGCCCAAAGCTAAAAAAAATGTATCAAGGAACTGACCACTAGACTATTGAGGGTAGTCATGTAAAGCCATTTGATGAATATTAGAACCTTATTGTTTAAGAAACATAGGGGGAACAGAATCCGACGGGAAATAGTTCAGCTGTCGAAATCCGTTCCCCCACCCCAATGATGAGAGATGTTGATGTATCGGCTTAAAATATGCTCATTCTATTCTGTGTGTGGATGGAGCTTAACTTGCAACAGTTTAAAGAATATATTTTTTTGCCTTTTATTATGATAGGAAAGTATAGTATCTAGAAAGTTCGACGACCCGGGACTTGAACTCAGGTCGCCCAAAGCTGAAAAAAAAAATGTCAGGGAACTGACCACTAGGCTATTGAGGATAGTAATTTAAAGTAATTTGATAAATATTAGAGCCTTACTGTGTAAGAAACATAGGGGGAACAGATTCCGACGGCAAATAGTTCAGCTGTCGAAATCCGTTCCCCCACCCCAATGATGAGAGATGTTGATGTATCGGCTTAAAATATGCTTATTCTATTCTGTGTGTGGATGGAGCTTAAACAGCATCAATTTGATAAATATTAGATCCTCAGTTTGTAAGAAACATAGGGGGAACAGAATCCGACGGCAAATAGTTCAGTTGTCGAAATCCGTTCCCCCACCCCAATGATGAGAGATGTTGATGTATTGGCTTAAAATATGCTTATTCTATTCTGTGTGTGGATGGAGCTTAACTTGCATCAGTTTAAAGAATATATTTTTTTGCCTTTTATTATGATAGGAAAGTATAGTATCAAGAAAGTTCGACGACCCGGGACTTGAACTCGGGTCGCCCAAAGCTAAAAAAAAAATATTGTCAGGGAACTGACCACTAGGCTATTGATAGTAGCAAGTTAGAGCAATTTGATACATTTTAGAGCCTTACTGTGTAAGAAACATAGGGGGAACAGAATCCGACAGCAAATAGTTCAGCTGTCGAAATCCGTTCCCCCACCCCAATGATGAGAGATGTTGATGTATCGGCTTAAAATATGCTCATTCTATTCTGTGTGTGGATGGAGCTTAACTTGCAACAGTTTAAATAATACATTTTTTTGCCTTTTATTATGATAGGAAAGTATAGTATCAAGAAAGTTCGACGACCCGGGACTTGAACTCAGGTCGCCCAAAGCTAAAAAAAAAAATTATTAAGGAACTGACCACTAGACTATTGAGGATAGTAAAGTAAAGCCATTTGATGATTATTAGAACCTTATTGTGTAAGAAACATAGGGGGAACAGAATCCGACGGCAAATAGTTCAGCTGTCGAAATCCGTTCCCCCACCCCAATGATGAGAGATGTTGATGTATCGGCTTAAAATATGCTTATTCTATTCTGTGTGTGGATGGAGCTTAACTTGCAACAGTTTAAATAATAATTTTTTTTGCCTTTTATTATGATAGGAAAGTATAGTATCAAGAAAGTTCGACGACCCAGGACTTGAACTCAGGTCGCCCAAAGCTAAAAAAAAAAAAATTATCAAGGAATTGACCACTAGACTATTGAGTATAGTAAAGTAAAGCCATTTGATGATTATTAGAACCTTATTGTGTAAGAAACATAGGGGAAACAGAATCCGACGGCAAATAGTTCAGCTGTCGAAATCCGTTCCCCCACCCCAATGATGAGAGATGTTGATGTATCGGCTTAAAATATGCTTATTCTATTCTGTGTGTGGATGGAGCTTAACTTGCATCAGTTTAAAGAATATATTTTTTTGCCTTTTATTATGATAGGAAAGTATAGTATCAAGAAAGTTCGACGACCCGGGACTTGAACTCGGGTCACCCAAAGCTAAAAAAAAAAAAATGTTGGGGAACTGACCACTAGGCTATTGAGGCTAGCAAGTTAGAGCAATTTGATAAATATTAGAGCCTTACTGTGTAAGAAACATGGGGGAACAGAATCCGACGGCAAATAGTTCAGCTGTCGAAATCCGTTCCCCCACCCCAATGATGAGAGGTGTTGATGTATCGGCTTAAAATATGCTCATTCTATTCTGTGTGTGGATGGAGCTTAACTTGCAACAGTTTAAATGATACATTTTTTTGCCTTTTATTATGATAGGAAAGTATAGTATCAAGAAAGTTAGACGACCCGGGACTTGAACTCAGGTCGCCCAAAGCTAAAAAAAAAAAATTATCAAAGAACTGACCACTAGATTATTGAGGATAGTGAAGTAAAGCCATTTGATGATTATTAGAACCTTATTGTGTAAGAAACAAAGGGGGAACAGAATCCGACAGCAAATAGTTCAGCAGTCGAAATCCGTTCCCCCACCCCAGTGATGAGAGATGTTGATGTATTGGCTTAAAATATGCTTATTCTATTCTGTGTGTGGATGGAGCTTAACTTGCATCAGTTTAAAGAATTTTTTTTTTTGCCTTTTATTATGATAGGAAAGTATAGTATCAAGAAAGTTCGACGACCCGGGACTTGAACTCGGGTCGCCCAAAGCTAAAAAAAAATATTGTAAGGGAACTGACCACTAGGCTATTGAGAGTAGCAAGTTAGAGCAATTTGATACATTTTAGAGCCTTACTGTGTAAGAAACATAGGGGGAACAGAATCCGACAGCAAATAGTTCAGCTGTCGAAATCCGTTCCCCCACCCCAATGATGAGAGATGTTGATGTATCGGCTTAAAATATGCTCATTCTATTCTGTGTGTGGATGGAGCTTAACTTGCAACAGTTTAAATAATACATTTTTTTGCCTTTTATTGTGATAGGAAAGTATAGTATCAAGAAAGTTCGACGACCCGGGACTTGAACTCAGGTCGCCCAAAGCTAAAAAAAAAAAATTATCAAAGAACTGACCACTAGACTATTGAGGATAGTGAAGTAAAGCCATTTGATGATTATTAGAATCTTATTGTGTAAGAAACATAGGGGGAACAGAATCCGACGGCAAATAGTTCAGCTGTCGAAATCCGTTCCCCCACCCCAATGATGAGAGATGTTGATGTATCGGCTTAAAATATGCTCATTCTATTCTGTGTGTGGATGGAGCTTAACTTGCAACAGTTTAAAGAATATGTTTTTTTGCCTTTTATTATGATAGGAAAGTATAGTGTCAAGAAAGTTCGACGACCCGGGACTTGAACTCGGGTCGCCCAAAGCTAAAAAAAAATATTGTCAGGGAACTGACCACTAGGCTATTGAGGCTAGCAAGTCAGAGCAATCTGATAAATATTAGAGCCTTACTGTGTAAGAAACATGGGGGAACAGAATCCGACGGCAAATAGTTCAGCTGTCGAAATCCGTTCCCCCACCCCAATGATGAGAGGTGTTGATGTATCGGCTTAAAATATGCTCATTCTATTCTGTGTGTGGATGGAGCTTAACTTGCAACAGTTTAAATGATAAATTTTTTTGCCTTTTATTATGATAGGAAAGTATAGTATCAATAAAGTTCGACGACCTGGGACTTGAACTCAGGTCGCCCAAAGCTAAAAAAAAAAAATTATCAAGGAACTGACCACTAGACTATTGAGGATAGTGAAGTAAAGCCATTTGATGATTATTAGAACCTTATTGTGTAAGAAACATAGGGGGAACAGAATCCGACGGCAAATAGTTCAGCTGTCGAAATCCGTTCCCCCACCCCAATGATGAGAGATGTTGATGTATCGGCTTAAAATATGCTCATTCTATTCTGTGTGTGGATGGAGCTTAACTTACAACAGTTTAAAGAATATATTTTTTTGCCTTTTATTATGATAGGAAAGTATAGTGTCAAGAAAGTTCGACGACCCGGGACTTGAACTCGGGTCACCCAAAGCTAATAAAAAAAATTGCTAGGGAACTGACCACTAGGCTATTGAGGCTAGCAAGTCAGAGCAATCTGATAAATATTAGAGCCTTACTGTGTAAGAAACATAGGGGGAACAGAATCCGACGGCAAATAGTTCAACTGTCGAAATCCGTTCCCCCACCCCAATGATGAGAGATGTTGATGTATCGGCTTAAAATATGCTCATTCTATTCTGTGTGTGGATGGAGCTTAACTTGCAACAGTTTAAATAATAATTTTTTTTGCCTTTTATTATGATAGGAAAGTATAGTATCAAGAAAGTTCGACGACCCAGGACTTGAACTCAGGTTGCCCAAAGCTAAAAAAAAAAAATTATCAAGGAATTGACCACTAGACTATTGAGGATAGTAAAGCAAAGCCATTTGATGATTATTAGAACCTTATTGTGTAAGAAACATAGGGGAAACAGAATCCGACGGCAAATAGTTCAGCTGTCGAAATCCGTTCCCCCACCCCAGTGATGAGAGATGTTGATGTATCGGCTTAAAATATGCTCATTCTATTCTGTGTGTGGATGGAGCTTAAACAGCATCAATTTGATTAATATTAGATCCTCAGTTTGTCAGAAATATGGGGGGAACAGAATCCGACGGCAAAAAACAGCTGTCGGAATCCGTTCCCCCACTCCCATTATGAGAGGTGTTGATGTAATGACTTAAAAAACGCTGATTGTATTTTGTTTGTGGATGGAGCTTAACTTGCATCAGTTTAAAGGATATTTTTTTTGTCTTTTATTATGATAGGAAAGTATAGTATCCAGAATGTTCGACGGCCCGGGACTTGAACTTGGGTCGCCCAAATCAAAAAAAAAAAAAAAATGGTCAGGGAACTGACCACTAGGCTATTGAGGACAGCAGTTTAAAGCAATTTGATAAATATTAGAACCTTATTGTGTAAGAAACATAGGGGGAACAGAATCCGACGGCAAATAGTTCAGCTGTCGAAATCCGTTCCCCCACCCCAACGATGAGAGATGTTGATGTATCGGCTTAAAATATGCTTATTCTATTCTGTGTGTGGATGGAGCTTAACTTGCATCAGTTTAAATAATAAAAAATGTTTTGCCTTTTATTATGATAGGAAAGTATAGTAGGCTATCAAGAAAGTTCGACGACCCGGGACTTGAACTCGGGTCACCCAAAGCTAAAAAAAAATTATCAAGGAACTGACCACTAGACTATTGAGGGTAGTCATGTAAAGCCATTTGATGAATATTAGAACCTTATTGTGTAAGAAACATAGGGGGAACAGAATCCGACGGGAAATAGTTCAGCTGTCGAAATCCGTTCCCCCACCCCAGTGATGAGAGATGTTGATGTATCAGCTTAAAATATGCTTATTCTATTCTGTGTGTGGATAGAGATTAAACAACATCTATTTGATAAATATTAGAACCTCAGTGTGTCAGAAATATGGGGGGAACAGAATCCGACGGCAAAAAAACAGCTGTCGGAATCCGTTCCCCACTCCCATTATGAGAGGTGTTGATGTAATGACTTAAAAAATGCTTATTCTATTTTGTGTGTGGATGGAGCTTAACTTGCATCAGTTTAAAGAATATATTTTTTTGCCTTTTATTATGATAGGAAAGTATAGTAGGCTATCAAGAAAGTTTGACGACCCGGGACTTTTACTCGGGTCGCCCAAAGCTAAAAAAAATTTATCAAGGAACTGACCACTAGACTATTGAGGGTAGTCATGTAAAGCCATTTGATGAATATTAGAACCTTATTGTGTAAGAAACATAGGGGGAACAGAATCCGACGGGAAATAGTTCAGCTGTCGAAATCCGTTCCCCCACCCTAATGATGAGAGATGTTGATGTATCGGCTTAAAATATGCTCATTCTATTCTGCGTGTGGATGGAGCTTAACTTGCAACAGTTTAAAGAATATATTTTTTTGCCTTTTATTATGATAGGAAAGTATAGTATCTAGAAAGTTCGACGACCCGGGACTTGAACTCAGGTCGCCCAAAGCTGAAAAAAAAAATGTCAGGGAACTGACCACTAGGCTATTGAGGATAGTAATTTAAAGCAATTTGATAAATATTAGAGCCTTACTGTGTAAGAAACATAGGGGGAACAGATTCCGACGGCAAATAGTTCAGCTGTCGAAATCCGTTCCCCCACCCCAATGATGAGAGATGTTGATGTATCGGCTTAAAATATGCTTATTCTATTCTGTGTGTGGATGGAGCTTAAACAGCATCAATTTGATAAATATTAGATCCTCAGTTTGTAAGAAACATAGGGGGAACAGAATCCGACGGCAAATAGTTCAGTTGTCGAAATCCGTTCCCCCACCCCAATGATGAGAGATGTTGATGTATTGGCTTAAAATATGCTTATTCTATTCTGTGTGTGGATGGAGCTTAACTTGCATCAGTTTAAAGAATATATTTTTTGCCTTTTATTATGATAGGAAAGTATAGTATCAAGAAAGTTCGACGACCCGGGACTTGAACTCGGGTCGCCCAAAGCTAAAAAAAAATATTGTCAGGGAACTGACCACTAGGCTATTGAGAGTAGCAAGTTAGAGCAATTTGATACATTTTAGAGCCTTACTGTGTAAGAAACATAGGGGGAACAGAATCCGACAGCAAATAGTTCAGCTGTCGAAATCCGTTCCCCCACCCCAATGATGAGAGATGTTGATGTATCGGCTTAAAATATGCTCATTCTATTCTGTGTGTGGATGGAGCTTAACTTGCAACAGTTTAAATAATACATTTTTTTGCCTTTTATTGTGATAGGAAAGTATAGTATCAAGAAAGTTCGACGACCCGGGACTTGAACTCAGGTCGCCCAAAGCTAAAAAAAAAAAATTATCAAGGAACTGACCACTAGACTATTGAGGATAGTGAAGTAAAGCCATTTGATGATTATTAGAACCTTATTGTGTAAGAAACATAGGGGGAACAGAATCCGACGGCAAATAGTTCTGCTGTCGAAATCCGTTCCCCCACCCCAATGATGAGAGATGTTGATGTATCGGCTTAAAATATGCTCATTCTATTCTGTGTGTGGATGGAGCTTAACTTGCAACAGTTTAAAGAATATATTTTTTTGCCTTTTATTATGATAGGAAAGTATAGTATCTAGAAAGTTCGACGACCCGGGACTTGAACTCAGGTCGCCCAAAGCTGAAAAAAAAAATGTCAGGGAACTGACCACTAGGCTATTGAGAATAGTAATTTAAAGCAATTTGATAAATATTAGAGCCTTACTGTGTAAGAAACATAGGGGGAACAGATTCCGACGGCAAATAGTTCAGCTGTCGAAATCCGTTCCCCCACCCCAATGATGAGAGATGTTGATGTATCGGCTTAAAATATGCTTATTCTATTCTGTGTGTGGATGGAGCTTAAACAGCATCAATTTGATAAATATTAGATCCTCAGTTTGTAAGAAACATAGGGGGAACAGAATCCGACGGCAAATAGTTCAGTTGTCGAAATCCGTTCCCCCACCCCAATGATGAGAGATGTTGATGTATTGGCTTAAAATATGCTTATTCTATTCTGTGTGTGGATGGAGCTTAACTTGCATCAGTTTAAAGAATATATTTTTTGCCTTTTATTATGATAGGAAAGTATAGTATCAAGAAAGTTCGACGACCCGGGACTTGAACTCGGGTCGCCCAAAGCTAAAAAAAAATATTGTCAGGGAACTGACCACTAGGCTATTGAGAGTAGCAAGTTAGAGCAATTTGATACATTTTAGAGCCTTACTGTGTAAGAAACATAGGGGGAACAGAATCCGACAGCAAATAGTTCAGCTGTCGAAATCCGTTCCCCCACCCCAATGATGAGAGATGTTGATGTATCGGCTTAAAATATGCTCATTCTATTCTGTGTGTGGATGGAGCTTAACTTGCAACAGTTTAAATAATACATTTTTTTGCCTTTTATTGTGATAGGAAAGTATAGTATCAAGAAAGTTCGACGACCCGGGACTTGAACTCAGGTCGCCCAAAGCTAAAAAAAAAAAATTATCAAGGAACTGACCACTAGACTATTGAGGATAGTGAAGTAAAGCCATTTGATGATTATTAGAACCTTATTGTGTAAGAAACATAGGGGGAACAGAATCCGACGGCAAATAGTTCTGCTGTCGAAATCCGTTCCCCCACCCCAATGATGAGAGATGTTGATGTATCGGCTTAAAATATGCTCATTCTATTCTGTGTGTGGATGGAGCTTAACTTGCAACAGTTTAAAGAATATATTTTTTTGCCTTTTATTATGATAGGAAAGTATAGTATCTAGAAAGTTCGACGACCCGGGACTTGAACTCAGGTCGCCCAAAGCTGAAAAAAAAAATGTCAGGGAACTGACCACTAGGCTATTGAGAATAGTAATTTAAAGCAATTTGATAAATATTAGAGCCTTACTGTGTAAGAAACATAGGGGGAACAGATTCCGACGGCAAATAGTTCAGCTGTCGAAATCCGTTCCCCCACCCCAATGATGAGAGATGTTGATGTATCGGCTTAAAATATGCTTATTCTATTCTGTGTGTGGATGGAGCTTAAACAGCATCAATTTGATAAATATTAGATCCTCAGTTTGTAAGAAACATAGGGGGAACAGAATCCGACGGCAAATAGTTCAGTTGTCGAAATCCGTTCCCCCACCCCAATGATGAGAGATGTTGATGTATTGGCTTAAAATATGCTTATTCTATTCTGTGTGTGGATGGAGCTTAACTTGCATCAGTTTAAAGAATATATTTTTTGCCTTTTATTATGATAGGAAAGTATAGTATCAAGAAAGTTCGACGACCCGGGACTTGAACTCGGGTCGCCCAAAGCTAAAAAAAAATATTGTCAGGGAACTGACCACTAGGCTATTGATAGTAGCAAGTTAGAGCAATTTGATACATTTTAGAGCCTTACTGTGTAAGAAACATAGGGGGAACAGAATCCGACAGCAAATAGTTCAGCTGTCGAAATCCGTTCCCCCACCCCAATGATGAGAGATGTTGATGTATCGGCTTAAAATATGCTCATTCTATTCTGTGTGTGGATGGAGCTTAACTTGCAACAGTTTAAAGAATATGTTTTTTTGCCTTTTATTATGATAGGAAAGTACAGTGTCAAGAAAGTTCGACGACCCGGGACTTGAACTCGGGTCGCCCAAAGCTAAAAAAAATATATTGTCAGGGAACTGACCACTAGGCTATTGAGGCTAGCAAGTCAGAGCAATCTGATAAATATTAGAGCCTTACTGTGTAAGAAACATGGGGGAACAGAATCCGACGGCAAATAGTTCAGCTGTCGAAATCCGTTCCCCCACCCCAATGATGAGAGATGTTGATGTATCGGCTTAAAATATGCTCATTCTATTCTGTGTGTGGATGGAGCTTAACTTGCAACAGTTTAAATGATACATTTTTTTGCCTTTTATTATGATAGGAAAGTATAGTATCAAGAAAGTTCGACGACCCGGGACTTGAACTCAGGTCGCCCAAAGCTAAAAAAAAAAAATTATCAAGGAACTGACCACTAGACTATTGAGGATAGTGAAGTAAAGCCATTTGATGATTATTAGAACCTTATTGTGTAAGAAACATAGGGGGAACAGAATCCGACGGCAAATAGTTCTGCTGTCGAAATCCGTTCCCCCACCCCAATGATGAGAGATGTTGATATATCGGCTTAAAATATGCTCATTCTATTCTGTGTGTGGATGGAGCTTAACTTGCAACAGTTTAAAGAATATATTTTTTTGCCTTTTATTATGATAGGAAAGTATAGTGTCAAGAAAGTTCGACGACCCGGGACTTGAACTCGGGTCACCCAAAGCTAATAAAAAAAATTGCTAGGGAACTGACCACTAGGCTATTGAGGCTAGGAAGTTAGAGCAATTTGATAAATATTAGAGCCTTACTGTGTAAGAAACATGGGGGAACAGAATCCGACGGCAAATAGTTCAGCTGTCGAAATCCGTTCCCCCACCCCAATGATGAGAGGTGTTGATGTATCGGCTTAAAATATGCTCATTCTATTCTGTGTGTGGATGGAGCTTAACTTGCAACAGTTTAAATGATACATTTTTTTGCCTTTTATTATGATAGGAAAGTATAGTATCAAGAAAGTTCGACGACCCGGGACTTGAACTCAGGTCGCCCAAAGCTAAAAAAAAAAAAATTATCAAGGAACTGACCACTAGACTATTGAGGATAGTGAAGTAAATCCATTTGATGATTATTAGAACCTTATTGTGTAAGAAACATAGGGGGAACAGAATCCGACGGCAAATAGTTCAGC
Organism: Squalius cephalus; assembly: GCF_949319135.1. Lineage (NCBI taxonomy): Eukaryota > Metazoa > Chordata > Actinopteri > Cypriniformes > Leuciscidae > Squalius > Squalius cephalus. The sequence continues at coordinate 27,851,394 of NC_137145.1, read as the reverse complement.
TGTCGAAATCCGTTCCCCCACCCCAATGATGAGAGATGTTGATGTATCGGCTTAAAATATGCTCATTCTATTCTGTGTGTGGATGGAGCTTAACTTACAACAGTTTAAATAATATATTTTTTTGCCTTTTATTATGATAGGAAAGTATAGTGTCAAGAAAGTTCGACGACCCGGGACTTGAACTTGGGTCACCCAAAGCTAATAAAAAAAATTGCTAGGGAACTGACCACTAGGCTATTGAGGCTAGCAAGTCAGAGCAATCTGATAAATATTAGAGCCTTACTGTGTAAGAAACATAGGGGGAACAGAATCCGACGGCAAATAGTTCAGCTGTCGAAATCCGTTCCCCCACCCCAATGATGAGAGATGTTGATGTATCGGCTTAAAATATGCTCATTCTATTCTGTGTGTGGATGGAGCTTAACTTGCATCAGTTTAAAGAATATATATTTTTTGCCTTTTATTATGATAGGAAAGTATAGTATCAAGAAAGTTCGACGACCCGGGACTTGAATTCGGGTCACCCAAAGCTAAAAAAAAAAAAATGTTGGGGAACTGACCACTAGACTATTGAGGATAGTGAAGTAAAGCCATTTGATGATTATTAGAATCTTATTGTGTAAGAAACATAGGGGGAACAGAATCCGACGGCAAATAGTTCAGCTGTCGAAATCCGTTCCCCCACCCCAATGATGAGAGATGTTGATGTATCGGCTTAAAATATGCTTATTCTATTCTGTGTGTGGATGGAGCTTAACTTGCATCAGTTTAAAGAATATATTTTTTTGCCTTTTATTATGATAGGAAAGTATAGTATCAAGAAAGTTCGACGACCCGGGACTTGAACTCGAGTCGCCCAAAGCTAAAAAAAATATTGTCAGGGAACTGACCACTAGGCTATTGAGAGTAGCAAGTTAGAGCAATTTGATACATTTTAGAGCCTTACTGTGTAAGAAACATAGGGGGAACAGAATCCGACAGCATATAGTTCAGCTGTCGAAATCCGTTCCCCCACCCCAATGATGAGAGATGTTGATGTATCGGCTTAAAATATGCTCATTCTATTCTGTGTGTGGATGGAGCTTAACTTGCAACAGTTTAAATAATACATTTTTTTGCCTTTTATTATGATAGGAAAGTATAGTATCAAGAAAGTTCGACGACCCGGGACTTGAACTCAGGTCGCCCAAAGCTAAAAAAAAAAATTATCAAGGAACTGACCACTAGACTATTGAGGATAGTAAAGTAGAGCCATTTGATGATTATTAGAACCTTATTGTGTAAGAAACATAGGGGGAACAGAATCCGACGGCAAATAGTTCAGCTGTCGAAATCCGTTCCCCCACCCCAGTGATGAGAGATGTTGATGTATTGGCTTAAAATATGCTTATTCTATTCTGGGTGTGGATGGAGCTTAACTTGCATCAGTTTAAAGAATATTTTTTTTTGCCTTTTATTATGATAGGAAAGTATAGTATCAAGAAAGTTCGACGACCCGGGACTTGAACTCGGGTCGCCCAAAGCTAAAAAAAAATATTGTCAGGGAACTGACCACTAGGCTATTGAGGCTAGCAAGTTAGAGCAATTTGATACATTTTAGAGCCTTACTGTGTAAGAAACATAGGGGGAACAGAATCAGACAGCAAATAGTTCAGCTGTCGAAATCCGTTCCCCCACCCCAATGATGAGAGATGTTGATGTATCGGCTTAAAATATGCTCATTCTATTCTGTGTGTGGATGGAGCTTAACTTGCAACAGTTTAAATGATACATTTTTTTGCCTTTTATTATGATAGGAAAGTATAGTATCAAGAAAGTTCGACGACCCGGGACTTGAACTCAGGTCGCCCAAAGCTAAAAAAAAAAAATTATCAAGGAACTGACCACTAGACTATTGAGGATAGTGAAGTAAAGCCATTTGATGATTATTAGAACCTTATTGTGTAAGAAACATAGGGGGAACAGAATCCGACGGCAAATAGTTCTGCTGTCGAAATCCGTTCCCCCACCCCAATGATGAGAGATGTTGATGTATCGGCTTAAAATATGCTCATTCTATTCTGTGTGTGGATGGAGCTTAACTTGCAACAGTTTAAAGAATATATTTTTTTGCCTTTTATTATGATAGGAAAGTATAGTGTCAAGAAAGTTCGACGACCCGGGACTTGAACTCGGGTCACCCAAAGCTAATAAAAAAAATTGCTAGGGAACTGAACACTAGGCTATTGAGGCTAGCAAGTTAGAGCAATTTGATAAATATTAGAGCCTTACTGTGTAAGAAACATGGGGGAACAGAATCCGACGGCAAATAGTTCAGCTGTCGAAATCCGTTCCCCCACCCCAATGATGAGAGATGTTGATGTATCGGCTTAAAATATGCTCATTCTATTCTGTGTGTGGATGGAGCTTAACTTGCAACAGTTTAAATGATACATTTTTTTGCCTTTTATTATGATAGGAAAGTATAGTATCAAGAAAGTTCGACGACCCGGGACTTGAACTCAGGTCGCCCAAAGCTAAAAAAAAAAAATTATCAAGGAACTGACCACTAGACTATTGAGGATAGTGAAGTAAAGCCATTTGATGATTATTAGAACCTTATTGTGTAAGAAACATAGGGGGAACAGAATCCGACGGCAAATAGTTCTGCTGTCGAAATCCGTTCCCCCACCCCAATGATGAGAGATGTTGATGTATCGGCTTAAAATATGCTCATTCTATTCTGTGTGTGGATGGAGCTTAACTTGCAACAGTTTAAAGAATATATTTTTTTGCCTTTTATTATGATAGGAAAGTATAGTGTCAAGAAAGTTCGACGACCCGGGACTTGAACTCGGGTCACCCAAAGCTAATAAAAAAAATTGCTAGGGAACTGACCACTAGGCTATTGAGGCTAGGAAGTTAGAGCAATTTGATAAATATTAGAGCCTTACTGTGTAAGAAACATGGGGGAACAGAATCCGACGGCAAATAGTTCAGCTGTCGAAATCCGTTCCCCCACCCCAATGATGAGAGGTGTTGATGTATCGGCTTAAAATATGCTCATTCTATTCTGTGTGTGGATGGAGCTTAACTTGCAACAGTTTAAATGATACATTTTTTTGCCTTTTATTATGATAGGAAAGTATAGTATCAAGAAAGTTCGACGACCCGGGACTTGAACTCAGGTCGCCCAAAGCTAAAAAAAAAAAAATTATCAAGGAACTGACCACTAGACTATTGAGGATAGTGAAGTAAATCCATTTGATGATTATTAGAACCTTATTGTGTAAGAAACATAGGGGGAACAGAATCCGACGGCAAATAGTTCAGCTGTCGAAATCCGTTCCCCCACCCCAATGATGAGAGATGTTGATGTATCGGCTTAAAATATGCTCATTCTATTCTGTGTGTGGATGGAGCTTAACTTACAACAGTTTAAATAATATATTTTTTTGCCTTTTATTATGATAGGAAAGTATAGTGTCAAGAAAGTTCGACGACCCGGGACTTGAACTTGGGTCACCCAAAGCTAATAAAAAAAATTGCTAGGGAACTGACCACTAGGCTATTGAGGCTAGCAAGTCAGAGCAATCTGATAAATATTAGAGCCTTACTGTGTAAGAAACATAGGGGGAACAGAATCCGACGGCAAATAGTTCAGCTGTCGAAATCCGTTCCCCCACCCCAATGATGAGAGATGTTGATGTATCGGCTTAAAATATGCTCATTCTATTCTGTGTGTGGATGGAGCTTAACTTGCATCAGTTTAAAGAATATATATTTTTTGCCTTTTATTATGATAGGAAAGTATAGTATCAAGAAAGTTCGACGACCCGGGACTTGAATTCGGGTCACCCAAAGCTAAAAAAAAAAAAATGTTGGGGAACTGACCACTAGACTATTGAGGATAGTGAAGTAAAGCCATTTGATGATTATTAGAATCTTATTGTGTAAGAAACATAGGGGGAACAGAATCCGACGGCAAATAGTTCAGCTGTCGAAATCCGTTCCCCCACCCCAATGATGAGAGATGTTGATGTATCGGCTTAAAATATGCTTATTCTATTCTGTGTGTGGATGGAGCTTAACTTGCATCAGTTTAAAGAATATATTTTTTTGCCTTTTATTATGATAGGAAAGTATAGTATCAAGAAAGTTCGACGACCCGGGACTTGAACTCGGGTCGCCCAAAGCTAAAAAAAATATTGTCAGGGAACTGACCACTAGGCTATTGAGAGTAGCAAGTTAGAGCAATTTGATACATTTTAGAGCCTTACTGTGTAAGAAACATAGGGGGAACAGAATCCGACAGCATATAGTTCAGCTGTCGAAATCCGTTCCCCCACCCCAATGATGAGAGATGTTGATGTATCGGCTTAAAATATGCTCATTCTATTCTGTGTGTGGATGGAGCTTAACTTGCAACAGTTTAAATAATACATTTTTTTGCCTTTTATTATGATAGGAAAGTATAGTATCAAGAAAGTTCGACGACCCGGGACTTGAACTCAGGTCGCCCAAAGCTAAAAAAAAAAATTATCAAGGAACTGACCACTAGACTATTGAGGATAGTAAAGTAGAGCCATTTGATGATTATTAGAACCTTATTGTGTAAGAAACATAGGGGGAACAGAATCCGACGGCAAATAGTTCAGCTGTCGAAATCCGTTCCCCCACCCCAGTGATGAGAGATGTTGATGTATTGGCTTAAAATATGCTTATTCTATTCTGGGTGTGGATGGAGCTTAACTTGCATCAGTTTAAAGAATATTTTTTTTTGCCTTTTATTATGATAGGAAAGTATAGTATCAAGAAAGTTCGACGACCCGGGACTTGAACTCGGGTCGCCCAAAGCTAAAAAAAAATATTGTCAGGGAACTGACCACTAGGCTATTGAGGCTAGCAAGTTAGAGCAATTTGATACATTTTAGAGCCTTACTGTGTAAGAAACATAGGGGGAACAGAATCAGACAGCAAATAGTTCAGCTGTCGAAATCCGTTCCCCCACCCCAATGATGAGAGATGTTGATGTATCGGCTTAAAATATGCTCATTCTATTCTGTGTGTGGATGGAGCTTAACTTGCAACAGTTTAAATGATACATTTTTTTGCCTTTTATTATGATAGGAAAGTATAGTATCAAGAAAGTTCGACGACCCGGGACTTGAACTCAGGTCGCCCAAAGCTAAAAAAAAAAAATTATCAAGGAACTGACCACTAGACTATTGAGGATAGTGAAGTAAAGCCATTTGATGATTATTAGAACCTTATTGTGTAAGAAACATAGGGGGAACAGAATCCGACGGCAAATAGTTCTGCTGTCGAAATCCGTTCCCCCACCCCAATGATGAGAGATGTTGATGTATCGGCTTAAAATATGCTCATTCTATTCTGTGTGTGGATGGAGCTTAACTTGCAACAGTTTAAAGAATATATTTTTTTGCCTTTTATTATGATAGGAAAGTATAGTGTCAAGAAAGTTCGACGACCCGGGACTTGAACTCGGGTCACCCAAAGCTAATAAAAAAAATTGCTAGGGAACTGAACACTAGGCTATTGAGGCTAGCAAGTTAGAGCAATTTGATAAATATTAGAGCCTTACTGTGTAAGAAACATGGGGGAACAGAATCCGACGGCAAATAGTTCAGCTGTCGAAATCCGTTCCCCCACCCCAATGATGAGAGGTGTTGATGTATCGGCTTAAAATATGCTCATTCTATTCTGTGTGTGGATGGAGCTTAACTTGCAACAGTTTAAATGATACATTTTTTTGCCTTTTATTATGATAGGAAAGTATAGTATCAAGAAAGTTCGACGACCCGGGACTTGAACTCAGGTCGCCCAAAGCTAAAAAAAAAAAATTATCAAGGAACTGACCACTAGACTATTGAGGATAGTGAAGTAAAGCCATTTGATGATTATTAGAACCTTATTGTGTAAGAAACATAGGGGGAACAGAATCCGACGGCAAATAGTTCAGCTGTCGAAATCCGTTCCCCCACCCCAATGATGAGAGATGTTGATGTATCGGCTTAAAATATGCTCATTCTATTCTGTGTGTGGATGGAGCTTAAACAACATCAATTTGATAAATATTAATACCTCAGTGTGTCAGAAATATGGGGGGAACAGAATCCGAAGGCAAAAAACAGCTGTCAGAATCCGTTCCCCCACTCCCATTATGAGAGGTGTTGATGTAATGACTTAAAAAACGCTGATTGTATTTTGTTTGTGGATGGAGCTTAACTTGCATCAGTTTAAAGGATATTTTTTTTGTCTTTTATTATGATAGGAAAGTATAGTATCCAGAATGTTCGATGGCCCGGGACTTGAACTCGGGTCGCCCAAATCAAAAAAAAAAAAAATTGTCAGGGAACTGACCACTAGGCTATTGAGGACAGCAGTTTAAAGCAATTTGATAAATATTAGAACCTTATTGTGTAAGAAACATAGGGGGCACAGAATCCGACGGGAAATAGTTCAGCTGTCGAAATCCGTTCCCCCACCCCAGTGATGAGAGATGTTGATGTATCGGCTTAAAATATGCTTATTCTATTCTGTGTGTGGATGGAGCTTAAACAACATCAATTTGATAAATATTAGAACCTCAGTGTGTCAGAAATATGGGGGGAACAGAATCCAACGGCAAAAAAACAGCTGTCGGAATCCATTCCCCCACTCCCATTATGAGAGGTGTTGATGTATGACTTCAAAAATGATTATTCTATTTTGTGTGTGGATGGAGCTTAACTTGCATCAGTTTAAAGAATATATTTTTTTGCCGTTTATTATGATAGGAAAGTATAGTATCAAGAAAGTTCGACGAACCGGATAGCAATTTAAAGCAATTTGATAAATATAAGAGCCTTACTGTGTAAGAAACATAGGGGGAACAGAATCCGACGGCAAATAGTTCAGCTGACGAAATCCGTTCCCCCACTCCCATTATGAGAGGTGTTGATGTAATGACTTAAAAAATGCTTATTCTATTTTGTGTGTGGATGGAACTTAACTTGCATCAGTTTAAAGAATATATTTTTTTGCCTTTTATTATGATAGGAAAGTATAGTATCAAGAAAGTTCGACGACTCGGGACTTGAACTCGGGTCGCCCAAAGCTAAAAAAAAATGATCAGGGAACTGACCACTAGGCTATTGAGGTTAGCAATTTAAAGCAATTTGATAAATATTAGAGCCTTACTGTGTAAGAAACATAGGGGGAACAGAATCCGATGGCAAATAGTTCAGCTGTCGAAATCCGTTCACCCACCCCAATGATGAGAGATGTTGATGTATCGGCTTAAAATATGCTTATTCTATTCTGTGTGTGTATGGAGCTTAAACAGCATCAATTTGATAAATATTAGATCCTCAGTTTGTCAGAAATATGGGGGGAACAGAATACGACGGCAAAAAACAGCTCTCTGAATCCGTTCCCCCACTCCCATTATGAGAGGTGTTGATGTAATGACTTAGAAAACGCTGATTGTATTTTGTTTGTGGATGGAGCTTAACTTGCATCAGTTTAAAGAATATATTTTTTTGCCGTTTATTATGATAGGAAAGTATAGTATCAAGAAAGTTCGACGAACCGGATAGCAATTTAAAGCAATTTGATAAATATTAGAGCCTTACTGTGTAAGAAACATAGGGGGAACAGAATCCGACGGCAAATAGTTCAGCTGTCGAAATCCGTTCCCCCACCCCAATGATGAGAGATGTTGATGTATCGGCTTAAAATATGCTCATTCTGTGTGTGGATGGAGCTTAACTTGAAACAGTTTAAATAATACATTTTTTGCCTTTTATTATGATAGGAAAGTATAGTATCAAGAAAGTTCGACGACCCGGGACTTGAACTCGGGTCGCCCAAAGCTAAAAAAAAAAATTATCAAGGAACTGAACACTAGACTATTGAGGATAGTAAAGTAAAGCCATTTGATGATTATTAGAACCTTATTGTGTAAGAAACATAGGGGGAACAGAATCCGACTGCAAATAGTTCAGCTGTCGAAATCCGTTCCCCCACCCCAGTGATGAGAGATGTTGATGTATCGGCTTAAAATATGCTTATTCTATTCTGTGTGTGGATGGAGCTTAACTTGCATCAGTTTAAATAATATATTGTTTTGCCTTTTATTATGATAGGAAAGTATAGTATCAAGAAAGTTCGACGACCCGGGACTTGAACTCAGGTCGCCCAAAGCTAAAAAAAAAATTATCAGGGAACTGACCACTAGGCTATTGAGAAAAGCAATTTAAAACAATTTGATAAATATTAGAGCCTTACTGTGTAATAAACATAGGGGGAACAGAATCCGACGGCAAATAGTTCAGCTGTTGAAATCCGTTCCCCCACCCCAATGATGAGAGATGTTGATGTATCGGCTTAAAATATGCTTATTCTATTCTGTGTGTGGATGGAGCTTAACTTGCATCAGTTTAAAGAATATATTTTTTTGCCTTTTATTATGATAGGAAAGTATAGTATCAAGAAAGTTCGACGACCCGGGACTTGAACTCGGGTCGCCCAAAGCTAAAAAAAAATGTATCAGGGAACTGACCACTAGGCTATTGAGGATAGCAATTTCAAGCAATTTGATAAATATTAGAGCCTTACTGTGTAAGAAACATAGGGGGAACAGAATCTGACGGCAAATAGTTCAGCTGTCGAAATACGTTCCCCCACCCCAATGATGAGAGATGTTGATGTATCGGCTTAAAATATGCTTATTCTATTCTGTGTGTGGATGGATCTTAACTTGCATCAGTTTAAAGGATATTTTCTTTTGCCTTTTATTATGATAGGAAAGTATAGTATCCAGAATGTTCGACGGCCCGGGACTTGAACTTGGGTTGCCCAAAGCTAAAAAAAACATTATGAGGGAACTGACCACTAGGCTATTGTGGATAGCAATTTAAAACAATTTGATAAATATTACAGCCTTACTGTGTAAGAAACATAGGGGGAACAGAATCCGACGGCAAATAGTTCAGCTGTCGAAATCCGTTCCCCCACCCCAATGATGAGAGATGTTGATGTATCGGCTTAAAATATGCTTATTCTATTCTGTGTGTGGATGGAGCTTAACTTGCATCAGTTTAAAGGATTTTTTTTTTTGCCTTTTATTATGATAGGAAAGTATAGTATCCAGAATGTTCGACGGCCCGGGACTTGAACTTGGGTTGCCCAAAGCTAAAAAAAAAATTATGAGGGAACTGACCACTAGGCTATTGAGGATAACAAATTAAAGCAATTTGCTAAATATTAGAGCCTTACTGTGTAATAAACATAGGGGGAACAGAATCCGACGGCAAATAGTTCAGCTGTTGAAATCCGTTCCCCCACCCCAATGATGAGAGATGTTGATGTATCGGCTTAAAATATGCTTATTCTATTCTGTGTGTGGATGGAGCTTAACTTGCATCAGTTTAAAGAATATATTTTTTTGCCTTTTATTATGATAGGAAAGTATAGTATCAAGAAAGTTCGACGACCCGGGACTTGAACTCGGGTCGCCCAAAGCTAAAAAAAAATGTATCAGGGAACTGACCACTAGGCTATTGAGGATAGCAATTTCAAGCAATTTGATAAATATTAGAGCCTTACTGTGTAAGAAACATAGGGGGAACAGAATCTGACGGCAAATAGTTCAGCTGTCGAAATACGTTCCCCCACCCCAATGATGAGAGATGTTGATGTATCGGCTTAAAATATGCTTATTCTATTCTGTGTGTGGATGGAGCTTAACTTGCATCAGTTTAAAGAATATATTTTTTTGCCTTTTATTATGATAGGAAAGTATAGTATCCAGAATGTTCGACGGCCCGGGACTTGAACTTGGGTTGCCCAAAGCTAAAAAAAACATTATGAGGGAACTGACCACTAGGCTATTGTGGATAGCAATTTAAAACAATTTGATAAATATTACAGCCTTACTGTGTAAGAAACATAGGGGGAACAGAATCCGACGGCAAATAGTTCAGCTGTCGAAATCCGTTCCCCCACCCCAATGATGAGAGATGTTGATGTATCGGCTTAAAATATGCTTATTCTATTCTGTGTGTGGATGGAGCTTAACTTGCATCAGTTTAAAGGATTTTTTTTTTTGCCTTTTATTATGATAGGAAAGTATAGTATCCAGAATGTTCGACGGCCCGGGACTTGAACTTGGGTTGCCCAAAGCTAAAAAAAAAATTATGAGGGAACTGACCACTAGGCTATTGAGGATAACAAATTAAAGCAATTTGATAAATATTACAGCCTTATTGTGTAAGAAACATAGGGGGAACAGAATCCGACGGCAAATAGTTCAGCTGTCGAAATCCGTTCCCCCACCCCGATGATGAGAGATGTTGATGTATCGGCTTAAAATATGCTTATTCTATTCTGTGTATGGATGGAGCTTAAACAACATCAATTTGATAAATATTAGAACCTCAGTGTGTCAGAAATATGGGGGGAACAGAATCCGACGGCAAAAAAACAGCTGTCGGAATCCGTTCCCCCACTCCCATTATGAGAGGTGTTGATGTAATGACTTAAAAAATGCTGATTGTATTTTGTTTGTGGATGGAGCTTAACTTGCATCAGTTTAAAGGATATATTTTTTTGCCTTTTATTATGATAGGAAAGTATAGTATCTAGAAAGTTCGACGACCCGGGACTTGAACTCGGGTCGCCCAAAGCTAAAAAAAAAAAATGATCAGGGAACTGACCACTAGGCTGTAGAGGTTAGCAATTTAAGGCAATTTGATAAATATTAGAGCCTTACTGTGTAAGAAACATAGGGGGAACAGAATCCGACGGCAAATAGTTCAGCTGTCGAAATCCGTTCCCCCACCCCAATGATGAGAGATGTTGATGTATCGGCTTAAAATATGCTTATTCTATTTTGTGTGTGGATGGAGCTTAACTTGCATCAGTTTAAAGGATATATTTTTTTGCCTTTTATTATGATAGGAAAGTATAGTATCTAGAAGGTTCGACGAACCGGGACATTCATTCTCTATGGTAGTGCTTAACAGTACGGATGCAATATACTTTTGGCCACACATAGACTTCCTGGCGCTGTTTCGCTTTTTCCGTGGCGGGGAATTTAAAAAGCGTAGTTGTCACAGGTCGGGGTGGAGCGCCAGCGGGCCGCCCACCCCTTCGCTTGCGTGCCGCCCCTGAGGAGCCGACCGTGGGCACAAAGGGAAAAGGCGGACACAGAATTCAAAATAAATATACTCTTTATTAAACAATAAAAACAATTTTAAAACATCTCTTCAGCATTCTCTTCTTTTGGGGAGCAGGTTCTTCACTGAACTCAGACAGAGAGTGGAGGATACACATATCTCACAGCATTAGCAGGTTCTTCACTGGACTCAGACAGAGAGTGGAGGATACGTATATCTCACAGCATTAGCAGGTTCTTCTCACAGCATTAGCAAGCTCTTCCAGCATTAACAGGCTCTTCCAGCACTAGCAAGCTCTTCACCAGCTTCAGGCAGAGAGTGGAGGTCACGTGCAACTCACAGCATCAGCAGGCTCTTCACTAGCCTCGGGCAGAGAGAGGAATAAACATAATTCACAGCGTCCGCATTCTCTTCTTCAGCGTTCTCTTCGCGTATCTCAGCACCTTCAGACCATAGACTGTAAAAAATAGCTTCAGACAGAGAGAGGAATGAACATAATTCACAGCGTCCGCGTTCTCTTCTTCAGCGTTCTCTTCGCGTATCTCAGCACCTTCAGACAGAGAGAGAAATGAACATAATTCACAGCTTCCGCGTTCTCTTCTTCAGCGTTCTCTTCGCGTATCTCAGCACCTTCAGACAGAGAGAGAAATGAACATAATTCACAGCTTCCGCGTTCTCTTCTTCAGCGTTCTCTTCGCGTATCTCAGCACCTTCAGACAGAGAGAGGAATGAACATAATTCACAGCTTCCGCGTTCTCTTCTTCAGCGTTCTCTTCGCGTATCTCAGCACCTTCAGACAGAGAGAGGAATGAACATAATTCACAGCTTCCGCGTTCTCTTCTTCAGCGTTCTCTTCGCGTATCTCAGCACCTTCAGACAGAGAGAGGAATGAACATAATTCACAGCTTCCGCGTTCTCTTCTTCAGCGTTCTCTTCGCGTATCTCAGCACCTTCAGACAGAGAGAGAAATGAACATAATTCACAGCTTCCGCGTTCTCTTCTTCAGCGTTCTCTTCGCGTATCTCAGCACCTTCAGACAGAGAGAGAAATGAACATAATTCACAGCGTCCGCGTTCTCTTCTTCAGCGTTCTCTTCGCGTATCTCAGCACCTTCAGACAGAGAGAGAAATGAACATAATTCACAGCGTCCGCGTTCTCTTCTTCAGCGTTCTCTTCGCGTATCTCAGCACCTTCAGACAGAGAGAGGAATGGACATAATTCACAGCGTCCGCATTCTCTTCTTCAGCGTTCTCTTCGCGTATCTCAGCACCTTCAGACAGAGAGAGAAATGAACATAATTCACAGCTTCCGCGTTCTCTTCTTCAGCGTTCTCTTCGCGTATCTCAGCACCTTCAGACAGAGAGAGAAATGAACATAATTCACAGCTTCCGCGTTCTCTTCTTCAGCGTTCTCTTCGCGTATCTCAGCACCTTCAGACAGAGAGAGGAATGAACATAATTCACAGCTTCCGCATTCTCTTATTCAGCGTTCTCTTCGCGTATCTCAGCACCTTCAGACAGAGAGAGAAATGAACATAATTCACAGCTTCCGCGTTCTCTTCTTCAGCGTTCTCTTCGCGTATCTCAGCACCTTCAGACAGAGAGAGAAATGAACATAATTCACAGCGTCCGCGTTCTCTTCTTCAGCGTTCTCTTCGCGTATCTCAGCACCTTCAGACAGAGAGAGAAATGAACATAATTCACAGCGTCCGCGTTCTCTTCTTCAGCGTTCTCTTCGCGTATCTCAGCACCTTCAGACAGAGAGAGAAATGAACATAATTCACAGCGTCCGCGTTCTCTTCTTCAGCGTTCTCTTCGCGTTTCTCAGCACCTTCAGACAGAGAGAGGAATGGACATAATCCACAGCTTCCGCATTCTCTTCTTCAGCGTTCTCTTCGCGTATCTCAGCACCTTCAGACAGAGAGAGGAATGGACATAATTCACAGCGTCCGCATTCTCTTCTTCAGCGTTCTCTTCGCGTATCTCAGTACCTTCAGACAGAGAGAGGAATGGACATAATCCACAGCTTCCGCATTCTCTTCTTCAGCGTTCTCTTCGCGTTTCTCAGCACCTTCAGACAGAGAGAGGAATGGACATAATCCACAGCTTCCGCATTCTCTTCTTCAGCGTTCTCTTCGCATTTCTCAGCACCTTCAGACAGAGAGAGAAATGAACATAATTCACAGCTTCCGCATTCTCTTCTTCAGCGTTCTCTTCGCGTATCTCAGCACCTTCAGACAGAGAGAGGAATGGACATAATCCACAGCTTCCGCATTCTCTTCTTCAGCGTTCTCTTCGCGTTTCTCAGCACCTTCAGACAGAGAGAGGAATGGACATAATCCACAGCTTCCGCATTCTCTTCTTCAGCGTTCTCTTCGCGTTTCTCAGCACCTTCAGACAGAGAGAGGAATGGACATAATCCACAGCTTCCGCATTCTCTTCTTCAGCGTTCTCTTCGCATTTCTCAGCACCTTCAGACAGAGAGAGAAATGAACATAATTCACAGCTTCCGCATTCTCTTCTTCAGCGTTCTCTTCGCGTATCTCAGCACCTTCAGACAGAGAGAGGAATGGACATAATCCACAGCTTCCGCATTCTCTTCTTCAGCGTTCTCTTCGCGTTTCTCAGCACCTTCAGACAGAGAGAGGAATGGACATAATCCACAGCTTCCGCATTCTCTTCTTCAGCGTTCTCTTCGCGTTTCTCAGCACCTTCAGACAGAGAGAGGAATGGACATAATCCACAGCTTCCGCATTCTCTTCTTCAGCGTTCTCTTCGCGTATCTCAGCACCTTCAGACAGAGAGAGAAATGAACATAATTCACAGCTTCCGCATTCTCTTCTTCAGCGTTCTCTTCGCGTTTCTCAGCACCTTCAGACAGAGAGAGGAATGAACATAATTCACAGCTTCCGCATTCTCTTCTTCAGCGTTCTCTTCGCGTTTCTCAGCACAGCATTAGCCGGCTCTTCACTGGACTCAGGCAGAGAGAGGGATGGATACGTGTAACTCACAGCGTTAGCAGTTTCTTCGCTGGACCCAGGCAGAGAGAGGAATGGATACGGGTAACTCACAGCGGTAGCAGGTTCTTCACTGGACCCAGGCAGAGAGAAGAATGGACAGCTGTGACTGCGAGTGAACAGCAAAAGCACAATTCCCACACTCGTGTATTCACCACACACTGCAAGGTTTCACTCGTGCTCATTTCCATAATAAAACTGCAATTCAACAGACTCATGGTGCAAACAAAAGCTTACAACCGCAATCCAGCCGAAGTTTTCTCTGTCTCTCTCTTGCTCTCTCTCTCTCGCGGCCTCCCTCCGCATCAGCGGCCGCGGCCGCTCACGTGCTGCGCGCCTCACATCTCCTCGTGCCCTCCTCTCGGGGAAGAACCACACTCAACCACCTCTCTCTCCTGCTTTTTATCCTCTCAAATGCTGGCGGGGCTTCTTCCAAACTCTCTGGGTAAATTCCCCACACCTGTTGCCAATCTGTTCAGGTTGTCATGGCGACAGACGTACACACAGGCCTGTGGACGGAGTTTCACCCATAAGTGTCCCACCGGAAACACTTCTCAGCAAAAATAGGTTCCATATACTTCTTGTCACATCGTGACATACCCCCCCACCAATCCGCTCCAGTCCCTGGAGCGGGATGCTGAAGAAAAGAAAAAAAAAAAAAGGAAAAAATAGAAACAAAGCAAAAAGAAAAAAAAAAGAAAAAAACTGGTCGCCGTACCCTCGGCCCACGGTCGCTCAACTCAGGGCGGCATCCTGCCGACTACGCCATTTTATGTCACAGGTCGGGGTGGAGCGCCAGCGGGCCGCCCACCCCTTCGCTTGCGTGCCGCCCCTGAGGAGCCGACCGTGGGCACAAAGGGAAAAGGCGGACACAGAATTCAAAATAAATATACTCTTTATTAAACAATAAAAACAATTTTAAAACGTCTCTTCAGCATTCTCTTCTTTTAGGGAGCAGGTTCTTCACTGAACTCAGACAGAGAGTGGAGGATACACATATCTCACAGCATTAGCAGGTTCTTCACTGGACTCAGACAGAGAGTGGAGGATACGTATATCTCACAGCATTAGCAGGTTCTTCTCACAGCATTAGCAAGCTCTTCCAGCATTAACAGGCTCTTCCAGCACTAGCAAGCTCTTCACCAGCTTCAGGCAGAGAGTGGAGGTCACGTGCAACTCACAGCATCAGCAGGCTCTTCACTAGCCTCGGGCAGAGAGAGGAATAAACATAATTCACAGCGTCCGCGTTCTCTTCTTCAGCGTTCTCTTCGCGTTTCTCAGCACCTTCAGACAGAGAGAGAAATGAACATAATTCACAGCTTCCGCATTCTCTTCTTCAGCGTTCTCTTCGCGTATCTCAGCACCTTCAGACAGAGAGAGGAATGGACATAATTCACAGCGTCCGCGTTCTCTTCTTCAGCGTTCTCTTCGCGTTTCTCAGCACCTTCAGACAGAGAGAGGAATGGACATAATCCACAGCTTCCGCATTCTCTTCTTCAGCGTTCTCTTCGCGTATCTCAGCACCTTCAGACAGAGAGAGAAATGAACATAATTCACAGCGTCCGCGTTCTCTTCTTCAGCGTTCTCTTCGCGTTTCTCAGCACCTTCAGACAGAGAGAGGAATGGACATAATTCACAGCTTCCGCATTCTCTTCTTCAGCGTTCTCTTCGCGTTTCTCAGCACCTTCAGACAGAGAGAGGAATGGACATAATCCACAGCTTCCGCGTTCTCTTCTTCAGCGAGCTCTTCGCGTATCTCAGCACCTTCAGACAGAGAGAGGAATGAACATAATTCACAGCGTCCGCGTTCTCTTCTTCAGCGAGCTCTTCGCGTATCTCAGCACCTTCAGACAGAGAGAGGAATGGACATAATCCACAGCTTCCGCATTCTCTTCTTCAGCGTTCTCTTCGCGTATCTCAGCACCTTCAGACAGAGAGAGGAATGAACATAATTCACAGCTTCCGCATTCTCTTCTTCAGCGTTCTCTTCGCGTTTCTCAGCACCTTCAGACAGAGAGAGGAATGGACATAATCCACAGCTTCCGCATTCTCTTCTTCAGCGTTCTCTTCGCGTATCTCAGCACCTTCAGACAGAGAGAGGAATGAACATAATTCACAGCTTCCGCGTTCTCTTCTTCAGCGTTCTCTTCGCGTTTCTCAGCACCTTCAGACAGAGAGAGGAATGGACATAATCCACAGCTTCCGCATTCTCTTCTTCAGCGTTCTCTTCGCGTATCTCAGCACCTTCAGACAGAGAGAGGAATGGACATAATTCACAGCTTCCGCGTTCTCTTCTTCAGCGTTCTCTTCGCGTATCTCAGCACCTTCAGACAGAGAGAGGAATGAACATAATTCACAGCTTCCGCATTCTCTTCTTCAGCGTTCTCTTCGCGTTTCTCAGCACCTTCAGACAGAGAGAGGAATGGACATAATCCACAGCTTCCGCATTCTCTTCTTCAGCGTTCTCTTCGCGTTTCTCAGCACCTTCAGACAGAGAGAGGAATGAACATAATTCACAGCTTCCGCGTTCTCTTCTTCAGCGTTCTCTTCGCGTTTCTCAGCACCTTCAGACAGAGAGAGGAATGGACATAATCCACAGCTTCCGCATTCTCTTCTTCAGCGTTCTCTTCGCGTATCTCAGCACCTTCAGACAGAGAGAGGAATGAACATAATTCACAGCTTCCGCGTTCTCTTCTTCAGCGTTCTCTTCGCGTTTCTCAGCACCTTCAGACAGAGAGAGGAATGGACATAATCCACAGCTTCCGCATTCTCTTCTTCAGCGTTCTCTTCGCGTTTCTCAGCACCTTCAGACAGAGAGAGGAATGAACATAATTCACAGCTTCCGCATTCTCTTCTTCAGCGTTCTCTTCGCGTTTCTCAGCACCTTCAGACAGAGAGAGGAATGGACATAATCCACAGCTTCCGCATTCTCTTCTTCAGCGTTCTCTTCGCGTTTCTCAGCACCTTCAGACAGAGAGAGGAATGGACATAATCCACAGCTTCCGCATTCTCTTCTTCAGCGTTCTCTTCGCGTATCTCAGCACCTTCAGACAGAGAGAGGAATGGACATAATCCACAGCTTCCGCATTCTCTTCTTCAGCGTTCTCTTCGCGTTTCTCAGCACCTTCAGACAGAGAGAGGAATGGACATAATTCACAGCTTCCGCATTCTCTTCTTCAGCGTTCTCTTCGCGTTTCTCAGCACCTTCAGACAGAGAGAGGAATGGACATAATCCACAGCTTCCGCGTTCTCTTCTTCAGCGTTCTCTTCGCGTTTCTCAGCACCTTCAGACAGAGAGAGGAATGAACATAATTCACAGCTTCCGCATTCTCTTCTTCAGCGTTCTCTTCGCGTATCTCAGCACCTTCAGACAGAGAGAGGAATGGACATAATCCACAGCTTCCGCATTCTCTTCTTCAGCGTTCTCTTCGCGTATCTCAGCACCTTCAGACAGAGAGAGGAATGAACATAATTCACAGCTTCCGCGTTCTCTTCTTCAGCGTTCTCTTCGCGTTTCTCAGCACCTTCAGACAGAGAGAGGAATGGACATAATTCACAGCTTCCGCATTCTCTTCTTCAGCGTTCTCTTCGCGTATCTCAGCACCTTCAGACAGAGAGAGGAATGGACATAATTCACAGCTTCCGCATTCTCTTCTTCAGCGTTCTCTTCGCGTTTCTCAGCACCTTCAGACAGAGAGAGGAATGAACATAATTCACAGCTTCCGCATTCTCTTCTTCAGCGTTCTCTTCTTCAGCGTTCTCTTCGCGTATCTCAGCACCTTCAGACAGAGAGAGAAATGAACATAATTCACAGCTTCCGCATTCTCTTCTTCAGCGTTCTCTTCGCGTATCTCAGCACCTTCAGACAGAGAGAGGAATGGACATAATTCACAGCTTCCGCATTCTCTTCTTCAGCGTTCTCTTCGCGTTTCTCAGCACCTTCAGACAGAGAGAGGAATGGACATAATCCACAGCTTCCGCGTTCTCTTCTTCAGCGTTCTCTTCGCGTTTCTCAGCACCTTCAGACAGAGAGAGGAATGAACATAATTCACAGCTTCCGCATTCTCTTCTTCAGCGTTCTCTTCGCGTATCTCAGCACCTTCAGACAGAGAGAGGAATGGACATAATCCACAGCTTCCGCATTCTCTTCTTCAGCGTTCTCTTCGCGTATCTCAGCACCTTCAGACAGAGAGAGGAATGGACATAATTCACAGCTTCCGCATTCTCTTCTTCAGCGTTCTCTTCGCGTTTCTCAGCACCTTCAGACAGAGAGAGGAATGGACATAATCCACAGCTTCCGCATTCTCTTCTTCAGCGTTCTCTTCGCGTTTCTCAGCACCTTCAGACAGAGAGAGGAATGGACATAATTCACAGCTTCCGCATTCTCTTCTTCAGCGTTCTCTTCGCGTTTCTCAGCACCTTCAGACAGAGAGAGGAATGGACATAATCCACAGCTTCCGCGTTCTCTTCTTCAGCGTTCTCTTCGCGTTTCTCAGCACCTTCAGACAGAGAGAGGAATGAACATAATTCACAGCTTCCGCATTCTCTTCTTCAGCGTTCTCTTCGCGTATCTCAGCACCTTCAGACAGAGAGAGGAATGGACATAATCCACAGCTTCCGCATTCTCTTCTTCAGCGTTCTCTTCGCGTATCTCAGCACCTTCAGACAGAGAGAGGAATGAACATAATTCACAGCTTCCGCGTTCTCTTCTTCAGCGTTCTCTTCGCGTTTCTCAGCACCTTCAGACAGAGAGAGGAATGAACATAATTCACAGCTTCCGCATTCTCTTCTTCAGCGTTCTCTTCGCGTATCTCAGCACCTTCAGACAGAGAGAGGAATGGACATAATTCACAGCTTCCGCATTCTCTTCTTCAGCGTTCTCTTCGCGTTTCTCAGCACCTTCAGACAGAGAGAGGAATGAACATAATTCACAGCTTCCGCATTCTCTTCTTCAGCGTTCTCTTCTTCAGCGTTCTCTTCGCGTATCTCAGCACCTTCAGACAGAGAGAGGAATGGACATAATTCACAGCTTCCGCGTTCTCTTCTTCAGCGTTCTCTTCGCGTATCTCAGCACCTTCAGACAGAGAGAGAAATGAACATAATTCACAGCGTCCGCGTTCTCTTCTTCAGCGTTCTCTTCGCGTATCTCAGCACCTTCAGACAGAGAGAGGAATGGACATAATCCACAGCTTCCGCATTCTCTTCTTCAGCGTTCTCTTCTTCAGCGTTCTCTTCGCGTATCTCAGCACCTTCAGACAGAGAGAGGAATGGACATAATCCACAGCTTCCGCATTCTCTTCTTCAGCGTTCTCTTCGCGTATCTCAGCACCTTCAGACAGAGAGAGGAATGGACATAATTCACAGCTTCCGCATTCTCTTCTTCAGCGTTCTCTTCGCGTATCTCAGCACCTTCAGACAGAGAGAGAAATGAACATAATTCACAGCTTCCGCGTTCTCTTCTTCAGCGTTCTCTTCGCGTATCTCAGCACCTTCAGACAGAGAGAGAAATGAACATAATTCACAGCTTCCGCATTCTCTTCTTCAGCGTTCTCTTCTTCAGCGTTCTCTTCGCGTATCTCAGCACCTTCAGACAGAGAGAGAAATGAACATAATTCACAGCGTCCGCGTTCTCTTCTTCAGCGTTCTCTTCGCGTATCTCAGCACCTTCAGACAGAGAGAGGAATGAACATAATTCACAGCTTCCGCATTCTCTTCTTCAGCGTTCTCTTCTTCAGCGTTCTCTTCGCGTATCTCAGCACCTTCAGACAGAGAGAGAAATGAACATAATTCACAGCGTCCGCGTTCTCTTCTTCAGCGTTCTCTTCGCGTATCTCAGCACCTTCAGACAGAGAGAGGAATGGACATAATCCACAGCTTCCGCATTCTCTTCTTCAGCGTTCTCTTCTTCAGCGTTCTCTTCGCGTATCTCAGCACCTTCAGACAGAGAGAGAAATGAACATAATCCACAGCTTCCGCATTCTCTTCTTCAGCGTTCTCTTCTTCAGCGTTCTCTTCGCGTATCTCAGCACCTTCAGACAGAGAGAGGAATGAACATAATTCACAGCTTCCGCGTTCTCTTCTTCAGCGTTCTCTTCGCGTTTCTCAGCACCTTCAGACAGAGAGAGGAATGGACATAATTCACAGCTTCCGCGTTCTCTTCTTCAGCGTTCTCTTCTTCAGCGTTCTCTTCGCGTATCTCAGCACCTTCAGACAGAGAGAGAAATGAACATAATTCACAGCTTCCGCGTTCTCTTCTTCAGCGTTCTCTTCGCGTTTCTCAGCACCTTCAGACAGAGAGAGAAATGAACATAATTCACAGCTTCCGCATTCTCTTCTTCAGCGTTCTCTTCGCGTATCTCAGCACCTTCAGACAGAGAGAGGAATGAACATAATTCACAGCTTCCGCATTCTCTTCTTCAGCGTTCTCTTCGCGTTTCTCAGCACAGCATTAGCCGGCTCTTCACTGGACCCAGGCAGAGAGAGGAATGGATACGGGTAACTCACAGCGGTAGCAGGTTCTTCACTGGACCCAGGCAGAGAGAAGAATGGACAGCTGCGAGTGAACAGCAAAAGCACAATTCCCACACTCGTGTATTCACCACACACTGCAAGGTTTCACTCGTGCTCATTTCCATAATAAAACTGCAATTCAACAGACTCATGGTGCAAACAAAAGCTTACAACCGCAATCCAGCCGAAGTTTTCTCTGTCTCTCTCTTGTTCTCTCTCTCTCGCGGCCTCCCTCCGCATCAGCGGCCGCGGCCGCTCACGTGCTGCGCGCCTCACATCTCCTCGTGCCCTCCTCTCGGGGAAGAACCACACTCAACCACCTCTCTCTCCTGCTTTTTATCCTCTCAAATGCTGGCGGGGCTTCTTCCAAACTCTCTGGGTAAATTCCCCACACCTGTTGCCAATCTGTTCAGGTTGTCATGGCGACAGACGTACACACGAGGTGTTTCTCAATGTCAAGGATACTTCCTTGGCAGGACTGGTCCTTCCAAGTCACTTCCTTCAAAGGCAAGACGAGGCTCCTCTTTAGCATTCTACTGTCTATGGTTTTTCAACGGCTCTGGAACAGGCTAGCAAGTGCACGTCAGTGCGTCATTACGTCAGTGAAAATGAAAAACAGAGCGTTGCTATGGACGCAGTTCTGTTCACTCAGGCAATATAATCGTTTTTAAATCAATAAACTCCTTTTTAATCATATTGATTCTTTGACTGTCAAGTGTGTTTATAAACAGTGCGGGTCAATTTGACTCATAACATAATGGATGTAATTATTTTTTAAAACAAATGTTTGGTAACGTAAATATACTTATATTTGAAAGCATATTGCGCCGTTAACGATCCGACTCCGTTAACGTCCGAAATTTTGAATTTTTTGAACAAGATAGCAAAGCTGCGCGCATAGGATTGTGGGTGATTTGAGAGCGTGAAGAGCGCGAAGGCTACACATATGCATCCTTTCCTGTATATGGGATATTTTTCGAACGGAGGACTCAGTCCTTGGTTGAAATTCCGAGGATCCTCGACATTGGAACAGTCCTTCGACGGATGTCGATGACGTAGCATCCTCGAAATTCTGGCTTCCGACAAGTTCCGAGGACCCTTCCTTGACATTGAGAAACGGCTACAGGCCTGTGGACGGAGTTTCACCCATAAGTGTCCCACCGGAAACACTTCTCAGCAAAAATAGGTTCCATATACTTCTTGTCACATCGTGACATAGTGTCTATCATCTATCAATCATTCGCATTCGAGAGATTTGTTTACCGGACTTGTCAGCAAACTTGTTTTGTTTTGTTACTGTCTAAACTACCTGCAGACAGATTTTACCTCAGGTGACCGCATATACATTATTATTCATATATTTTATCATTTAAATTGCATGTATTATGATGTAATCGTATTGTTAATTGTATTGAATGGTTTGTGATGTTAAGAAACAGTAAACCAAACTTCTCGTTATAGATACAGCTGTTATTTATTAAGAGTATCTTTGTTTGTTAAGGTGAATGTTTCATCATTGATATCTTACTATGTAGGTTACTTGAATACAATGTTTAAAATATGTTAATAGTGCAGTAAGATGTAATGGAGGATCAAACCTACAGACATTAAAAATGAATTAATACATAGATAAATAAATGTGATAATAGGAAAATAAATAAAGGAATAAACGCATTATTTCCCCCCTAATTTATTATTTTTTGCTTTTATATTTTAATGTTTTTTTTTTATTCTTTTTAATTTTATTTATTTATTTTTTCCTTTTATTTTTATATTTATTTATGTATTCATTCATATTTATATTTATTTATTCCAATATGTATTTATTTCCAGATTTATTTATTTTAACCTTTATTTATTTCAATTTTATTTATTTCTTACATTTCTTTGCCGTGCATGATAATTAGGTGGGTTGGTCTTGCTTACCAAATATAAAAATGAATTAACAAATAAATATTTTTTATGTACAAATGTATAAAAGCAGAAAATAAATAGATAAATAAAAATACAAAAATGAATTTTATTAAAAATAAATAATATTTATTTTATCAAGTCGTTTATTCCTTTATTTATTTTCCTATTATCACATTTATTTATCTTTTTATTCATTTACATATGTATTCATTCATCTTTAATTTCTGCAGGTTTGGTCCTCCTATAATGTAATTAATATCACACACACACATTTATATTACATTTAAATTACAAAAAAAAAAAAATATATATATATATATATGTGTGTGCAATTTAATGGTATAATTTAACATTTTTAATTTGTTAAACTTGTTAAAACTTTTTATATATACATTTATACATATAGATTTTTATATTAAATATTTATTACACATATATTAAGCAATTTAAATAATGAATATTAAATAACGCAAATTTATTAAACACTACTTAACATTTTTTAAGTCTCTAGTGCTTTAAGGCTGCATTCATTAATTTAAGAAACAGTAATATTATGGAATATTATGGCAATTTAAAATAAATGTTTTATATATATCACTGATGCTTTAGTTAACTGTCTTATTTCACTTTAAGTATTTTCATGCTTATGCTGAGACACTAATAAATACATTATGATTTCAGAAAAGCATCATGAAGAAAACAGTGTTTTTTCCCGGGAAAGTCAAAGTGTCTTTCAGGAAAGGACCATCAGGCCATTTACTCCGGGACCCATCAGAAGAGGCAAAAAGAATTAAAGACAACCCTTCACTGCAGGACAAGTCAACACCTCAAAGAGAAGACCTGGTCAAGTCGAATGCCCGTTCTGTTGTGCTAAATAGAGGAGGGGATGTCTCTGACAAGCAAGAAGTGTTGGGAGAATACATTCTTCAGTTCGGCAAGTACAAGGGCAAGTCTTTCAAGTGGTTATTAGAGAATGACGTCAGCTATGCTTTGTAGTTTGTACCTGTCCGATAAGGTTGAGGAAGAAGAACAGGCTGGGCAGTTCCATCCAGAGGGTCCATGCAAGGATAGTCTCATTTCCTTTCTTGAGTACTCAAGAAGCTTTAAGGAAATTGAAGACCTTAAACAGTATCTGTCTCAAAGACCAGATCCAGTGGCAGTTTTGACAGAGGATGACACTACTGTTGGATTTGGATCAAGAACACAAATTTGGGATACCAGGGCAGACGGATATGCTTTCTTTATAATGAGGCAGAAGTGTGTTCCAGGCAGCAAAATGTACAATTTGCAGCAGTATCTTTTAAAACAGCAGACCAAACACACTCCTCCTCCGTTGCCCTCACCATCAGCTTCCACTGCAAGATCACCTGTTCCTTCCACTACTGCCTCTGATCAGCCCGGTGCGTTAATACAATCCATGCAAATTTGCTTATATTGATTCTTAAAGCCTACTGATGCATTTGTTTACTATAAAATGTATTTTATTTTATAGTAATGGAGGAGGATGAAGAACTGGAGAGGATGATGCTGAGTCTTTCTCCAGCAAAATATCTAAATAAGTAAATCATGAATCATGTGTGTTATATATACCCATGTAAAATTCAGCATCTTTATGACATATAAAATTGCACATACTGGAGAGAAATCATTCAAATTATAATGCTTAATTTTTAGGATCATCTGCAGCCATGGGATCCACAGTATTATCTAGTCAAGTCAAGTCAAGTCATCTTCATTTATATAGTGCTTTTAACAATGTAGTTTGTTTCAAAGCAGCTTTACAGAGATAAATGTATAATTTAAGGTAACAGAGATTGTTTCGGCTTTATAGCAGAGTTAAGTTATTTTCCATCTAAAGTTAGTTTTGATTGATTTGTTTCCGTCGCAACGATCATTTGTTATTAAATTAGGGGCCGCTAAGACGACACCATTCTCTCTACACAGACTTTAAACGCGAACCTGTGAGAAACGCTGATGGCTTCACATGCGCATTTAGAATGGGTTCTATAGTTATGTGCGTTTGAATATACGCAGGTTTGGAATTCCCTACAAGCCAAGCCTAAACAAAGTACTTGTCTTTCCTTATAAATTTTGATAAAGAATTTTATTTTATTTTGTTGCTTTGGGGTAGGAACGCGAAACGAATTTTCCCGACAACGCTTTATCTGTAGAGTGGTAAAGGGATCCTCCATAGGGAGAGACTAGTTGGCACTTCAGCACTGCGTTGACATCGGGTCCAGGCGAAGGTCCTTCGTCAGATCTGGATACGGCCCGGATCCGGCAGGCTGCAGGAAAACCTCGGGATAAACAAAGACACTAAAATTAGCGTAGATGCCATTCTTCTCATGATGTATCGAGTACATCAGGATTTATGGGAAGTGTTCCCGGTTCCGGCTGACCTAATCTATGCAGCCTAACATTAAATTATAGAAGTCTATAATGTATTATGTGAATGCTAGGTCAAAGAGATGTGTCTTTAATCTGGCTTTGAACTGACAGAGTGTGTCTGCTTCCCGGACAATGGTAGGAAGACTGTTCCAGAGTTTTGGTGCTAAATAGGAGAAGGATCTACCGCCAGCAGTCGATTTTGATATTCTAGGTATTATCAACTGGCCGGAATTTTGAGATCGCAATAGACGTGACGGACTATAATGCGTTAAGAGCTCGCTCAAGTTCTGCGGAGCTAAACCATTTAGTGCTTTGTAAGTAATCAGCAATATTTTAAAATTTATGCGATGTTTAATAGGGAGCCAATGCAGTTTTGACAGAACTGGGCTAATATGGTCATACTTCCTGGTTCTGGTAAGAACTCGAGCTGCTGCGTTTTGGACCAGCTGTAGTTTGTTTATTAAGCGTGCAGGGCAACCACCCAGTAGAGCATTACAATAATCTAGCCTTGAGGTCATGAACGCATGAACTAATTGTTCCGCATTTGTCAATGAGAGCATATGGCGTAATTTAGATATATTTTTAAGATGGAAAAATGCAGTTTTACAGATACTACACACGTGACTTTCAAATGAAAGATTGGTATCAAAGAGCACACCCAGGTTCCTAACCGACGACGAAGACTTAACATCTACAACAGGTTACTTTCCATATCAGTTTTGGAGGTGTATTCATTTACATACAGACTTATCCTCCATTTCTGATTTTTATTATCTTCTTTGTTGTTTTGGCAGTGTTCTTGCCTGTTCTAAAAAACATGTTCTTTTGTTCGAACTACTGTTAAGGTTTGAATATACCAGTGGTGAGGGTGAGTGCACTTCATGAATTGTATGCATGCTATTTAAACTGTTTTTATTTGTTGTGAAAAGTGGACTGTTTACTTACAAACATTTGAACATTATTAGAATGTGCATTACTAGAATAAATAAAAGAATAAATAGAGTAATAGAATAAATAATGATTCTAGTCATTCAATGTAGTCAAGACAATCAAATACATGTACATTCAGTGTTTTTAATATGTTTTTAATTTCCTCCTTGTGCTTTTCCTTGCAGGTCTGCCGCAGCCTCCATCAACACCAGCTCCTGTGTGTAGGCCTTCTTCACGGGGTGAAGGCTTCGTACCACCTCAAGCAATCAACACCTGCCCCAATGCCCAGCTATGGGAACAAAAAAAGTAAAGACAGTTAAACACACGTGCATTCAATGTGTTATACTTTCAGATACACACACACACACCTATATATATATATATATCCTTTGCTTTGTGCTCCATGCAGTTCTGCCACAGCCTTCACCGACATGCCGTCTCTAGTTCTCCCAGATATCCAATCTATATATTTTAAATATTTCATTTATTTCCATTTGTTCATTGAAATACCAATAGTATTGTATTTTATTGTATTGCATTGTATTTTAGTGGTTTTTTTTAAGTTAATTTTTTGACTTTCATTGTTATTTTATCTTGCTCAGATTTGGAAAAACACTAAATGTTAATTACTGTTACTATTAAACCCTGTACATAATTATTTAATTTAAAATATTTTTTCTTGTTTTTTCCTGTTCTCACCAACTTTAGATTTTATTATTATTGTTGTTGTTTAATCTATCATTTTCAATTGTTCAATTTATTTCCATTTTGTTCACTAAAATACCAAAAGTTTTGTCCTTGTTTGCATTGTATTTTAGTGTGTTTTTAAAGTAAATTTTATTGACTTGCATTATTTTATCTTGCTCAGATGTGTGAACACTAAATAATAATAACTGTTAATATTGAACTCTGTACATAATTATTTAATTTAAAATATTTCTTGTTTTTTCCTGCGTTCTCCACAATTTTAGATTGTATTATTATTAATGTTGTTGTTGTTTAATCTATAAGTATTTAATACATTACCTTTTTCAGTTTTATATAATAATATCTGTACTATAAATAAAACGAAACTCTCTATTTGGTGTTTATTGGTTATATTTCATATATATTGGATTTCTGTACATAGTTATACAAATATAATGTGAATATCTCAAATAAAGGTTTAAAACATTATCAAAATGTTCTTTTCAATTATTCAAATTCAAATGTTTTCTATATTAAAGATAACTATACCTTATTATAATGTAAAGGTTTATTAAGTTAATTGCACATCTTTTACATCCTACACAAGAACAAATATTACAAGTTTTATTTTATTTTTGTGCACAAAGTTCTTTTATTATATATTAATCGTACTTAAAGTGTATCTAGATTTAAAAATTATTACTAATTCATTTTATGGTATTTGTGGCAGAGACGGGAATCGAACCTCTAATTTGGTGTTTTATTTTTGGCCCGCCTCCCTGGAATTTCCTCCGTTCCTATTGGCTAGCAGCGCTCTACACCTACGTGCGGCTGGCCCACCTGAGGCTATCGCCTGAATTCTGTTTTATTGAAGTCTTATGGTGTTGCAAAGCCTCATTAATGTAGCCTCATATTTTTCTATTGCAATGTTTTATGTTGAAAATGTTTTCATTATTAAATTTATTCAATTTGATTTCAGTAATTTCCGTATTGTGATAATGAATTCGTTAAATGTTTCATTTGAATTGATCATCTGCTACCAGCTTTCAATCGCTCTCAATGAGCCGCGGCGGCAGATTACGCAATAGAGAATAAACTGACACTTTGCAAAGTCTGTGATTGTAGCGCCTCTTAGCGGTAAGAGGCTGCAAATACACACCCGCAATTTACCGCCGCGGGAACGGTACAATTACTTCAAAATGGAATAGGGGCGTGAAGGTAAATTTTAAAGTAAGTCACTATAATGCATGTAGCCTACAATTACTTCAAAATGGAATAGGGGCGTGAAGGTACATTTTAAAGTAAGTCGCCTAATGTATGTACGATTACTTCAAAATGGAATAGGGGCGTGAAGGTAAATTTAAAGTAAGTCGCCTAA
This sequence comes from Squalius cephalus, assembly GCF_949319135.1. Lineage (NCBI taxonomy): Eukaryota > Metazoa > Chordata > Actinopteri > Cypriniformes > Leuciscidae > Squalius > Squalius cephalus. Next base: position 27,823,409 of record NC_137145.1, on the reverse strand, counting down.
TGTATGTACGATTACTTCAAAATGGAATAGGGGCGTGAAGGTACATTTTAAAGTAAGTCGCCTAATGTATGTACGATTACTTCAAAATTTAATAGGGGCGTGAAGGTATAATTTAAAGTAATTTTACATGCATTAAATAGTGACTTACTTCAAGTTATATTAAAATTAACCAAGCTTCTGCAAGGGACTCCCTCATGTTTTCAGTACTGAGTTCAGCATCGGTGGAAGCACATCACTGTGGAATTTTCTCTTCCATATCCTGATTTCATCAGAAAAATGCCTGTGTTTTCTTGCCCACTGTGTTTAAGGATGTATGCACGACTGAGCCAGCATCTCGTTGTATTCCACAAAGTAGAAAACAAGGAGGAAAGGAAACTTCTGCTGTCAATCGAATCCGGGCGGGTGAATATCCGCGATTGCCGTTGCCCTGTTACTGGCTGTGGGAAAGAAACCAGCAGGATTGACCGGCACCTGAAATCCCACACCGAGCTCTCAAAGCATGAAAAGGAGGATGCACTGAGGTTCTGCAAGCGGAAGAAGGTGCTCTCTCAACTGTCTGCACTTAGGGCATCTGACCCAGAGGTGCCACTGGTTAGTACCCTTGATTTGGAGGTGGATGCTGAATTGGACTTACGGGATGCTGATGTGCCACTTGAAGAGGAAGAGGAAGAGGAAGAGGAAGAGGAAGAGGAAGAGTGCAGCAACGTTGGCTGTAGGGTGAGAGTGGAGAAAATGAAGCTCCGGATTTCTGATTTAAATCTGCACGTCGACACACTGATCGGGGCCCTGCGAGTTCTTACCCGGCGGTACCGGCTGTTGCAGAGGAGGTCGTCATCCAAGGGTGCGGGCAGGTTGAAGAAGGTGTCAAGAAGTCTCCTCTCTTCTCTCGGGTCTGAAGGCATGCAGCCCTCCTGTGATTTGGAGCCCTCCACCAGCCAGCAGCCACCCAGCACTCAGGAGCCAGAAGCCCCTGATTTCCCAGGTAATGTGTCGACACTGAGTGTATTGTTTTAACTTGATGTTTTCTGAAATGTCATTGGCAGTGTGTTGACTGACAATTGGCTCTCCTCATTCTTCTCTGTGCACAGACAACATCCTGGATCACACTAAAATCTCCAAGTTCATGCACTATGACGTACAGACGGCCGACAAATTTTATGTGACCAACTTGTCGGTCAAGCAAGCTGTGGAGCACCGCATGCTGTTTGAGGCTGCGTTGAAGGGCGAGGACAAGACTGCAGTGAGGGGGAAGCGAAAACGGCCTGCACGGAAGACAGATGATCCCCGCAAGATGGTAAAGCCATCTGCACAAGCCTCACAACTCACATCAGGCAGCACTACTCCTGAGACTGAAGACAGTTGCCAGGAGTCGAGTCCCGAGACCAGACAGGTAAATAGATATCCTGTAAACGTACTGAGTCTATAATGCTGTATTTATTTGCACAATGTTGATCAATCCTTCACCATGTATTTTCTTTGGCAGGGTGAAGCAGGGAAGTCTGAAGGCGAGGCATCTACCAGCCGAGGCAAAAACCCAATTGTTTTGATTACCCGGCTGAAATCTTCTATCTAAAAGTAAATAAAAGTTAAGAAAATGGCCCAGCAGAAGAGTGTAAATTTGAAGGTTAAGCAAGCAATAGAAAAGCGCAGTGGCAAAAAGTAAAGCCTCCCCCGACTGACCAGTGTGTCGTTTAAATATTACATTGTTTTCTTAAATGTCTTTTTTTATGTTCTAAACCTTTAACTATTTTATTTTTTTAAATATACTTTATATTTTAGTTTGTATTAAAGTGTTTTCTTAAATGTCTTTTTTTATGTTCTAAACCTTTAACTATTTTATTTAAATATACTTTATATTTTAGTTTGTATTAAAGTGTTCAACTAATTCTTGTGTGCGATTTGGTTTTCTAATAAACATGTTTGCTGTGTGAACATTTTGTCTGTCATTTTTCCCTTTTATTATTGTTAGTTAAATACTTCATAGTCACTTATATCGGTCTTCCAGCTTGACCAAAATCCTAGGTAACTTATGTGGTAAGGTGGCCCAGGTAAGCTTATCTGACTGCCCCTGTACACTGCAAAAAGAGATGTGTCAAAAAACAACACATGTGACTGTGTAGATAGCATTTTGTGTAGATTTTAGCACACAATGTGTGTTAAAATGTAACTCTGGATAGAATAGCACTGGGTGGAGGAGAATTTGTGTTTATGAAAAAAATTATAGGTATATTTTATAGGGTATCCCATAAAATACTCTAAAATAAATAAAGCAATACATTCAAATAAATAAATTAAATCTTAATTCATGAAAACTTAAAGATTAACGGGTGTTTTTTTTTGCTGCCAATCACATCATGCCTTTTTTTCAATGTCTTTTTCAAATGCTGCTTTCACTTGTTATTAATAACCAGATTACAGTTTTTTACAATCACTTCCCTTACGAAAAAGAAGTTTATTCAAGTGTTCTATTAGTATACTTCTTTTAAACTAAAAATAAGAAAGTATACTTTCAGTCTACTTTTTATATACTTCTCAGGAATATACTTTATGTACTTCTCAGAAATATACTTCAAATTGCACTTAAGTATACTTGACTTATACTGACAGAAACGTCTAAGTATATTTGGCCTATACTTGTTGATCGAGATATACTTAAAAGTATAATTAAGTATTCTAAGTATTCTTGGCTTGTACTTGTGTTTACTATTTTGATTTAGTAGCTTATTAAATACTTTTTTAAAAACATAATATTACATAAACTAACATGTTCAGCTTTATATAGTAACAAACTTTCTGGTGGAATAGCCTATAGAGTAAATAAAATAAGCATGGAAAATAAGTTTATTCAAGTGTTCTATTAGTATACTTCTTTTCAACTAAAAAGAAGAAAGCATACTTTCAGTCTACATTTTATATACTTCTCAAAAATATACTTAATTACACTTAAGTGTACTTGACTTATACTGAGAGAAAAGTCCAAGTATATTTGGCCTATACTTGTACTCAATCTTTTGATCGAGATATACTTAAAATTTTAATTATTCAAAGAATACTTGGCTTGTAGTTGTGTTAACTCTTTTGATCGAGTAGCCTATTAAATATACTTTTTTTACATTGTTTTTCATATACAGTCTTATGCAACTTTGTTTGAAAATATTGATTAAAATGTTGATATAAAACAGATATGTTTCTAATTCTGCGTATCTGAATTTTTGTGTAGGCTAGTTCACTGGTAGTGTACATATTTACTTTAAACTTTTCCCCACCATTGACTGAAATTTCCAGCTATCCATGTTTTCACTGTTATACGGTAGGGGGCGCTATGACACATCTTCTAGTACAGAATCTCTGGATCAAAACACAGGAGAAGAAGAAGCTGAACCATGTGATAGAAGATTGCTCACTCAAATGTAAAATAATGTGATCATCAAACATTAAACAGCTTGCAAATCAAAACTGCTTAATGTTTTCAAATGAAATGAAGCGTAGGCCTAACCCATGAAGAGAAAACGACTGTGAAGCTTTGGGGGTGTTGGACTCGATCTACTCCACCTGTGTTTTGATCATCGTTCTGGATCTGATCAAGGCGTAGTCTTTGACAAAAATGTGATTTTCTCAACTATTTTCTCAACATTTTAACAAAATGTTGTCTTTCTTTATGAAACTTACTGACATTCGAGTGTTGATAAAAAAGGATGCATGAAGCTAATCAAATGTTTTTAAAATTAAAGTAGAGTTAAAGGTATTTTTCAAGTATAAAAAATAACATTTGAACATAGTAGTATACTGTAGGCCTACTGCAACTGCAAAAATTGTATATAAATAGTAAACTATAAGTATAATGTTAAGTTCACTTAAAAAAAACTTGTAGAATAAAACTACTAAACTAGTAGTTTTCTTTAAGTGAACTTAGCATCATACTTATAGTTTACCATGTATATATTATTTTTACTCTTTTAGTGTACTCTCAGTAAACTACTAGTTTAGTAGTTTTATACTACAAGTTTTCTTTAAGTGAACTTAACATCATGCTTATAGTTTACCATTTATATATTATTTTTACTCTTTTAGTGTACTCTCAGTAAACTTGTAGTATAAAACTACTAAACTAATAGTTTACTGAGAGTACACTAAAAGAGTAAAAATAATATATAAATGGTAAACTATAAGCATGATGTTAAGTTCACTTAAAGAAAGCTTGTAGTATAAAACTACTAAACTAGTAGTTTACTGAGAGTACATTAAAATAAAACTTGTAGTATAAAACTACTAAACTAGTAGTTTACTGAGAGTATACTTCAAAGTTTCTACAAGTATTAAAATAGTAAACTACTAGTATACTCATAAGTTCACTTGCAGTACAAATGAGAAACGTAATTATAAACTAGTTGTGCAATGTGCACTTAAAGTTTACTACTGTTACACTTATAGTGCACTTAAACATATACTTTTATATACTTCAAGTGGGCCAATTTAGTCCCAAGCGGTATTAAAATAGTACACTTACAAGTTTACTACTAGTACATATTGACATTAGTATAATTACTACATAAAGTATACTTCATAAAATGAACTTGAAGTATACTTTTTTTTCGTAAGGGCTTGCTACTATTTTCAGAACCTTGATGTCATTTTTCAAAACTCTAGACACAAAACTCAAAACGGTTATCACTTGTAACACAGGCTGTCTAATGTTCAAAACATTGCATTGTGCATTCACATCTTTCAAGAAATCTTGCACTTGCACAATCATTGGTTCAAAAAACAAATTTACTGTGAAATACCATTGAAACATAACTATAGATCACCCACACACAAGCAACCGATAGTTTCACTGTGTCATTGTTCGTACAATCATTAAATATTGTAGAACAAAATAGGTGATACAGGTTTCATTATGGTACTACATGTACAGTAAATACATCTCTGTAAAAGTACTGCAGTAGTAGAGAGAATACTACAGACACAGTGGAATCACTGAACAAAGTTTGTAATATATTGATGCAAAACACTACAGTACAACCACAGCATAGGTTTATTTGAATCAAAGCAAAAATAATTAGCTATGAAATAGAAAAGAAAAGACAGTACTGTAAAACATCAAATGCAGTGTTCCTCAAGTTGCTTGCTTGTACTGTAAGAAACAGAACAGGAGTGATTATCTATACAGTGCAGTGCTGTCAATACTGTAAATAGTCTGAAAAGGTGGTACAGTATTTGGGACCATACACTGTCAGAAATAGGGGTAGTAGGAGTCCATTTCTGTTCCCCAAGGTACAATCTACACTAACGTACCCCATAGGGCTTATTTATTGGACCTCAAGGTACATATATGTAGCTTTTTGAGTGTCAAAAAGCATTAAAAGGTACATATATGTACCGTTTCTTTTAAAGCTTTTAAAGTTCTTTAAAAACAATATTGTACCCTTGAGGGTACAGCCCCAGTGACAAGCCATTGTACCCTAAAGGTACAATTATGTACTTTATTTTCTGAGAGTGTAGACACAGTGTCTGATGAAGCATTATGATAAAATATTAGGCTACATCCATGGATATTGTAGTCTAATTGGTTCATGCTCCACGCTAATTGGTGACAATGAATCTCGTTATCTTGAAACTTTCATGATTTACTGTAAACATGGAAGATTGTTTGTCTGTTTCCATACAACTATGCATTAAGAGTAATGCAACAGTTACTTATCATTTTGAGCAGTTGTATCAATTGATAGTTAGATCATTGTAAGGAAATGAATAGACACTCATTTGAAATGTAATGTGTGAATTGTCTTTTGAAATAGTAGTACTTTGATGTTAAGTTGTGTCATATTCAGGGGTTAAAGTGGGCCGGAACGGTCCGGAACTGCGTTCCGGCACCTCAGATAAATTAATAAATAAATAGATTAAAATCAAATCAAATCAAATCAAGTCATTCTCATCAAATTCAATGATTCTCATCATTCATCAAATCAAAACTGAATACCACCCCCTGGCCCGCCTTCACAAACACGCTTCCCGACGTTACGTTCTCAGTCACGGTTCTCCTGTCTGATTTAAGTGCATCTACACCGGTTCACGCCTCCCCTCCCCGCTGAACGCCAGCGATTACTAATGCGTGAATGCACTCACGGTGGTTGAGCGCGCTACAGTTAATTTCAGGTTCGATATTCGCTGGACATTTGTTTTCCCTTGTAATATATTTTATTATGTAGCCTATTATTTATTATTATATTATATTTATACACATGAGAATGCTTTGTTTCCACAGCGCTTGATGCCTAAGGGAAAGTCTGCCAATTACAACAACTGTGTTAAACGTAGACTATAATTTGTATTATTTAAAATTACTTTTAACATTTAAAAACTGACGTTTTCAAATTACACAGCTTGTAGAAGGTTCCTATTGGCAATACTGACTTAGGCTACAGCTTTCCTGGTAGCCTTGAGTCCTTTGTTTACTTTCTTCACTGACACAGATGAAAATGAAAAGACTATCAGTCAAAGTTCAGCTTTAGGAGGGGAAAAAATAGGGCAGGATAAGAAGACTGAGAGAAAGAGAAAGATGAAGATGAGGAGAGAGCAGGTGTTGACAAATATCTAATGACAAAATTTTAAAGCTATTTCTTTTCTTTTTTTTTTGCACATATGTAGGTCAGAGAAATCCAAAAATTTCTCGGGGGAGCATGCCCCCGAACCCCCCTAACTACCTCACATTTGAGTCAGTTTTGACTTCACATTTTTATCTTTACATTTACATTGTGAAAAACAAGGTTGTGTTCCATATCGTGGTGTTCAGCAATTTTAACATCATCATATCAGTGTAGATGTACATTAAAACATTGATGTACATAAAAACATTAAAATAAGTATTAAATAAGTATTGTGCCACAGTGACACTCTTGTCCCAAAAAGTATTACTATACCACAATACTCAATATGTTGTCCCACGTGAGTCATTTTTCCCTGTTGCACCTACACAAAATTTGAGGGTTCCCCCACCTGCCAAATCCCACTTTAACCACTGGTCATATTGAACAGGTGATTTTTGTTGAATGAACAAATGATCGAAGTTTTATGTGTATTGTATCCAAGCAATTGAGAAAAGGGTTAGAGTTTTGAAAAATGTGCATTTTGATCATTGGTTGTGAGTTTTGTGTCTAGAGTTGTGAAAAATGACATCAAGGTTCTGAAAATAGTAACAAAGTGATTGTAAAAAACTGTAACTTTATTTCTGTCAGACGTCTACAGAAGCTCTTATTGAGAATTAACAGGTTTTGGTGTTGACGATTCATTGAATGTTTCATTTAAAGTCACCAGAATCGTGATTAGTGTCAGCTTTATTTGGGCTCTTGACCCTTGACTCTTTAACTTTAGCTTTCTCTGATTGCTGTAAATGTGTATTTATTTTAACACATTTGAAACAGCAGAAATAATCATGAGAAAAATATGCTCAGATGATAATATTATCATCATGGACATGTAAGATTGTTAAGCTCAGCAAGAGTTTGATAATTGAAAGATAAGTGTAATATATAAAAGATGATTTTTAAAAAGCTTAGCATATTGCAATAAACTTAAAATTATTTTTTAACACACAGTTTGTACTAAACCTTATAGACTATGGTATCAAACAGACATCAAGAATCAGCACATGAATCTCAACAATGGTGACAAACAAAAAGCTTCTTGCCGCAATGCATCCTGGGTGCCACAATAGTACAAATCTCATCCATGACTCCCAGCATGCATTGCGGCATGAAGCTTTTCGTTTGTCACCATTGTTGAGATTCATATGATGATTCTCAGTCTGTGTTTGACTGGTTTCTGCTGTAGATTAATTTTTTTTTTATTCTGCACTGCTGGATAGCATGATGTAGTTTCACAAGATCATTATAACTAACAGCACATATATAAATTAAATGCACACCATTCATTTACTCATAAACTTGATCAGATCAGCACTTGCTGATTATGACATCATCAAGAAATATCTGATCATATTTTTTCTTACCATAACAAATGTATTTTATTAAAATACAGTTAAAGCAGCCAGAGAAAAACTAAAAGAAGAGTAAAGGGTCAAGAGCTCAAATAAAGGAGCCATTAATCACGATTCTGGTGACTTCAAATAAAACATTCAGTGAAACATCAACATCTAAACCTCTGTTAATTCTCAATAAGAGCTTGTCTGTGTAGATTCATGATGTCTAAACCATCCAAATGTTCAAACAAACTCTTTATGAAATGTCACTGGACTCCATAAACACAAGTAAACAATACGTTTCAGTTTTCATCCAAACACTCAGTTGTAAAAACACAGGAAGTAACACATGTGACACAAGTTGTGTAACTATAACACATTAGTGTGTAAAAGGTTTCAACACACTTCTGTGTAAGAGGAATAACACATTACTTGTGTTAAAGGTAATACAAAATGTGCAGTCCTTATAAACACAGAGATGTGTTAAGAATCGACACAGGTTGTGTGTTAAATTTGACACAACATGTGTTGTCTCTGAGCACACACACTACATGTATTAAAACTGACACAACATGTGTCATTTTTAACACATCTCTTTTTAGAGTGCTGGAAACCGACAGGAGGGATTTCAGATTAGTTTTCAGAGTAAGGTAGGTAAATATTCCACTTTATCCACCAGCATTGTTTTTGGGGTGTATTTTGCTTTCTTCTAAGGTTTTCTCTACATGAATCAGTGCATGCATTAACTTGTCCAAATTATCGTGAAGTGATTTAGATAATTTTGTTAGTGTAAGAAATTGTAGTCTGCCTCGACCCAGATTCCACTCCTAAATATATTTTAGAATAAGCTCATCCCCAAAATGGCTTAATTATCATAGAGATTAAGGCAGTCAAGTTCTATTGTTTCTTGACCATTTGGGTTGATCACATCCTGAACAAATGGTAGTCAATTGTAGAATGGGACTGGGTGTGGGACACAGAGAACTTTCTCAGACAATGGGGTGTCTCAACTTCATTAACATACAGACCACAGCTGTTGCAACAAGATCAACTTAATTTACATTAAGAACAGGATAAAAGGTTTAAGATTTGGATGTTCTGGGTTCATTCTGACGCTGGTGAACCCAAGGTGCTTTGTGTACCTTGCCACTGTTATGCTGTAATAAACTTCATTTTTGAGATCTTCGACGTCCACATCATTTCTTTCTTACATTAGTTTGACCAATTCATTGACTAGAATCAACTCAAATTAGTGAGTTATTCACCAGTTGGCCATTGCTATTTCAAATTCTAAATAGCAGACAGAAAACATATCATGTGATCACTGAAATATTGAGTGTTGGTAAAGGCTGGAGTACACTACACAACTTTTCAAATCTGAACAGATTTTAGATTAACAATACCCAGATGACGTACTCGTACCGCATATGATGGGAGTGTAAAGTGTGCGAACAGTGGATTGCAAACACTTTGCTATCCCATAATACCATGGAAGCTGAGGAATCATAAAGCTGAAAAATAAACAAAATACTGTAAAACTATGTATGAGCTCTTTTCTGCACGACATACCGGTCTCGTATCTCTCACACCCCTCGTCCTGCTCGCCACAATTATCATATAATCTTAATGTCATATTGTGTCATATTGTGGCATTACCTGTCAAATGATAATCTATCTTTGTATACATTTGTCCCCCAAATATTCTGTTTTCTCATCGTAGTTTTTTCATTGTTGTTGTTGTTATTATTGTCATTCCATTTGTTCTGTGAAAAAAACAAAAACACCAAAATATGAAAAAAAAAATCTATTCTATTCTATGCCATTTTGTAATTATAAATATATTGTCAGTCTGTGTTCATACTGAAAATTCCACATAGAAAAAGTGCACTTTAAATACCGGATGATGCACATAATTAACAGAAAAAGCGAGGTGTGGAGTGTTGGACACTTCATGCACTGTCACCGCTTTATTTAGGCCTATCAGACTCCGATGCTGAATGACAAAATAACCTTACAAAGTTCATACACCACACGGCCGAGTAGGCCTACAGTGAATAAGTGCATAGATAGTGTATAGTGCATCATTTGGAACACAAGTATAAATTGGTTATCGTTAGCATGATTGAAACTGTCCGAAAAAATGTGAAATATACAGTAGTCCTACCTATGCCATATCTGTTGTTGGTGATTATTGTTAAATAGCGCTCAAACTACATTGACTGAGCCAGACGGCTGCTCTTGAATCACTCTCACTGTACTTTAAGGACAAATATTGCATAACTCTTTGTTGAGTATCCAAGTAAAATAGATCCACATAATAATAATCTTGATGGTGTATATCAGGAGCGTTGCCTTTTTACTGGGAAACGAGCCGCAGTAATACATCACTGTATCCCACTAAAATACCAGTAATGGAGATTACTGTATACTGACCTGAAAATGATAATATTTCATCAATCATGTGTTGTGTGTTTTCTAGTAGCTGCTTAGAATCACTCATGCAAATAATTGTTTGCAGCAGTTTTTCACATCGAAATATTCATATATCTATAATAGCAGGTTATAAAAAATATATGTGGACACTTTTTTTATGGATGGCTTGTGCCTCAATAATGATGAAAGGTTAGAAACACCCCTGTGTATTACTGATGGACTAGTTCAAATGCCATTATATTGGTAGTTTCCTATTTACAATGATATCTACATCAGCGTTTACAAATACTGTGTCAGACTTGATTTAGGTTCAGGCTTTTCAGAATTGACAAATCTGCATCCGGATGTTAATTGCTTGTGTTAAAGACCCACTGAAGTGCCTTGAAACGTGCAGCATTATTCAATATGTTGACGTAATTTCCACTGAAACAGGAAGACAGGGCGGGGCATAGCGGGGCTCCTCCCCTTTTTAAAAATAGCCAATAGCATTTAGTTTATATCACGGCTCAGAGCCGTTGAGCTCAGTAAAGCTTCAGTTTCCTCCTAATCTCTAACCGTTTCTCCTCCTGATCTGCTCCATATCACTTTAAAATACAGCTTTCTGTGCAGAATTCAAATGGGTCTGATTAAGTTTTCTGGTCTGCACTTCATTCGCCCCAATGGAAAGCATATTCACACTGTCTGAATCGTTCCCTATCCCCTATATATGTGCCATTAACCGTGTAGAAAATAGTAATTGTGTGAACAAGTGACCGATTTCAGCCGCTTCAGCGTATATTCATAATGTAAGGGGCGGAGCTTCAGATTCTAGATAGCATTTGATTGGACAGAAAATCTGATGAGAAGCTGAAGTGCAGAGTGATGTCATCAAAATCCATAACTGATCCATATTGGCGGAAGTGAGAGACTGTATGTTTTGAATGCTTATATAATGTGAATTCTCTCATTGTTTTGGAGCACACTACAGTGATAGATAACAGTAAGACTAATATATTCACACTAAAAGCCCAAAAACTTCAATTTGGGGGGACTTTAAAGGGATAGTTCAAAGGGATTAGCTCATATACTCTGCTGTTGTTCTGATGCAGTATAATATGATCATATCACACCAGTACTCAGGTCATTACACTGGCTGCCAGTTACTTATAGGATTGATTTTAAAGTATTATTACTAGTATATAAATCATTTAATGGCCTAGGACCTCAATACATTGCAGATATGCTCACGGAATACAAACCCAACAGATTACTCAGATCATTAGGATCACATCAGCTAGAAGTTCCAAGAGTTCACTCTAAGCAAGGAGAGTCTTCTTTTAGCTATTATGCCAGCCGCAGCTGGAACCAGCTTCCAGAGGAGATCAGATGTGCTCCTACATTAGTCACATTCAAATCCAGACTCAAAACACATCTGTTTAACTTTGCATTTAATGAATGAGCACTGTGTCACTGTTTGTCCGACTGTTTATCCTGTGTCTTATTTTAGTCTTTATTCTAAACTGTTTTAATTATTTTTAGTTCTTTCTTGTTTCTTTATTTTAAACTGTTCTTTATTCTAAACTGTTTTAATTATTTTTAGTTCTTTCTCGTTTCTTTATTTTAAACTGTTTTGTATATTCTTATTTCTTCTGATTATTTTTAATAGTATGTAAAGCACTTTGAATTACCATTGTGTATGAAATGTGCTATATAAATAAACTTGCCTTGCCTTGCCTTGCCTTGCCTTGCCTATAACCTTCGTACAAAACCGAAACAGAAAATGAAGCTGCTTAACCTTTTCACTTTTCTGACTTAATTACCTCAAATGTCCCTTGTTAAGATTTTATTATTGATTGCATTTTATGCAATAAAATTGCATAGATTGCGTTAATGAGCACTGTTGATTCAAGTCACACATTTAAGCTTTTCAAAACCCATGGTGCACTGCAGTCTCCAGTCTTCAGTATTTTAACAATTGAAAAAGCTGAAAAACTGTGACCATCTGAGATTGTGTTAGAGATAAAGGTTAGGATCATCATTTTCAGGAGTATTACAGCACACTGTAATTTGTTGTTTGCTTCTGGCATCTGAGAGCTTTTGGACCTGGAAACAGTGACTTATTCAGACTTAACACTCTCCGCCTGCCAAAAGATAAGACTCAAATTATCGTTCAGTTATCTGTTCATTATACCACCAGTTATCCAAATCAATACACACCTGCCTATGTTTATTCTGACACTGGTTCAGTAAACTCACCATTGTGCCTCTCTCCTCCATGTCTGTGTATGCCCGGACAAAATGTTTGTTTTTGCTTCAAGGAATAATGTTTTGTTCACTTCAATTTGTTTATGGCTTATTTATGTTGACAGGACTATAGGATAATAACCCTGATGTGTTAATATGAACGGGTTAAATCCAATCAAAAGAAGGAAACTTATTGCTAAGATGAAAAGAGAAAAACAAAAGTTTTTTTTTTTGGCAGGAGACTCATCTTTCAGACACCGAAAGACTGAAAAACTGTAAAGACTGTAAATTCATTGAAAATTTTCTCAAATTTCAATCTTGAAATTCATTCAATTTTCAGTTTCTCTCAAAAACTAATAACAAAGAAGAACATGTCCTTGTAAAAGGATAAGTTTTATAAATGTATATAGACCACTTGATGAAGATTATTTAAAAACAATCAAAATAGCTGAGGAGGCAATGGCACAGTTATGTCAAAGTTAGTTTCTGTTTTCATTGGTAATAATGTTCATTTATAATGTTAACTGTTGTTCATAATATTAATGTTCATTTATACAACTTGAAATATGATAATGTATTAGTTAATGTAGAAATTAACATTAACATGATTTAATAAATACGGTTAAAATATTGTTCATGTTATAGATATTGTCTAATTAAATTTTTTATTTGTCATTGTGTCCGCATTTTTTCTCATAAATATTTTAGGTTTAATCTATTTGTGAAATGCTTTAGATTGGATACTTCGTTTTTTTAGGGGATCAGAAATGGCTAAAAATCACCACTAGGAGGCGTCATAATACAAAAGACAGTTTCATAGCAAACCTTTTTTTTTTTTTTTGTCATTATAATCCAATTGCAATAAAAAAAAAAAATTGAAACAAGGTTTCAAACATTCACCTAACTGCTTATGTTTCCCTACAATCTTATTTTGTACACTGAATGGCCTGCAGGCAGAATTCCTTTTGGTGTGTGTAACGTGCGTGTGTGTGAGTTCTGTGAACTGTTTCTTGTCAGACCTCTCGTCTTGACTCCACCCTTGTAAAGCAACAGCGCAGTGAATGGCTGAGCTGTCAGCTTAACTGTAGAGGACTGTGAGTGATTCTCTTCAGAAACCACTGCTCTATTTCTGACAGCTGTAATAACTACAGCTTGACCTCTAGTTGGCTTTGTGGATGTCATTTCACAGCTTAAAAAAAGCATGATCTCATTTTAAAACTGTTCTGCTGATGCCATGAGCACTCCAGGGTTTCAGGGTCTTGTTCATTATGAAACATGGTGAAACAAACTGTGTATCTTCCTCATCAGGGGCGTAGCACAAGATGACCCGAACGGGCCCTATGCATAGGCAGTCCCGATGGGCCCCCATCAGTTACCAATTGTTTCCCCTCATTTTGTTTTCTTTCCTTCTCCTGTCTTTCCTTTCTTTTTTGGTGGCCTGATTTGGCTTTCTTTGAGAAAGACATTTGTACAGCAGAAGTTTGCTCCACCAGATGCTCAGCTAACAAAATGCGTGCAGATGGACTAAACCATTAGCAAGGGGTGGGACCGGGAGACCTCAGATGGTCTTTACTTTTTTGTATATAAAATCAATTATTGTCAGTCAATCAACCAAGTTATTCAGCCAATACACTAACTTTACATTTCATCTGACATTCATTATGAAATTTAATTAGGAAATGAAAATATCCAGGTAAAATAAAATATATTCTGGTATTCAGTACTGGTTTTACCCCCCTGTTCTTCATTTAGTTAGATCTACCCTAGGTGGGGCATGCACACATTCATGAATATTGTCAAATTAAAAATATGAAAAAAATAGCTGATGAAATAGTATAGCTGATTAAATTTTATCGGCTGTTGACAAACGTTTTTATTCATTTGTCCAATAATATTGTATTAATTAAATATACTAACTTCCTTGATATATAGTTTTGATAAATACAATTCTTTAAATGTTTTTGCTATTTAAGTGGTGCAGTCAATGCCAAGGTTATGGATTTTATTTCAGGAATGTGCATACTGATCAAATGTATTTGAATGCACTCATTATTATTATCTTTTTTTAAACTTAAAAATAGGGTTATTTCATATTTAATGATGTATTTATATATTGCTTTTGCATGATACACATGGTCTGAAACAGAGCTGTAAATTATAAAAAGTATTAAACAATTTAAAAATGTTAAAAAATTCTAAAAAACATATCTAAAAATATACATGTCTGAAGTTAGTACCAGATAATGACAAGAGCAATCTAAATCTAATAAAAAAAGATGTGGGAACCAGAGTCCACAGTCAATACACGTCAGAATGCTACGAAGACATGAATGCTTTTTACAAGTATAAGAACCACATAATTCCAAAATTACATGCCATAAAAGTCAGACAAAAACTGATGATTTTTATTGTGCGGCTCTAACTGCAGCGGTGTCATATCTGGGCCACATGTGGCAGCAGTCTTGGCTACACAGTTTGCAAAAAAAGTATTACATCATATATTTGAATGCAGGGGTCAAAACTGAGTGTGTGCCGATGATAGGTAATATCTAGAAAACACATTCTGATGCAGAACTAACATTCCAAATGTTTTTATTTTTATTTTGATAATTTTGAATTTGTCAGGAATTTTATAAATAGAGAAAATTGTGTCAAGTTGTCACAAGGCCTTCATCTAAGAAACTCGTTTGCCATGCATTGTGTTGATTAAATCTGCTGACAAGAATGACAAAGCCTGAAATCAACAAAAACGAGTACTGAACAGTGAGTGATATAAGATGCATACTGTCAAGACAAAACATCTCAAAAATACATTAACATGACAGCCCTTCTTGAATTTTCTTTCAATTAATTTTCTGATTTTTTTTTTAATGTAACATATTTATCTTGGTTATTAACATGGTGGTTCAAAGAATACCTTTGTGCATAAAAATGGTAGAGGTATTTTGTCTGGAAAATGCTTTTACGTTCGCTGCACATGCAGATTAATGAAGATCTTCATCACCGGAAACCGACAGGAGGGATTTCAGATTAGTTTTCAGAGTAAGGTAGGTAAATATTCCACTTTATCCACCAGCATTTTTTTTGGGGTGTATTTTGCTTTCTTCTAAGGTTTTCTACATGAATCAGTGCATGCATTAACTTGTCCAAATTATCGTGAAGTGATTTAGATAATTTTGTTAGTTTGACCAATTCATTGACTAGAATCAACTCAAATTAGTGAGTTATTCACCAGTTGGCCATTGCTATTTCAAATTCTAAATAGCAGACAGAAAACATATCATGTGATCACTGAAATATTGAGTGTTGGTAAAGGCTGGAGTACACTACACAACTTTTCAAATCTGAACAGATTTTAGATTAACAATACCCAGATGACGTACTCGTACCGCATATGATGGGAGTGTAAAGTGTGCGAACAGTGGACTGCAAACACTTTGCTATCCCATAATACCATGGAAGCTGAGGAATCATAAAGCTGAAAAATAAACAAAATACTGTAAAACTATGTATGAGCTCTTTTCTTACATATGTACAAAGTTGTTCCTTAAATTGTTTAACAACACCCAATAAAGGATTTTCATGTTGGATGTTTTATGTCTTCATTCAATGTATTTACAGCATACATGCTACAGAACACTTCATTAACAGTCAAGAAGTTCCTTATCAATGTAGCCTAGGCTAGCCTACTATAGTGAAAATAAGGCAATTCGGATGCAGCTAATGACTGTTTTCAAACAAGTTTCCCAAATGTTTTCAATGTTTAAGGTACTAGTCCCGCCCCAAACTCACACTTGGCTCAGGCCGTTTCCAATCCTGATTTATTGATTTATTTATTGACAGGCCACTCAGTCAGGTCTAATTTGTCATTACACGTGTTGTTGATTTCTGTCAGGTAGCTAAATGTTATTCATAGTATTAAAACATCACTTACAACTTTAATTTATTTTTGATTTATTGGCTGCACTTAGTCTTCTGACTTTTAGGCTAAACATCGTGTAGGTTAAGTAGTCTCAGTTAAGTCAAATATTCAGAGTCAATAAGCCCAGAGCAGTGAAATTCCTGCC
The DNA here is from genome assembly GCF_949319135.1 of Squalius cephalus. NCBI lineage: Eukaryota > Metazoa > Chordata > Actinopteri > Cypriniformes > Leuciscidae > Squalius > Squalius cephalus. The sequence continues at coordinate 27,806,708 of NC_137145.1, read as the reverse complement.
TTCTTTGTATTTCCCAGCTAAAGTCAGCCAGGGAAGAGAAAGGTTCGCTCCGCCCCGCGACGGAGCGTGTTTGTCCCGTTACATCAGTGCGCCCACAGGCTCAATCCCGGAGACATGCGGGAGACGCGAGGAGGAAAAGTTCCGCGTCCACGCGTCAAACTGTGAGGGAAAATGTCGAGTGTGTGGAGACTGAAGCGGCTGAACGAGGAGAGAAGGGTTACGCGAATGCAGTGTATCTTTACAGTGAGGTGAGGAAACAGAAAGGCACAACGCGAGCGTTCACCGCTTGGGAAAGGAAGCGTCAACTTTATAAACGTTACAGTGTGACGCGTTTTCACTTCAGTAATGTGGACCGGCAGCGACCGAAAGAATTATAAGAAACTCTTCTCACCGAGCGAGAGATAATTGACCAGAGAGCTGCGATATCAACACTTGGATGGATTTTCACCGTGATCGATACATGTGAAAGATGTTTAGATCACGTGTAACGGGACAACCCTCAGCTTCGGTCGCGCGACGTTCACGCGAACGCACTTTGCAGATGTTAGATAATCACAGGCGTCAGTCGTTTGACTCCAAACTGCACTGTATATCAGTTTGAGGAGACTGTTGTTTATGACGGATCTGCTGTGTTGACTGTGCGATGGCCCTCAGGTCGAGGAGACCGCTGGTGAGCCTCATCGTGGGGGTTTTTCTGGGCTTCACCGCCGCGTCGTGGCTGGTTGTGCCCAGAGTTGTAGAGATCAGTGCGAAGAACAGAAGATCCTCAGTGTGTTCCTTCTACAGTAACGCCAGGGCTCAGGCTGAAGTTTCAGACACCTCCTCCTCAACCAGTGGCAGACACAAGCATCTGCAGCCAGTCTTCTCCAGCCAGGAGGGCAGTGATGAAGGGGAAGAGGAGCTTCATGGGACGGGGAACAGCAGTGATAGAGCTGCACCTGTGCCTCAGGTGAACAGCTTCTTGTATGTGGGGGTCATGACGGCTCAGAAGTACCTGTCCTCCAGGGCCGTGGCTGCCTTCAGGACCTGGAGCCCCAGCATCCCGGGCCGGGTGGAGTTCTTCTCCAGCGAGGGGTCTGAGAAGATACCCCTGCCCATCCCTGTGCCCCTCGTCTCGCTGGCAGGGGTGGACGACTCCTACCCTCCCCAGAAGAAGTCTTTCATGATGCTGAAGTACATGCACGACCATTACTTGGATAAATATGAGTGGTTTATGAGGGCTGATGACGATGTCTACATCAGAGGTGAATAGCTGAAGAGCCAGAGTGGAAAGAGGCTTTGCTGTGTTGAAGTTTTTTTAATGCATACAATAGCTCTTTGGAAATATTTAACTTTGAAAAGTGCCTTTTTCTTGAAAATTATAGAAAGAACATAGTTCTGGAAGCTTATTGTAGGACCATTGAGATGTTTTGCATTGTGACATTATTTTAATGACAGTTGAACTTCCCCTAAATCTGTTATGCATCCAGACATTTTACTTCGAGTTCTTTTTTTTTAATGGTGATTCTCATTTGATTAAATTTTTACAGTAAAAGAATTGTCTCTAAATATAGAACAATTTAAAATATATAACATTATTTTTATACAGCAGTCAACATTTAAAGTGGATAAAAACCTTTCATCAAAGTTATACATGATTTTTGAACAATACCCGTTCTTGTCTTAGGACAACTTTGATGAACTTTTATATATTACTATATATTACTTTTATATATTACTACTACTATATATTAGAGTAATCAGAAATTTAAGGGTAAAATTAAAATGAAATGGCATGAAAATAATGTCACAATGTTTTTAAAAATAATAATCCTAAAATCAGGCTTAATTTTCTTTATGCAAAAGATAAGGATTTTGATTTCTGGGGTGAAATATGACCCAGATATGCTCTTGGTGGGTTTTTGTGAAATTAACCCAGATGATTATCAAATGCATAATCAATTTAGGTGGCTATATCCATTGGTCAATCAAAAAATATTTGGTGAAGACTAGTTTTTTCCTCAATAAAAAGGTTTTAATCAGAAATATATGAATAATACTAAAAAACACGTCAAATCCGAATAACAGCTATTTTACATCATCATTTTATTTCGCAGGTCATCTAATGTGACTTAATACTGTCTATAATGTGTTCTACACTTCATTCGAAATGTTGAGTACATTAATTAAGGTTAATATTAGTTAGGGCTGTGCAATATATCGATATATCGCAAATGTATATATCGCGATATGCATATCGCAAATGGGGTCATGAACAAAAGACAAAGAGAAAATCACTCACTGCTCTTGGCTGAATCACTTTTGTAGTTTTAATAAGAATCAATATATTTAATATTCATACAGTGAAAACTAAGCAGTGTTTTATTTTTACATTTGATTATTCAGTTTCTGTTGTTAAATAAACCTAATGTAGGATAACCTGAACCCCTAAAACCCCTGATTTACACTGATGTTAAAATGACACTTACTTCTAATGCTACAGTAAAACACTGCTGTTTACTTTCAGAAGTTGTAGGGATGCTTTCTTCTCATGTAGGTTATATCATTTTAAATACATTTTAAAGAAGCATTATTGTATCACATATTGCATTATTTAATGAGTTATCGCATTTTTCTTCAATATCGTGCAGCCCTAATTAGCGTGTTTAAGAATATTAGTCATTGATAATTCACCACACAGAGTTTGTATAAACGGCTTTGTCGGATGTTTCTGAACCTCGTGGTTTTCTCCTCCTGCAGGTGAGAAGTTGGAGCTGTTCCTGCGCTCTCTGAACAGCAGCAAGCCGCTGTATCTGGGCCAGACGGGCCTGGGCACCACAGAGGAGCTGGGGAAGCTGGCCCTGGAGCCCGGAGAGAACTTCTGCATGGGGGGTCCGGGGATGATCTTCAGCCGGGAGCTTCTCCGCAGAATGGCGCCTCACATCGGGGCCTGTCTCAGGGAGATGTACACCACTCATGAAGATGTGGAGATTGGGCGCTGCGTCAGGCGTTTCGGAGGGACCCAGTGCGTCTGGTCATACGAGGTAACGCCGGTTAACATCCTCATGTGGAATGTGGTTTGAATAGGGTGAATTGTGCTGCTAAATCTTAGAGTCTCTAGAGTTCGAGTTTAGCTTAACCTCTTATTACTCCATGTTTACATTCTGCTTTTCTGCAAATTATAGGAACTTAACATTATTTTTTGCACTATTCATTTAAGGCGAGACGCTACAGGCAAAAACAGTGTTTGTTCGCATCTGTCAATTTTGGGCTTTTTGGCTTTTCATAAAGTGTTTTTTTCAGACTAGTGGAAAGAAAACATCCAAAATACACTTTTAACTGTATCTTATAGAGCACGTCTTTATCTATTTGCGTCTGTAGATTTCAATTACAGTACATATCTTCAAAGGCCATTTTTTCAAAATGAGTTTTTCCTCCTACATTGAGCCAGAAATCTCCACTTCAGTAACACTTACATACACTATATTCTGTAGGTTTTTACAGAGGGGTTGTTCATATATAATTTTCCTGATTTTATACAACATTTTATTCCTTAAAAAAATGGTGAAATATATATATTTTCGGCTGTTGACAGTATTTTGACTAATATATCAAAAAAAATTAAACAAGAATTTTGAACCTGACTTCATCCAATGTTCTAGATAAGTATGCAAATTAGTGCATATTTAATTAGATACTGCCTCATTTGCATATTTAAACATAACAGTTCAGAAAACTTGTAATACATTTTTTTTGTTGCAATTATTAATGTAATCAATCAACTGGTGAAGTATGGTGATATCTATTAGTTCTTGTTTTACCCTATTCACCTGGGGTGTCTTGCCTTAAGACAGGGGTGCCCAACCCTGCTCCTGCCGATCGACTGTCCTGCACAGTTCATCTCCAACCCTAATCAAACACACCTGAAGCAATCAATTAAGGTCTTCAGGATCACTTGAAAATTAAAGGCAGGTGTGTTTGATTAGGGTTGGAGATAAACTGTGCAGGACAGTCGAACGGCAGGAGCAGGGTTGGGCACCCCTGCCTTAAGACATATATATATGTGCTGGTCTGGGAGGGTTAAGGTAGTCTCGTGGAGCCAGAGCTTTAGACTGACGGCAGAAGGTCTGGGTCCGTATCCCTAAAGATTCTGAGAATCCTCTCAGAGAGCTCCTAACTTAACCTAAAAATTCCTTGCCAGGAGTTTTAGCTTAGAAGTGATTCCAGAACATTTTCAGTGAACTCTGAGCAAGGAATGGATGGAAAATCCTATCTTAGTGAGGAGGTGTGGTTGACCCCGTTGCTAGGTATGAGTCATCATTTCAAAAGCCGTGATTGGTTGATCCTACAAGTTTGATGAAAATGAACTTTTGGTGATAATGAGCAAAGGATGTACCCTCAAATCAATAAACATAATTATACACTCTAATCTTATGCAGACTGTAATTGTAAATAATATTTCACATTCAAGAAAATATCTGGAAAATGAATAGTAAGCTGTAGAGGTTATAGCCTAACATTAGAATCTAAAATATGTGAAAACTTAAGCTCATTACACCCTGTTCAAATAATGATTCGTGTCTTATTTGCTCATATTAATATCCTAGCTGGCATATTTTGTACTTTCACTCCCATATGGACCCCATTGAAAACAAGATGGCCTATCTCAAGGGGCTGTCCTTAATGAAGTAGAAATTGCAACGTTACAACTCAGTGTGGTCTTAACGAGGGTAACACGGCTCAGCTTTTATCAATGTCTGTGATTGCTGGCTGGTCTATTTATGAAGGCTTGTTAACAAATATCCTACAAACACATTTTGTGCAGCTGCTTAGGGGAACTCCTAAGCCACTAAAAGTCCTCTTCCCTGCTCTTAGCAGATCTCGCCTTAGGAGCCCTTTTAAGCGCTAGGAATCTTGAGGAATAGCTTTTATATTAACTGGGATTTTCGTGTCACTTTTAGGGGAAATTCTAAGAAAACGTCATGACTCTGAGAATTTTCTTAGAATTTGGCCGCTAGGAGCCACTTTTTGCACAAAAATTCTTTAGGGATACGGCCCCTGGACTCTATCGCAGCTTTTCTTGGCCAAGGACCGCCCAAGAGGACGTTTGACTGACATGTAACGCAACCAATCACAGTTTGTTTTGTTCCGCGTCATGTTTAGGGGCGTGAAAATATAATTTCGATGTCCCTACAATAAAAGGCTGGCGTGCATCTAATAAATTATTCATTCAAGGACGTTGTGCAAGTTTACTGCAACAATGGAGCTGCGAACTTCACATACTTTTGAAAATCCAGCGTTTTGTTGATCCTGGTAAGTGCTCATTGTCACAGCTGAAAACACAACGGCTTTCTTCTTCAACGAGGGGTTTTGGCGTCACGGCATATGTTTCCAGGCGGACCGATAAAGAACGCAACACACACACGCGTCTCCCGGACATCCTGCAGAATTCAACCGATCAGATCCACGGTAATTGATACAAAGTCTGGATCCCCCGGCCTTCTTCTGAACTACCACCACTGGAGAAGCCCAAGGAGAAGTAGACATTTGAACAATCCCTTTGTCCAATAAGTCTTGTAATTGTGCTTCATTGAATTGTTGTTTTTCAGTGGAGATCTTGTATGCACATCGCCTTACCGGTACTTCATTAGTGGTAATGATGCAGTGTTTAACAAGGTTTGTCCGACCAATTTCTTGGATACAAACAGTAGGCCAGTTCTCTACAGCTCTGTTCTTGTCTGTTGATCTGTGTCTGCTGCCAGTGTAAGTTGATATATGTTCTGTCGAGTTTCATCACTGCAGGTATATGAGGAAATGGCGAGGTAAAAATGCATAGTAAGGGTGGTTGTCGTGGTTGTGGAAGGGAAGGGAAAAGTATTTACTTTCATAACCCCTTCTGTTGTGGGTAGGCTGTACTGAGCTTTGTGAAAGTCTAGCACCATTTCTGTCTTTAACAGAAAATCCATTGACTGGTACTGTCAGGTCAGCATCCGGCATAATGAAGAGTATCAGGTCTACTGATTGTCCCTGGACTTCATACTTCCACTTCACCTTACCAATAGCAGTCTGCCTTTGTCCATTGACCAATAGAAAAGATTGACCTTCACTGGGTTGGTATTGCTCTTGGTGACACAACTGATTCCAACAAGACTCCTGGATCAGTGAGAAAGTGCTACCTGTGTCGACCATGGTGATGGCATACCTATCCTGTAAAATTATGGTCCTTATAATCATGTTGTACAGAAGTTTGAAAGGATTGGACTACTCAATTGCTTGCATGCGGTGGTTTTCGCTGAGGTTCTTGAACTGCGGAGGCTTTCTTCTTCTGTTCCTCCACATTAGCTTGGCTCCAATACCTCTTGGATTCATCGATATCTCTTTCAATCTGAGTTCCTATCCTGATAAATTCTCCAACATCCTTGATGGTTTCGTGTAGCAAACTAGCAAGTCGTGGATTACAGTTTCTAAGGATAGCTTGAACTTCTTCCTTTTCTGACATTTCTTTTGTCCACCTCAGACACAATGCTCGATAGTGAAATGCTAAATCTCTGATGCTTTCTTTGGCACCTTTCTTCCTCTCTAACGTTTTCCTCGCTGCAACATCATCATAATCCTCACTTAAAAATGAGTGTAGGAAAGTTTCTTTAAACTATCTAGCGAAATACTCTCGCAGTCTTCAATAAATATGACAGGGTCATTCTCTTGGGTATTACTAAAGCTGGGGAAATCGAGTTTCACTGGAGGGTTATACTGTACTGTAGATTGGTTGCTCTGAGATGGTAGGTGACTGGATTGCACACTGTTTGTTACATTTCTACATTTAGAAAGAGGAAAGTGAACTGTGGAATTAGGGTCTGGGGCAATTGGAGGGGATGAACACGGCACCAGAGATTGAAATTTATGGTCCACTTGACGATCTCGTCTCTTCAAGCAGTCTACTACAGATTGGCCCAGCTCTTGGACAAGCAGTTCTAGTTGTTTTTTTACTTTATCACACTCGCGTTGTACCCGGTAAGACATTCTCTCCTCTATGATTCTACATCGGCTTTCAAATTCATCAAAAGGAACATTTTTCACTCACCCGCTAGCCAAAATCTGTTAGCTGGTCTTCAATCAAAGTGAGCTGTTCTGTCAAACGTTATATCATGGATGTGACTGAAGTGAATGGGTGGTTGTTTGGTTCAGGATCCACACTCTCAGAAAAAAAGGTATGAAAGCTGTCACTGGGGCTGTACCTTTTTAAAAGGTACATTTTTGTACCTAAAGGGTGCATATTGGTACCTTAATTGTACATATTAGTACCTAAAAGGAACAAAAGTGCACCTTTTGAAAAGGTACAGCCCCAGTGACAGCTTTCGTACCTTTTTTTCTGAGAGTGCATCTCCGGTGGTGGTGGAGGTGGAAAATGGATGTTGTCAGGAATGTCTGGAGCATTATCCCTAATTCTCTTTCCTTTCCTCATCCGAATCAATACATAGGTCACTGAAGGTGTTGATTAGATCTTATAGGGGTTCCCTCCGCGTGGTGAAAGGTTCAGCAGAAAAGTCTACACCAGGCACGGCCTCGTCCCCATCCAGAGCAGTATGACTGACCCTTCTGTGCGACATTAATACTGGTTAAGTATTGCAAATATACAGGTTTAATGGTCCCTGTTTGGGCACCAATCTATAACTATGCTCCTCTGTTTAAAAAGGCACAGCTAATGATCATTTTAAGGGAGGGGCCCCCCAACCACATTTAATATATGCACCTTAAATAATAATAAACCAAGCTTAAGGAAGTATGCCCACAGCAGCAAATGTATGTATTTATCTGAAATAAAGTTTGTATACAATCCAAATAAACGACCAGATGAGGTATACGCAGTGCCGTCGCAGGTGGGGTGCGAGGCCCTGTGCGAACTTGAAATGCGAGGCCCTGCTCTTTGATGTGGATGCTCAATTGCGCATGAATAACAGTCACACGGACGGATGTAGCTGTTCTAGTTCTATTGCACGCATAATCTCGCTGCAAAACGTTTTTATCAAGTAGAATAATACAGCATAATCATGCACATCTCAGAGTCAGCTATGACTTTTTGCTATTTATTTCAGAGGGGAAAAAAATCAAATGTGCAACGAGGGGCTTTACATCAAGTCAGCTCGAGAATTTTATAGATCCGCCTATGTTAGTAACGTGTATCTTAATGGTCCAGTGGTAGAACTTTCGCCTATCGTGTCAGAGGTTCCCGGTTCTAGTCCGCCCTCGTATAGTATTTTTTTTTTTATCGTATAGTTTTTTTCCTCATCAAAACCGATTATGTTCATCAGTGGTTGTATATCAAGCAGGGACACATTTGTGTGCATTATGTTTGGTGATTTCACCAGAACGAATAGAGTATCCGCAACGGATTGAAGCTCGCGTCCGAGTGAAGTTAGTGCGGTGTGTGCGCGAGCCACACGAGAAAACACTGTATCCGTGCCACTGATCGCAGCGGCAACGAGCACTTTGATCACTTGATTTAAAAAACATTTCAGCGCTAGATCGTCTCTTATTTAAAAAAACGAACGAAATGAATGCTCTGCCAGTTAACTGGAGATGTTTTATTTGTAGAATTGTTATATTCGTGCCGCGAGATGTTTTAAAAAGTGGTGGGGACAAAAAAAAAAAAAGTGAAAAAAAAAACCAACAAAAAAAAAACAGCAGGATTGCGAGGCCCCCTAGTGGCGCGAGGCCCTGTGCGGTTGCACAGTTCGCACAGTCTATGCGACGGCTCTGGGTATACGAATTATACGATTATTATTGAAAAGTAAGAATTGTCATTAAAAAAAACAACAACAGATGATGAAAAACAAAGCAAAAGAAATCAACAGACTCAGAACCAGTTGGCATAAAGGCAAACATCGCAACAAGAGAGAATTATAGATGAAAAGAAACAGGACTATGGGCTGTTATAGTGTGTGGAGTGGCCTTATATCCGGTGATGAGGTGATTGAAGACAGCTGGTGATGATTGTTGAATAAGTGGAGGTGAAGGATCAATCAATCTCTCTCTCTAATAACTGCATTAGTCTATTAGTCTGCTATTAGCTCAAGGCAAGCCTCTGTTACTAGCTCTAAAATGACGTTTTGGAATTAGCAACAGAGGCTTGGGATGAGATGCATAGGAAATTAGTCCTACACACAAGAGCATTTTAAGGACAAAAACCTGACAAATGTCTTGAAATAAACCATCTGAACAATCTTTTGAGGCATGGTGAACGTACAAGTGGAATAATTGACTTCAGGCCAAAAAATGCAACAGTATGTATCATGGAGAGTGAAATTCATACAGGTTTAAGTTAGCATCTGACAACGTGCTGTTGAGTAAATGCGGAGTGTGTTGTTACACCCCAGTAGTGTTTTCAAAAATATCGATATTTCGATATGTATTGACACTGAAATATCTGAAACGGTTCCAAAACTCCTTTTCTGCAGTTTCAATACACCGATACCAGCTGTGCGTTCTCTCTTCTCACTCACTCGTCTCAATCACTCCGGTTGAATAGTGCTTGTATTGCACATTATTTTAGTCAATCCCTCACACCAAAAGCGCTCGCACCAGTTTATAAGTGGCGCTCACGTAAAGCCTCCTCCTCTCAAACAGATCTCAAGTACCAATTTGACAGCATCCTTTTTTGTGGATTATAGCGCTTAATTGGTCAACTACATAACAAAATATGTCAAAATGCCCAGTATTCAGGTATATTTGGTCAGTTTTGGAATGTAAACAGTTGAGAGAAATTGCATGTTGTGTAACAGTATATTGGATCTGTGCATAAGCTCTTAAAGTGACAGTGTATTTAATTGTATTTACAATGAAAACTATCCAGTGTTATTTTACATTTGATTACTTTCATTTCTGTAGTATTTCTTACCTGAATACTGTTAAAAACTTAAATCCATGTTTATTTTACTTGTCCCTTTATTCTATTGTATTTATTTTGCTATCGTTTGCAGTTTGTTTATTTGTTTTTATTACTGAATGTTTGCTTGTCTTTTTTTTTTTTTTGTAAATGTACAGTGGTGGTCAGAATTAATGGCACCCCTGGTAAATATGAACAAAAATGGCTGTAAAAAATAAATCTGCATTGTTTATCCATCTTGACCTTTCATTGAAGTAAAAGAATTGAAAGTGGGGGGTAAATCACATTATAAAATAAACGTTTTTCTCCAAAACACGCTGGCCATAATTATTGGCTCCCTGTTATTAAATACTTTTTGTAACCTCCTTTTTCCAAGATAACAGCTCTGAGTCTTCTCCTATAATGCCTGATGAGTTTGGAGAACACCTGACAAGAGATCAGAGACCATTTCTCCATACAGAATCTCTTCAGATTCACAAGTTCATGTTGGTGCTTCTTTTCTTCAGTTCAGTTCACTCATCAGGTCAGGGGACTGGGACGGTCATGGCAGAAGCTTCATTTTGTGCTCAGTGACACATTTTTGTGTTGATTTTGATGTTTGTTTTGGACCGTTGTCCTGATGATCCAACCACGGCCCATTATAAGATTTCTAGCAGAGGCTGTCAGGTTTAGATTTTTGATCTGTTGGTATTTGCTAGAATCCATAATACCATGTATCTGAACAAGATGTCCAGGACCTCCAGTGAAAAAATAGGCCCACAACATATAAGATCCAGCAGTGTATTTAACCGTAGGCATGGGGTACTTTTATCCCTGTTTGCACCAAACACATCTGGTGAGTTTGCTGCCAAAAAACCCTTTCTTAGTTTCATCTGACCACAGAATCTGGTCCCTTTTGAAGATCCAGTCGTGTCTGACAACTGAATATGCTGGAGTTTCTTGAAACCCTCCCAAACAACATGTGGGGATGTAGGGGTTGTTTGATATTTATTTTTAGGTTTTTAGGCTTCCAACGTGTTTTGGAGAAAAACACTTATTTCATAATGTGATTCCCCCCCCCCCCCCCCCACACACACACTTTCAATTCTTTTACTTCAATGAAAGGTTAGATTTTTGCAAAAAAAATGAAAGGTCAAAAGGATAAACAATGCAGATTTATTTTTTACAGCCATTTTTGATCATATTTACCAGGGGTGCCATTAATTCTGACCACCACTGTAATTGAACGATTCAAATAAAGCCTTCCTGTGCTGTGTGTAAACTATTAAAACAAAATTTCCCAAATTATGAAAATATAATGAGATTTCCTGTGGTATCGATAATGGTATTGAATTTTGATATTTTTCAATGTATCGTATCGAAGTTGGAAATTGCAGTGTATTGTGACAACAACACTAACCAGTAGTATACTCATATAAAGCAAAATATGTACTATATAGAAAACCTCAAGTGTTTAATTGTTTATATTGTTACAAAATGTAAACTATATTATCGCCCAGTTCTAATCTGCTAAATGTGGCTTTAGGGCATGAAGATATTAAGATATTTTAAACGTTAACATCATTATTTTCTATAAAACTGCTTTGAAATCCACTATACAAATAAATTTGACTTGACTTGGTTTACTCCCTTGTAATCAAATGGATATCTCTGGAAACGGACCTTGTCCACCTCCAGCTCCCGCACCAGCCAGCAGTGCCCACTATAAATGCTCCCGTAGACTTAGAGAGGATGGGGTTTGTGCTTTGTCTGCTTATAGATATGGAGAGGGGTTCTAACGTCTTTAACATCACACTGCAAAGAAGACTGGCCAACCAATAAGACTCTCACTTTTGGCCACGTGCCCGGAGCCGCTGCTGCCTCTTTCTGTGGGCCGGTACTGATATAAGGCTTGATGATCACAATGGCGTCGGAGCGTCAGGGGTCGCTAGAGTCCGCCGGGTCCATCTGAGAGATGGTTTATCACGCAGCTCCAGGCAGGAACTGACACAGAAGCGCTATGTCACTGATTCATTCAGTTGCAGTGAAATGTATTCAGCACCTTAGAGACACACACGCTGACACAGCGTTTGCTGACAAACTCACATCATTACTTTAATACCTCAGTGACATGCTTACAGAGAGTACTGTGCTGTACCAGATGGTAATACCGTGGTACAAAATGATGACCATATTTATGTGGCATGTTATTTCTGCAAGCATGCTTAACGCTAAGTACAGATTTTTGTATCATCTGAAGAATAAAAGTGAAAGTGATGCTAAGGTCACCTGGCTGTGTGATTGGCTTTATTTGGTGATAGCTAGCAAGAAGAAAAGTCTTTAATGTTACATTGAAGGACAGGAATATTGATCAGTGTTCCTGCTTAAAGAGATTACTGAACATGACACATTTGAGTTGAGTTTTGGCTTGATTCTGACTTATTTCATGTGGTGGAGTATGATCGATTATAGACTCTGAGAGAGTGAGCTGTTTCTATCCCATAATGCCTCAGTGCAGACTTCCTCCCTGCAGACTTAAATGCTTGATGTTGTGTGGGTTGAGCTGTATCTTCAAAATGTTTCCACTGAGCAAATCAAAAGCAAGCAAATATTTACATTAATCACACACACGCACACAAACACACCCTGTTTACACTCATGATGTTTGGGTGTCAATATGACATTTATAGAGAAATTGTATAAAAAATATATTTTAATATAAATGATATATATATATATATATATATATTTGTTTCCATTAACTTCTCATCGTTTATGCTGTGTTTTCGGAGATATGAAGTAGTTTTTTGTTTGTTTGTTTTTTTACCTGTTCACTACAAAATTTCTCAACCACACCATTAGCATGCATATGAAATATTACATTTTTATGAAAAGAAAAACACTTTAATGATGATCAAAATTAAAGATGAATTGTTCCTGGATATGTTGAGGCAGAATTCTGCCATCTGCTGGTTAGGGAGAAATCTGTAGGAAATACAGTTTTAGAAAATAAAAGTGTAATTACCATAAACATCCAGTAAAGGCCCATATAAATCCATTCATTTTTTCTGGGTGTGGCCAACTGCTCTTATAACAGCTTTTGTACACATTTAAACATTATAAAATACATGAAATCAGTATTTTTGTCAAAGTTTAGTTTAGTCTAGTCTTTTGAAGTGTCTTATTGCAATAATGCCACATAAGTTGCCACTAAAAGACAAGGCCTTATTGTAATCACATATTAAATAATCCAAATGTATACAAATAATTAACTTTATTATACCAAATTAATTTAATAAAAGTCAATAGAACGTACAAACAGCAATAAGCAGATATGAACAGGAGTGAAGAGTGAACACACACCTGTGTGTGTGTGTGTGTGTGTGTGTGTGTGTGTGTGTGCGTGCATGCGTGCGTCAGCAACAGAAGAGGATATACAAAGGTAATTTCCAAAATTGGATTATTGGTAGGGAAAGAGGTGCACAGGCGATGGCTGTAGGCGAGTAATAGAATTCGGAGAATTGCAAACAACTTAACCTGAATAACAAAAGTCCTTTTCGGATGCAGGTGCAGGCAGGAATAACAGGGAACAATGAAAACAAAAGATAGTGTAAGTGCAGATAGTGATAGGGTAGTGCAAAACGAGACCAGACACTGAGGGCCGGCAAGGTGTGTGTGTGTGTGTGTGTGTGTGTGTGTGTGTGTGTGTGTGTGTGTGTGTGTGTGTAAATGAGGTGATGATCAGCAGCATGGCGTGATGGCTGACTGAGTGCTGGTGGGGACCAGGAGGGATGCTGGGAAATGTAGTTCTGTGGTGACTGGATAATGTGACAGCATGTATGTGTGACTGATCATGTTCATTCCACATTGCACTTGTTCTCTAGTACTTCATTTATGTGTGGAATTTAAGAATCAATATTGGTTCATCAAAATGCAATTAAAGAGAAATTAAATTTGATTAACTGATCTTTTCAACACAGCCCTAGTGTAAACATGCTTTCCATTTGGACGAATGAAGCTGGTCAGTGTACTGTATTAAAGGGGACATATCATGCTAAATCCACTTTTTTAGCCCTTAAATGCATTTTGTTGTATATTTGGAGTGTTTAGAAGTACAGAAAAGATGAAATTATTCTCTTCAGGTGCTTCGATGATATCTTTATATTCTGTTTTGATCATATTTTTCAACCTGTTCAGATTTTTCTGTTATCTATGACGTTTTTTGAACTATCACGTCACAGTATTTGCAGCGGAACTGCCAAATAAGGACATTGACTTCCAGCCCAACACTTCGAGCAATCCGCCATTATTATTTCTCGCTGCAATTTTGTAGTCCAAGCTAAAAGATGCAGAAGTTACGAGAGGGTAAGTTAAAATGTTCGGTTGTTGGATGTAGTAACCCACACGCTTCATTACACCGTCTAATGTAGATGAACTGCTGCGCTTGTGACAGGGCACATGTTTAACTGAAAGAACGAGCAGAGAGAGAGAGACCCGGTCGCGCGCATGCACTCTCTCTCGGAGCCCGGCGAAAGTGTAAACAAGACACCGTCTCCAAACTAGACGCTGTCTTGCTCTCTCTCCCTCGCACATATTAATCAAAATAAATCGACACGGTGGTAAAAGGTCGGAAGACCAAAGTTTCATGTGTAAATACAGTAACACACCATTGCGATACATCCATATGAAGACGTTGTTCTGCAGGTTCGTCGTCTTCATTTTCATCTCGCTCCGGCTCTGACTCTGGCTCGAACATGTAAGGCTGGCTGGACAAGTCTTCCGTTGTTGACATTTTGTTAATAACGTGTGAATAAAAAGTTTCTGTGCCACTAGATAATCCTATCTCTGCTATCAGACTACAAAAATGGTCGAACGGGGTGGAGTTGAACCTCTGCATCCTGGAGAGGGGGCGGGGTATGAAGTGTCTCAATTGTATTTAAAGAGACCGCACCAAAACGAGTTGCTCTCAGAAGCACATCAGAAAAGGGGTAAAAAAGGGGCCCGTGGAGCTATAATAATGAGGAATTCAGACCCAAGCATTGCAGTTCCGCTTTATATAGACTACAAATGTATGATTTATATGTAAAAAGGAACAATTTAAAAGCATGATATGTCTCCTTTAAGCCTAAAATGTGTTTTAGCATCACTATTAGTAAGGATAGTATGATCTCTGTATAACATCCATCTTTAAATGCAAGATATTTAAAGTGTACCTAAAATTTACTTGCAATAGTTCCACTTTAGCACAATCAAATATACAGTACCTCAGCACTATTTCTGGATAACTAAAGTGCATTAAGTACTAAATCAGTTGTTCCAATTTAGCAGACTTTACGTATACCAAAAGTACAGTTGCAGGCTATTTATATAAAGTAAATAATATGTAAATGTATTTGTAGTGTACTTAGCATAAAATTAATGTATTTCTAATATATTTTAGTATATTTATTTTTTTTAGGTTTTTCTAGGTTGCATGGGTACTTCACATATTAATAATTCCTGAGGTAATTCACTAAATGTGACTGTCTCACTTCGAATTTCACAGGCAGTGCAGGCGCAGGTATGAAATGTGCAGCGGGACAGCGAGGAATGATCATTTGCAGTTCAGTAATGCAGTGACTCTGATGTTCATTTAGTAACGGTTCTGGGCTGCTTTTCCCAAAAGTTGATTGTCGAGACCTCTGATAGCAAGGGTTTCTAGTCTACTTATGATGCTAATCCAAAGGAATGTTAGGCCCATAAGTTCTGCATCGGTTCACTCTTCTACATATTCTGTAGTTTATAGATACAAATTAATTTAAACTATCAGCACTAGAGGCCTTTATTGCACCTTATTTCTGCTTCCCTTGTGAGTGTCATTTTCACAAAAGGCTGAAATGTATATACACATCTCATTATATGCTTAAACTTTTCGGTTGTGTTGACAAATTAATATTTTGTAACATTTTGGATTGATTCCCCCAACCACCCGCATTTATAAACTTGGTTCTGCACTCATCACATAGGCTAAATGACATATTTTGGCTTCAAAATGATGAAATTCACCAAAAGGCAACAACTTTGGGCCACTGTTAATTATTCATCTGTAAATGACTGCAAATTCAGGTTATATCAGTAAAACATATTATATATTTTCAGTGTATATATAGTATAACACGGCATGAAAGTAACCAAACAAACAGAAGTCGACAAGCCACTTATTTATGCTTCTATCTCTACAATGTCGTCATGTTGTGCCACTGTAAGGGGTAATACTGTACTCGCAGTGGTCTGAAAGCAGCTCGAGGTGAAGTGTGCTGTGTGAAGATGAAGACTCTTCTGGTAAATGCATCAACCTAGAATGTTTGTCTTCCGGCCTCCAGTGAAATGGCTCAATCAAATTTAATTACTTTCTCTTTTCTGCTTCGCTCAATGTGTAATGTTAGACTCAATCACCGCCTAGATTTAGGCATGTTGAGCCTTTCTCCATCACATGTGCTTTGATATCAAAATGGTCAACAGAAATTCAGTTCTTTTGAGAGGCAGCGAGAGAAGAGTGGGAAGCAGGAGTCTTATGGTAATGGAAAATTACTGCTTCACAGCATTGTCCCGTAATGTTATAAACCTTGAAATGGAGACATGTGAATACAGAGACATCTGTGTTCTGTTCACTCAGTTTTCCATTTAGTTCAGAAGGCACTGAAAGAGGTCTGAGTTTGGTCCCTCTGCAAAAGTGGGCACCCTCTGGTGCTCTTCGCTCATACTTGACTGAAAAATGTCACATTTGTTTTTTTATTGTTTTTTTCTTCTTCATCGGAATGGTACGAAACTTGGTAAAGGTTTTGGCACTTGTTTGTTGAACACAAAAAAAAATCATGGACATGATTCAAACAGGTTAACCCTCTGGGGTCTGGGGTGTTTTTGGGGTCCTTGAGATGTTCTGACATGCCCTGACATTTGTGCTTTTTTCAGTTGCTTATAAACATATTAATGGCAAAGGTATAATTACACTCTATTTAGCACAAACAGGACTACCATAATATTTGAGCAAAATTTATGTACATGTTTGTATTTTTGAGAGAATAATGTTTATGCATGGTTATTGAAAAAACTAAAACTAAAAGTTTCTGAAATAAGGCCACAAAACACATACTAAATATGTGTCAATAAGACTTTTGACTAATGGTGATTAATGTGGTCGCCTAGAGTTTTTTCTTCAAAATGATGTGAAAATCATCCTGCCTAATCATTCACATAAAACAATACATTGATTTAAATTTTGTAAAACACTTTTTGTTTGGAAAGGCAATATGCGCAGAGGCATCAACGATCCTACACCATTATGAATATAGAGTAGTTCACACCAGAGGAGACAATGGGGCCCGCATACATAATGAGCCTTTCATTCAGGTGTGTCACTGAGCCACAGGAAAGGATGCAAGGACTATATATATATATATATATATATATATATATAAAATTGGTTCACAGTTGGAAACACAGTTGTTGTTGTTTTTTTTTCCACAAATTGTGCTTGCAAATTGTATAATATCCAAGATAAACATTTCTAGTAATTGTGCAGTTAATTCTCATACTGTATTTTCAGAAAGTTTTGGAATATATTCTCTACCCAAATGTGTCACTATTAAAACACAATAAAAATTATTTAAAGAGAAGGTTTATATTGACCTTTTAAGATTGTGTTTACATCTATCCTTGTATATATTTTTGCTATTTTATTAAAAAGGTTATACAATCTTAGTTGATTATTTTTGACAAAACATATATACAGTGGTGGTCAAAATTTATGGCACCCCTGATAAATATGATAAAAAATGGCTGTAAAAAATAAATCTGCATTGTTTATCCTTTTGATCTTTCATTCAAAAAATTCACAAAATCCTAACCTTTCATTGAAATAAAAGAATTGAAAGTGGGGGGTAAATCACATTATGAAATAAATGCTTTTCTTCAAAACACGCTGGCCATAATTATTGGCTCCCTGTTATTAAATACTTTTTGCAACCTCCTTTTTCCAAGATAACAGCTCTGAGTCTTCTCCTATAATGCCTGATGAGTTTGGAGAACACCTGACAAGAGATCAGAGACCATTCCTCCATACAGAATCTCTCCAGATCCTTCAGATTCACAAGTTCATGTTGGTGCTTCTTTTCTTCAGTTCAGTTCACTCACTCATCAGGTCAGGGGACTGGGACGGTCATGGCAGAAGCTTCATTTTGTGCTCAGTTACCCATTTTTGTGTTGATTTTGATGTTTGTTTTGGACCGTTGTCCTGATGGAAGATCCAACCACGGCCCATTATAAGATTTCTAGCAGAGGCTGTCAGGTTTTGATTTTTGATCTGTTGGTATTTGCTAGAATCCATTATACCATGTATCTGAACAAGATGTCCAGCACCTCCAGCAAATAAATAGGCCCACAACATATAAGATCCAGCAGTGTATTTAACCGTAGGCATGGGGTACTTTTATCCCTGTTTGCACCAAACACATCTGGTGAGTTTGCTGCCAAAAAGCCCTTTTTTTGTTTCATCTGACCACAGAATCCGGTCCCTTTTGAAGATCCAGACGTGTCTGACAACTGAATATGCTGGAGTTTATTTTTGGAGGAGCGAGGAGGATTTTTCTTGAAACCCTTAAGACAATATAGACACACGTCCTCTTCCTGGCAGATTCGTAACATCTTTAGTTGATTATAACTTCTTAATTATTGCCCTGATGGTCAAAATGGGGATTTTCAATTCTTTAGCTATTTTCTTACTGCCACTTTCTATTTTGTGATGCTCAACAATCTTTTGCTGCACATCAGAACTATATTCTTTGGTTTTACTCATTGAGATGGATGAGCAAGGGAATTTGGCCTTTGTGTTTCCTCATATTTAAACTCCTGTGAAACAAGAAGTCATAGCTGGACAATTTCATGTTCCTAGTCACCCTGGTGTGCTAAATAAAGGTAAATATTAATGGGAATATACTTCAGAGATATTTTTCTCATAAAAAATTCTAGGGGTGCCAATAATTGTGGCCGACGTGTTTTGGAGAAAAACATTTTTTTTACAACCATTTTTGTTCATATTTACCAGGGGTGCCATCAATTCTGACCACCACTGTATATTTAACACATGAGCAGAAATTGGCAACATTATAAGCTTATTTGATGTGGCAGTATTTTACAGTAAAAACTTTATAATCTATCCAATTTTTGTAGTCGATTTTTACTCATCTCAGTATTGCAATAGAGTTTGCTAAAAGCTGTTCATTCATTCACACACAGAAACGCGATTCATATTTAAACAGTCTTCTTGCATGCACAGACACTTGCGATTAGAACAAAGCAAATATAGAACTGACCTCTTCCTCAGCTGGATCTGTTACTCCTCGAAATTAAACTTCCAGCACTTCTGAGGTAAATTTTCCAGGATTATTATCAAGATAGTGTTATTCTTCACAGCGTCTTAAAGTACATGAGTTTGAAAGTGAACTTGCGGTGTGTGTTATCCAGCTGATGGGCGTTTTACAGGTTTGCATGGATCGCCTTACATTTGCGTTTGAATAGCGCACGCTCTCCGTGGGCGGGGTCACATTAAAACATAATGAGCTGAGATTTTATAAATATTTGTTTTTTATAAAAATTACTTCATTTAAAAGAAGAGAATTCAAGCTTCATGCCTGTGTGACTGTTTGACTCAGTATTCGCTGAGTTACAGTTCATTTTCGGACGCGTTTCAGAATTGACTTCACTGACAGAGAGGAGGCAGAACTCGCATCATGTTTATTTTTCTTTATTTGGCAAAAAGCACAACACTTTGTTTTTAATGTGAGTATACACAAAAAAAATACACACTTAACAGGATCGATTGATGTATAACACAAGTATGTCAAAATCAAAATAGTATTTTGACTCTCTTTTGCACTGATAAGGAAAAAAGCGAGCAGATCACGCCGGCGTGATTGCCGACCTCAGGGGGTTAAATGGTCCTGAAAAAAATAGTCACACTTGTGCTTCTCGTGGTCAAAAATGAGAGGTGAATTTCATCTAGTGGAAACCTTTGGTACTGTGGCCAAACTAAATCTCACTGAAAGCTCATTTTTTGAGATATCAGGCTGAAATTTTGTTTAGATTTAGTTGGAAAAACTTGTTTAGAAATATGGCTTTGATTTTCTCACAGTTTTAGAGTAAAACATGTTTTTGAAAATAGACATTTCATATAAAAATTGAAAATTGTATTTTTGCATATTTTTCATAACAATAAACGTTCAAAAAGTTCACTTTTTAAAACTTTTTTCACTTCAGCAATAATCTTCCAAGTGTTTGTGTCTTTGAAAAGAGATCAAACTTAAGTCTGTGCTCTAAAGCATTCAAGAATTACGAGTTTAAGTTGGAAATGTAATTTTCAGGTCTATGCTCAAAAAGTGAATAAATGGATTATAAATACAGTGTAAAAATAATTTAGTACCATAAAATACCCTAAAAATATTCAATAAAAAAATATTATCGATCTGAAATAGAGTACATTCATTTAATTGAAATAAAAGAAATAAATTTAGGTCAGTTTTGACTGACACGCGAAGAGCACGAGAGGGTTAAGATAGACCATTTCTTCTGGCTGCACGTCCTTTTCAATGCTGGTTTCTGATTTCTTTGGTGTGTTTACACCACCATTGTGCTGGAAATAGCTCAGGACACATGAGCCAAAACTCTAATCATAGTGCTCAGTTCTATCTGGAGATAGTGAACAGATTCATTGGTATTTGCGGTGAACATTCACAGTAAATATTCCTGTCAGTTGTGAAAAGGCCTTAATGAGGGAAAAAATAATGTACGTGTAAATTTGCGGATCTCAGAAGTGCATGTAAGGGAAGAATCAAACCCCATCAGTGAGACATGAGGATCTGTGAGAAGCTCATTGTGTGTTTTATCTTTGATGAACATGCTCTCTTTGAAGTGTGTCACCTGTGAAGTATTCTCAGAGGATCTGCTCATGAATCTGAGTGGCACAGACCGGAAGCGCTCACTACTTCAGTCATATCCATCCCAGTGTCCTCAACCATTCCCAGGAGAACTGGGGAAACTCCCTGAGCTTCTGCCACAGGAAATGAATGTCCTCCCAGAGGCATTCTGGACTAAATGATGGGAACATCAAAGCCTTCCTTATTATATGTCCTGCTGGCCAGAGCAACCTGTGATGTGAAAGCTAATGAAGTTACATCTGCAGGCAAGGTCGAACTAATGCAGTGGACAAGCAGAGCTCACGGATGCCCTTGGAAGATTTTTCTTCTTCTGGAGTTATCAGGAGTTTTGTGATAGACAGTGTCCATGATTCCTGCTGTGCTCAGGCGTAGCTGCTGTTGGCAGGTCGGGGAACCACCCCCATTTTTAATAAAAAAATTTGCATAAGCATTAGAATTAATACATCAATGTTATTTTAACTTCTCCACTCTTAAGTATCTTGTACCTTTGTTTGTTTATTTGTTTTGTTTAAATCAAATGCTGTAATGTGGAGATTAATTTTGGATCTGGTTGGCTTAGAAGCCTTCACTGAAGATTTATTACAGCTGTGTGTTACCAGCCATAAGAGCAGGATCATATTATAAGGTTGAAATGTTTGCTCTTCACTAGATCTTTCCTAGTTTATCCATTTAAACACACTGAGGGATGAGTTTAAATTATTGTATGTGATGATTGACAGTGTGCTATGGATGAGGTCCATAGGGAGTGTCTTGTGTATTAAACATTTGACTGTTGTCCCATTTCATTAGAGATAATATGCTGAACATCCCCCTCTGGTCAATAATTGTATCCCTTAAAACTCATCTTTGATCACCAAAATGACATATTTAAAAGTGTTTTCCTTGAAAAAAATTCTTCATGCCTTAAAATATCTTGAATGTAACTCAACACCCTTGCACTCATTTAGTATGCGCGGTTCTTGGAATATGCAAATGAGCCCCGCCTCCACTCACTCACTCAGCTCAGAGATCCACTGGTTGACGATCACACGTTGATCTGATTGGTTACAAGGTAGTTTGTGACGTCAGAAACACCAGCTACTAGATCTCTCCTTTCCATCTAATTTTACAAACTACATATGGTGATTAAATTCATCGCTTTTGTCAGATGACTCATTTTGACAACATGTCTCCTCTTCAATTGACAATTTTTTAAAATTTAACCCAACTGAGCAAGTCTCCCCCTCTCTCCTCTGGGAGACGCTGAAAGTAGTGCTCAGGGGGGACATTATATCATATACTGCAAAGAGAGGGAAAGGAAAAGACAACAGCTAATTAAGATGATATCCAAAATTGATAGTCAATACTCTTCTTCTCCTACACCAGAACTTTACTAAGAAAGGATTGATCTTCAAACCCAATATAATTTAATTTCATCAAGTCACGCAGAACAGCTTATTCTCCGGTCGGGAGGTTTTTTCTATGAACACGGTGATAAGGCTGGTCGACTTTTAGCCCATCAACTTAAATCCAGGTCATCAACACAACATCTCTCAAATTACAGATGATGCTGGGGATTTAAATATTGATCCCCTTACAATTAATAACATTTTTATGAACTTCTATTCTAGCCTTTATAAATCAGAAACCCCTAAGGATCAGTCTAAATTGGTAGAGTCTTTTGACAGCATAAATGTCCCCACTATTTCATTGGAACATAAAAAAGACTTAGATCATCCCCTTCAGCTGCAAGAAATATGTGTGGCCATATCAGCGTTGCGAAGCGGCAAGGCCTCGGGGCCCGATGGCTTTCCGATCAAATTCTATAAGAAGTTTTCTACTAAATTATCTCCACTCTTGCTCAATATGTCTGAATATTCTTTGTCTCAAGGAACTTTACCAAAGTTAGGGCTGGGCGATATGGCTGAAAACTGTTTCATATCGGTAGATATCGATAATTATAGATTTTTTATGACCTATTTAAAATAAGGACCAGGAGAAAAATATATTACATTTAAACATTTTTATTTTAAACTTAACCTTCCTCTGATTATAACCCCCTCAGTTATAAAGGCAGCAATTAATCAAATAATTCAAATGTAAACATAAGTCTAAAATCAACAATGAACACAATTATCTCTTAACATTAAGGTGCAAAATTAAAGAAAATGTAAGAAATGCTTAATAAAGTGTAATAAAATAGTGCAAAGTGTTAAATATAAACATAGAGAAACACGGTCTTGCATAATTTGCAGACGACATTGGTCTGACTACGGTCAGACTTATAAAATCCCAAAAACTGGCATACCGGCGTGCTGACTTTTCCTGTTTTATCAACAATTTCCTCGCTCGCTGCGGCACTCATTTTCCACTGATCACTCCACGCTGGTTCTGCTACTGAAGAATCCAACACGAGACAACGATATGGCGCAAGCGTACTGTTACATGACCGGCTGTTAGCGTGTCACCTCCTACGTTGCAAGGTTACCAGAGAGTGAATGTCTTTGTTCATGCAAACAAACTTGCTTCGCAACCTCTGGTTTCTTCCGACGACCGAATTTTTTTTTTTTTTTTTATCGAACACATTTTTTATTGATATTGATTACGTGTCTATCGCGATACATATCGTTATCGTTTTATCGCCCAGCCCTAACCAAAGTCCCTTACCGAAGCACTGATTACCCTTCTATTGAAGCCTGAGAAAGACCCAACACAATGTAGCTCATATTGACCAATTTCTTTGCTAAATGCAGATGTCAACATTTTAGCCAAGTTACTGGCTATCCGATTAGAGTCTCCCTGGGTCAGTATCATTTCAGCTAATCAGACTGGATTTATAAAAGGTTGGCACATTTTCTCTAATGTTCGTCGCCTTTTGAATGTTCTTTACACCCCCCCACCCCAGGATACCCCAGAAATTGTAGTTTCGCTAGATGCCGAAAAGGCATTTGATTGGGAGGAATGGGACTATCTTTTTTTTGCTATAGTTCGGATTCGGCCCCAGATTTATAGAGTGGACCCGTCTTCTGTATACTTCCCCAGTTGCTTCAGTGGTTACTAATAAATGGCGATTGTAACGGGGTTTAGATGTTATGGGAAGAAGGAGGCGGGAACCGGCGGACATTCAACAATATTTAATAATAAAATACACAAATACAAAAATAAAAGTAAAAGCCAGCAGCCCCTCACGGACGACTGCTGGCAACACAAACAGAAACAAAACATGAACTAAAAATCAGGCCTGTCCTCTCTCGCTCTTCACTGTCGTCGCTCCTCCTTTATGCTTCCGCTCCTCCGTGAGAGATGCGAGACCGGTGCGTCGCGCACGTGTCGCTCATTATCAATCGCGCCACCGGCCTCGCGCCGTCCTCCCACGGCCCTCGACCTCGTTGTGCTCGCCACATACCCCCATCGCCCCTCGCAGGCCGGGGGGCACCCACGAGACTGCGCTTACTCCCCCTCCCCCCCTCCCCGGGGGACCGATCACGGCGGCTGCGATACCTGGGCTGGAGGTATGGATAGACGAGGTGAGGGAAAAGGAGACGGAAGCACGAGGAGCGACAGAGACGAGAGAGGGGAGAGAGGGAAAAAAAATAAAATAAAATAAAATTCTTGATCCGGTTCCCGGACACACTGCCGCTCGGTCCTCAACCGGCTGAGAGTCACTCGCGGTGCCATGCGATGGTACTGGACATTCGTTGGGGGACGGCTCGACGCTCTTCCGCCTCCTGGCGGCCGGCGGTGACTCCTCCTGTCGAGGGCAGCCGGCAGCGAGTTTCCCGTTCCCTGCTCCGCCCCCATCATGGCCGACGGCAACAGGCTCCGGCCCACGGCGAACGGGAGCGACTCCTCCGCTCCCTCTTGGACGGCAGCCACCCCTCCTCGATCCAGGAGCACGGTGTCGAGCTCTCCGTCCCACCAGATCTTCCATCGCTCCAGCACCATCGCCTCGGGCAGCAATCGGCGGCCGTCGCTCCCTCGTGCTGCCCGACCTCCTCAGCACCGCGATCCCCCCCAGCAGCGAGGGCTCTCCGACAGCGTGTCACTCCTTCTTCCCGGGTTTCGGCACCAATGTAACGGGGTTTAGATGTTATGGGAAGAAGGAGGCGGGAACCGGCGGACATTCAACAATATTTAATAATAAAATACACAAATACAAAAATAAAAGTAAAAGCCAGCAGCCCCTCACGGACGACTGCTGGCAACACAAACAGAAACAAAACATGAACTAAAAATCAGGCCTGTCCTCTCTCGCTCTTCACTGTCGTCGCTCCTCCTTTATGCTTCCGCTCCTCCGTGAGAGATGCGAGACCGGTGCGTCGCGCACGTGTCGCTCATTATCAATCGCGCCACCGGCCTCGCGCCGTCCTCCCACGGCCCTCGACCTCGTCGTGCTCGCCACAGCGATCCAAAACTTTTTCTTTATCAAGGGGCACTCGGCAGGGGTGCCCATTAAGCCCCCTTTTGTTTACAATTGCAATTGAACCACTTTCTCTGGTATTAAATCCACACCTTCTTTTCATGGCATAAACAGGTGGGGTGTTGAACATAAGCTCTCATTATACGCTGATGACTTGCTTTACATTTCAGATCCTTTATCATGTATCAGTGATATTATCAAAATCTTGCACAATTTTGGGACATTCTCAGGCTATAAATTTAATATCTCTAAAAGTGAATGCATGCCTGTTAACACACTTGCCAGGCTTATGCCTGACTCTGCGTTCCCCTTTCGCTTGGCAAGATCTGGGTTTAAATATCTGGGTATCAATATTGCACATAACTTTAAAGGATTATATGAAAATAATTTTACTCCTCTTTTGATTAAACTCAAATCTGATCTTCAAAAATGGAGGATTCTTCATCTAACCCTGAACTGTGTTAAAATGACAGTTCTTCCGAGATTCTTATATTTATTTCAATGCCTTCATCTTCTTATCCAAAGCTTTTTTCAACAGATTAGACTAACTTATTTCCAGTTGTATATGGGATGGGGAAAACCCCTTGGATTCGGAAAGAGTTTCTCCAGAAAAATAGGAGTGATGGGGGTTTAGCTCTCCCTAATCTCTTATATTATTATTGGGCTGCTCAAGTTCAAAAGATAGTCCACTGGATGCACTCATCAGGCGCCACTGATTGGTGTAAAACAGAATCTAAATCCTGCACAGAAACCTCTTTACAAACCCTAGTAACATCTAGCCTACCTATTAAAATAGCACAATATACATCAAATCCGGTTGTTCATTCTACTCTTAAAATATGGACTCAGATACGCCAGCATTTGCAGTTAAGACAGGCACTTCTGCTTCAGAGCCCAATATGTACTAATCATGCATTCCTCCCTGCCAAACCAGACTCTGCATTTAAACAATGGCAAGATAAGGGCATTGCTCAATTTGGTGATCTTTAGATTGATGGTCTTTTTGCTAGTTTTAATGATTTGCGTTCCAAATTCAATCTTAATCAAGCTGACCTTTTTCATTATTTTCAGATACGACATTTTGTGAATGCCCAAAGCCCATCATTTCCACATATCCCATCTAAGTCCTCCTGCAGACTCTTTCAAATGTCTTTAAAAAGTGTAGGAACAAACTAAGTTAAAAGTGGATGGGAGAAAGAGCTTGGAACAGTATTTTCAGAGGAGTTCTGGAGCAGTTCCCTCCATAGAGTGAATGGTAGTACCTCTTGTGCCCGATTGAGTCTTGTACAGTTTAAGGTTTTGCACCGTGTCCACCTAGCAGAACAAGGGTTGCTTCTTTTAGGCTAATCCTACTTTTGATAAGACCTGTATAAGATGTTACACTGGAGAAGCGGATCTGACTCGCATGTTTTGGACGTGCTCCACTCTTACTGTTTATTGGTCAACCATATTTGATACACTCTCTTAAGTGTGTAAAGTACAACTGAAGCCATGTGCTGAATTTGCTATATTTGGTGCTCCAGGTGGTGAATCGAATCTGACTCAAAGACAACTAAACATTATTGCTTTTGCATCCTTATTGGCTCGCAGACGGGTGTTATTACATTGGAAATCTACAAACTCACCTAAAACATCACATTGGCTTCAGGATTTGATGTTATACCTACACTTGGAAAAGATTAAATATTCAATTAGAGGTTCCCATAAATTCTATTATGTCTGGCAACCCTTATTATCTTATTTCTCTGCCATAAATGTACTTCCTAGGGAGTAGTGGGATTTACATTGGTATTGTAACTTTTTATTTTACACACACTTCTCTAAATCTCGTGGTCTTTGATGCTCAGGTGCATGTGCTCCAGGTGTTTTTCCAGGTATTTACATGTGTAAATATGTAGGGCTTGTGTTTATTATTGTATCATTATTACACCTTTGATTGTGATGTCAAACTGTTTTTCTCTCCTTTTTTGTTTTTGTTTTAACATTGCCATAGTTTTAACTGTTGCATATTTTTATTATTTTATTTTAATATTGTATCATTATTATTATTATTATTATTATTATTATTATTATTATTATTATTATTATTATTTTCATCATCTTTTGTACTATTACTGTTTAATTAACATCATCAGGACAGATTGTTCTGGGTTGGTTGGGGAGGGATTGAAAATGTAAAAAATACAATCTTTGTACAAACAAATAGTTTCAAAAACAATTTGTCTTTAAAAAATAAGAAAAGAAACCAGCGATTTCAAAGCGTGTTTTTGAGACTGTCTTTGGTTCACTGCAGTTTTAAGGAGAAAATACTCAGCAATGGTGTCGACTTATGAATTTACACATGTTTTGTCTTAAAGCATATTAAAAACACCACATAGACATTATTAAAAGCTGGATTTTCACCACAGAGGGACTTTAAAGGTCACATGATTCTTTTAATCATTTTGATTATAGAAATTAATTTAGAAATGAAAAACTCTTGTTTTTCAAAACATGCTCAGCCCTAAAGTCCCTCAAACAGTCACACACTACCGTATATCATTGCAGCTCACAGCATCATAATGAAGTCAGTCTTGAGCCATCTTGATTTTGTTCCTCATATTAGTTTCAGTGGTTTAACAGCAGGAATATGTCGCCACATGCGGTTCTAGAGTAACGACAACAATTGAAAAAAAATCTGTTCATCTTTTCTTTAGCAGACCTTCTGTATCTCTTCAGATTAATTAGATCAAGTTTGTCACATCATGGAAAATAAAAAATAGTACAATTTAGAAAGTGCTTTTTTGTCGTTGTTGTTGTTGCATTTCCTAAAAAAGTTATTATCCGCACTAGTCAAAGCCAGTTTGTAGTGACATTTGATGCTTGGCAAGCATTTGTTTTCCACTGTCCGTATAGATGAATTTAATATGATAATGCACTGACAGAGAATGCTCCAGGTTTGCTTTAACTGCTGATTGACACAACAGGGAACATCATTTATCTATTGACCCATACAATAATAGTCTTCTACTTCTTCTGTCCATCTAGTAGTCCAGTAACATTGTGCTCTGAATCAGATTCATCTCTTCAAACCTATCAAGCATTAATTGCTTTGGTTAATGAGCTAATTTATTTCCTTGTCCATTGTTTGCAGCTTGCACCAAGAATTGATTCCTTTAATCCTTATGTGAGGAACAGATATTCAGTTCTTCCTTGTATCACCAGCTTCATCTCCATAATTTAAACTGATTTTCATGCTGTTGTCCTGTCAGTGTCAGTAATGATCTGCTCATCCAGAAGTGTGATGGATGCGGGTCACTTCTGTGTGTCATCCATCATCAAGTGTCATTGAGTTGATTTCTTATGTCACCCAGACCAGGAAATTCTGCCTGCGCATTCAGGGAGAGTGGATTGATTGATTGTTTTCCACAAAGTGTATTTACTAATAATATTACATAATTTGTCTCATGGAAATTTGACAGTAAGGCACTGAGTTTGAGTTGGTATGCAGATGTAAATTTACAGATATTAACAACATCAGTGTAAAATACTTAAAAATGCGAAGCAATTGATGTGACCTTGATTGTACTTTGGATTTGGTTTTATTAAAATCCACTATTGTTCTTCCACAGTATCATACACTTGTACATCATGGTAACTAGGGATGCACCAATGCCAGTGTCTGTATCGGGCCTGATACTGCGCTCGTGTTCTCGTACTCATTCAAGTGCTCCGATGCCAACAACCGACACCACGCAGTGTGTTCAACACAGGGCTAGTGACAAAGAAACACAGACAACAGAGCAGAATGGATATATCAGAGAAGGATGTTTTTGAAGTAAATGTATCAAATTAATAGATTGTTGTAGCAATTTAGCCCAAAAGGGAAATATTAATAATTATTCATATCTTTTTATGATTAATTATGAATATTTGGATCAGCTAATAAGATTAACTTGATGTAGCTACATTAACATTACAATCAATTAATCAGTTCATCCTGTGGACACTCAATATTGATAATTAATTAATAGAAATGTTGATTTCTGGGGTTGGGAAATAACTCTTACTGTACAGTACCATGCAGAGCATGTAGTCAGAATCTGGAATCATTAAATTGACTTTGTTGCATAGCAGACAATCAGAATCAAATACGTATTGTGCACAAGTTGTATTAACTAAATCACAAACACAAACTAATCTAAACACACATACACACAATCACACATACATTGGTAAAATGGTAAGTGACAGAATGAAACCGGAAGCAGGAAATTAAACTATGGAAAAGATTCATTTAGCTATGAAAAGAACCATCAGCTTTCTTTCAAAGCACCTCATTAAGAGGCGTCTACCACTTATTTTTACATTCATAGAAAGTGAATCCCCAGAAACAGTCCCACTGACCCAGCCCCAAACCCCATCTCTTAATAATGAATAAAGGCTGGTTTCTAAAGTACTTCTTCCTGCCTCTGTGTATTAATGCTCATGGGTAGCCTAAATGGGTTCCATTCAGACCTTACATTAAGTATTTTACTGTTTTACTGTACAAGACATTTTCTCCTGGCTATACCCAATGTTTAGATCTGTTGTGGTATTTATGCAAATTAGCACATACATAATTAGATTATGCACCGTTTGTCCATGTTAACAAACAAATTCAAAAAACTTGTAATACATTTTAAAAAATTATTATTAAAAAATTAAAAAAACATTAAAATGTTTACCCTATTCACGTAAGAAAAATAATGAATAGGTGTATGAATAGACTATATATGGGTCTTTTTCGAAACTTACTCAGGACATATTGAGGATACAAAATCAGTTGAGTTTGCTTCTGTTGCAATTTGTTCAAGGTTGACCCCCATTTTGGCTTAAAATGACTGGACTATTATGCCTATATAGCGGGTGTCCGCAAGCTGGATTGAGCGAGCAGCGGCACAGATGCACACAGGGCCGGATTAACCATTAGGGCAACTGGGCACTTGCCCAGGGGCACATGGCATCTAAGGGGCCCTGACAGGTAGGAGGAAATACACAGAAATTTAATAAAGTTATCAAACCCTTTACAGTCTTCACTGCATAAAGTGCATCTACGCGGGTTCACGCAGACAAAGTCTTTCCTCCCTCCCCGCTGAACGCCAGCGATTACTAATTCGTGAAATGCACTCCCGCTGGTTGAGCGCGGTAAAGTTCGTTTTAGGTTCGATGCAAGGTGCAGTAAACGTAGTCTATAATTTGTATTATTTAAAATTACTTTTAACATTTAAAAACAGACGTTTTCAAATTCCAAAGCTTGCAGAAGGTTTCTAATGGCAATACTGACTTAGGCTACAGCTTTCCTGGTAGCCTTGAGTGAATTAACTTGTCTAAGAAAATGATTAATAAAACGTATAAATATCAGTTGAGCCTATGTTTACTTTCGTCACTGACACAGACGAAAATGAAAAGACTAAGTTCAGCTTTAGGAGGGGAAGAAATAGGCCAGGATAAGGAGACTGGGAGAAAATGAAATATGAAGATGAGGAGAGAGCAGGTATTGACAAATAATCTAATGACAAAGATAGCCTATTTCTTGTAATTTTTTGGCCTTCAAAAGTCCTAAACTGCACATATGTAGATCAGAGAAATCCAAATTTTCGCGGAGGAGCATGCCCCCGAAACCCCCTAACTACACCGGGCTCTTGAGTCTTGTTGCCCAGGGCACAGGAAATTGTTAATCCGGCCCTGGATGCACAAGCTTGTTGAGCCACATCCCTTTTTCATTGGATTTAAACTAAATTGTATGTGGACGTAAAAACTTAAACTGTTACATGATTTATGTATAACAAGTAGTTCCCTGCATTATTATAGGACGAATACTGCATTGAATTCTCTTTTACATCTTGCACTTGAACTGACAAATTCAAACAAAATTATGTTAAAAACACCCGTCTTGGCGAGTATCCATGTAAACAGTTGGTTATATCTTCAGTGAATGTAAACAGTTTAGAAATAAAACACGTGTGTATCAGTATATTTCAACTGTGCATTCTGTCTTAAAGGGGCAGCAGCTTAATAAACCTGCTGCTGTTTTATATAAAGCTATGGTTTTTAACCTTTATTTAACCAGGCAAGTCACTTAAGAACAAGTACTTATTTTCAACAACAGCCTAGAAAATTGACAAGACTTGACAAGAATCTATTTTTATGGTTGTAACGAGGTTAATAATTCAGGGAAGAAAGAGGCGGGAACCGGCGAATGTTTCAACAACTTTAATATATCAAAATAAACAAAACAAAAGTAAAAGTGGCAGCCCCTCACGGATGACTGCCTCACACACATAAATAAAACATGACATAATGTCCAGGCCTGGTCCTCTCTCTCACTTACTGTCGTCGCTCCTCTGAGACACGGCTCCTCGTCCCGCTCTCACGGCTCTCGGCCTCGTCCTGCTTGCCTCAATAGTATTTTTATGAAAAACATTAACATAAATAAATAAATATTTATATAATTACATAAATATAGCTGTCTTCTAACTGCATCTTTCATGGCACAATGTTTTTTCTGTTTTCGGCATCAGTGCTATTGGGAATGTGGCATGATTAAGATTGGTCCGTGTGTAAACGCTCCTGTCTGAGCTCATGCTGCCCTGTCTATGGCCCGAGCTGATAAATGCTCTGTGCACAGCGTTGAAACAGTAGCGCTTTTGGAGCGTTTGGTGTATACAAGCATGAGGTGTGTTTTGTATGCTGGGACCGGCACGGGGAGCAGGAGTGCTGGTGGACCTGCTACAGCGATTCAGCTCTGCTTGAGAACAGCATGACTAAGCTGATTTTCCAGCTAGAACAGCACTAGCATAAACCAGCCTGGACCAGCATGGAATTAATTCATGCTAGATTTTTCTGCAGAGTAGCAATATTTAAAAAAGTTATAACAATATTTTCTGCACATGTGGCACCTGTTTGATGTCTTTTTTTTTTCTTTAAAGTGAAGGCTCATGTATAAGTGAGAGGACATTCATCAGCACACTCTGTGGACGTCAGTAACTAACACATGTTTATGGCTCGTCAAATCCAGGGGTCTCATGTATAAAACTTTCCATAGATTTGATCCTAAAAGTGTGCGTACTCACGAAAGATTTTAGATAACTTATAAAACCATGCATACGCCAGGACCTGGGCAAAATTCACTTTACACAACCTAGTCAGCAGAAATGACCATATATGGAGCTCACAACGCCTAGTTTTACCATGCATAACATCATCTGCTAATCATTTCCATATGCATATTCCCATCTACGTGATACCAAGTGTAATGGTCCAAGACATTAGGAAAATATGAGATACGGACTATGTGTCGTCACATTACATTGCTAAAAATCATTGAGCATCCTTGCCTTGTTTGAGAATAAATAAATCAAAATAGTATAAAATACATTTCAGAGAAAGTTTTCAGAGAAGAGTCATTCTCAATCCTTTCCATTGGCCGAATAGTATTTTTAATTGCTTTAAGCAAAACAAATTTATGCAATTTTGCCTACAAGGTAAACATATATATTTTAGGATGTTTATATATTTTAATGGAAACAGATAGGCCTTATTTTTCCTGTGTAAATATTGGGAAGAGCATGAAAGTGTTCATGCTGCATCATTAGTCTGCACACGACACCAACAGCACCTGCGTTCAGCACAGGTTGTACAGTAATGTGTGTGTGAGAGAGAGAGAGAGAGAGAGAGAGAGAGAGGTTGTACAGTACTGTGTCATCAGACTTATTCAAACCGGCCAATGGACCATTCGATGACCGAGAAAGTCCTTCACTCGCTGGCTGTCATTATGCCATTATGTTGCTAAGCCATCTGCTTAGACAGAGTCAAGTGCTCATCATTGATTATTATTCGCGTGAGATTAGTTCTGCTATATAGAACACAATTCAAAGCTGAATTATCATGTGCCAAGCAGTCCTCGCTGTAGTTAAAACATTAACACACAGCATGATGCCAGCATGAACTGAGATCCCAATTCATCAGTTCAGTTCTGTCGTACCGTCTCCGTTCCCTCCTTCAGTGAACAGGGGTTACAATAGTCACCTCGATGTTCTTCAGTTTTATTTGAGGACGTTTGTCAATGACATTTCCAGGGCAAAAGTCATACTTTTTATTCTTCCTTGCAGTTTGCTTACTTGTCAATCAAAGTGTGCCCCCAAATTTAAACATTAATTAAAAGCAGTCAAAGAAATAATTTCAATTCCTATATCAATTCCTCTTTAATAACAGAAATCTCCTCATATCTAAAGCAGGATATTTGAATTATAACCATCTCTGAAGATGGTCAGACTACAAACTATTATTCAATTTGTCAAACAACTTAAAAATAAACTGCAGCTGAAACAATTTTCTGTAACAGGCGTCAGAGTGTTGGTTTCTGTCGATCATCAGCAGAGTTCTCCGTATCAACAGTAAATGTTACGCTCTTCGTCTGTCTCTTGTCTGTCCTGTCATTTCTTTCTCTGTAATCTGCTCACACATGTCCTGTGTGTTACAGTGTGTACAGTGTGTTATACTGTAGAATGTAATGTTATAGATTATTGTCATAACATCATCTGCAGAAATACTCATCAGTTTAACTGACATTCGGTCAGGCCAGAATATCTGTTAAAAAGCAGATATACTCCTGTTTGTCTGAAGAACATCTGTTTTACATGTTGACAGTTGACAGAAGATTCATTTCAGGCTGTTCCTCAATGTTTAAATCAAATCGTATGAATGATTTGTAACTGTGATACTGGGCCAGAACCCCATAAACAGCTATTGATTGTCAGTATGTTGTTCATTTATCAGCTCCATTCACCCTGACAGCAGTTTCATCACTGACTGTTGGTCTCTATAGGAGTTTCTGCTGCTGAGAGAACATTATTGGAGGCCTGCATAACTGGCCATATCTTTCGATAATCTGATCACAAATAGTGTGCATTTTGGCAGTAAAACCAATGTTTTTTGGTAAGATGGCAAAAACTGCACATTATGAGTGGTGATTCATGAGGGAATTTTTAAGATGTGCTGTTGTTTGGAACTTGCTTACTCATTGTTTTTGCAGCATACATTAATGGCAGTTTAGTGTGCTTTTCATTGTACTATCAAGCTAAGGTGGGATATATTGAATGGCTCCTCCCCCTTTTCAAATAGCCAGTAGCGTTTAGTTTACCTCATAGACTGCAAGTCGTACTTTACAGTACCATGGAAGCGAATCCGAGCGCTGATGATACACTGGATTCAATGGTAGAGGTGTGAATAAATTCGAGCTGTTTCATTCTTAACAAAGTTGGAAAATTGGATAAAACTCGAGCATTTGAGCAATCGAACACACATATCCAGCCCATATTGCTCCGTGTCTGTCAACGGTCGCTTTGGCCAGGTGGTATTTATAGCATAGGGGGCGGAGCTTTAGATTCTAGAGAGCATTTGATTAGACAGATGAGAAGCTGAAGTCCGCGGTGATGACATAAAAATCCCTGATCCATTTTAGCAGAAGTGAGAGACTACGTTTTGAATGCTTATATCTCCTAAATGCAAATTTTGTCATTTTTTTGGAGCACACCAGCTTATTCATAACCTTAAGGCTAACATATGTACTAAAAGCTAAAAAACGTGCATTTTGATTTGTGTGGATGTTACTCAAGATATCCCACGGCTGCAATTAACATTCATGCATTTCCGTGGGCCGCTCCTTTGAAGTGTTCCTCCTCATCCCGTCAGCTGCTAAAAATACTTGCAACAGTAATTGTGCAGTTTCTTCCTCCATAAAAACAACAAAAGGCCTGATGAAAGTCATGCATTTGCCATATGTGATATATAATCATCATATCTATACGTACTGTTGGTTTTGTATACATGTAATGAGCATAATTTGAAGAAAGCACCTAGATGTCTTTAAAGCATCTGCATTTTCTGTGCTGTCTGCTTCATGGGCTCTTTCAACTGTTGTCTGGAAGCTGTTACAGTTTACCACTCTTAATGTAAATGAAGTTGCTCTTGTTGTACCAGCCGTGGTCTGTATGTTAATGAGTATCTCAGCCTGCCTGACAGACATTTTTGGCTGGATGAAGGACCACCACTTTCAACTAAACCTTGTGAAGACAGAGTTGCTTGTGGTCACGGCCAACCCAACACCTCATCACAACTTCACCATTCAGCTAGGCTCGTCATCCATAACTCCATCAAGGTCAGCCAGGAACCTTGGAGTTGTGAGTGATGATCAATTGAACTTGCAAACCACATTGCTAGAACTGCCCGGTCCTGCAGATTTACCTTATACAACATTAGGAGGATCAGGCCCTTCCTATTAGAGCTACACAACTCCTTGTCCAAGCACTTGTTTTATCCAGACTGGACTATTGTAATGCTATCCTGGCTGGTCTTCCAGCTTGCACGGTCAAACCTCTGCAACTGATCCAGAATGCTGCAGCTAGAGTGGTCTTCAATGAGCCGAAGAGAGCACACGTCACTCCTCTCCTCACAAAAATTGCACTGGTTGTCAGTTGCGCTCGCATCAAATTCAAGTCACTGACGTTTGCCGACAGAACAACCACTGGCTCTACTCCCTCCTACCTAAACTCATTACTTCAGACTTACGTGCCATCCAGAAACTTGCGCTCTGCAAGTGAACGCTGTCTTGTGGTGCCATCTCAAAGAGGCACAAAATCTCTTTCTCGGACCTTTACCTGGACTGTTCCCTGCTGGAGGAATGATCTGTCAAACTCAACCAGAGCTGCTGAGTCTGTGGCCATTTTCAAGAAATGACTGAAGACACATCTTTTTCGGCAACACTTGATCCATTAATACTAACACTGTATCTTCTATTCTATATCTACTATCTTTATATAAAAAAATAAAAAAAAAGTACACATACTGTGTTAGATTAAACTGGGAAAGGTCATAGCACTTGCATATTGTTGTCCTATTGTTAGCTTAATTGCTTCTATTGTTCTCATTTGTAAGTCGCTTTGGATAAAAGCGTCTGCTAAATGAAAATGAATAAATGTAAATGAAGTTGAGACACCCCATTGTCTGAGGTGGTTCTCTGTGTCCCACATCCATTCCCATTCTTCAATTGATGACCATTTGCTCAGGATGTGATAAACCCAAATAGTGAAGAAACAATACAACTTGACTTCATCTCTATGATAATTAAGCCATTTTGGGGATGAGCTCATTCTAAAATATATTTTAGAGTGGAAACTGGGTCGAGGCAAACTACAATTTCTTACAGTCCCCTCTCTGATGCTCTTGGCCATAAAGAAGCATCACATCCATTCCCTTCTCACAGATTACACCTCCCTTCCCTATTGAGCAGGTGCCCAGTGGCGGTGAAGCCCTTGCTTATGTTGTCCTCCTCTGGCCACCGGAGAATCTGACCCGTCATTGGGTCGACACCTCATGCACACTGGTCACAGCTCTATCCAATTGGGCAGAATTATCAAAGAGAAATTTGGCAATATGATACAAACATTTTCTTGGGTTTGAGTGAGAAGACATTCAAGGACCATCATAGCCAGCGGGAGAGTCCTAAAGCGATCATTGAAGTATCTGCAATTCAACGTTTAAACACAGAACACATAACATAATGCATTGGCAAATAACAAGGAAGATACATACACATACAGCCATTTTAAAGGTTACATCCCAAATTAAACCAGAATAGGCAATATCTCCATCATGCATTTGTTTTGGCAAAATCTTTTTCTTCAAGGCCTTGTTGGGCTGTCACAATGTGCATCCGTAATATTAGTGGAGTTTAGTTTTGATAAAAAAAATAAAATCAACAATCAATAGACAATAATATGTGTGTATGTATGTGTGTCTTTTGTGTACATGCTTTTTCATTTTGTCATGTATATTGTGTCCATTTTCTCAGTGTGGACATCCTTTATCCAAATGTGTGCTTCCAATAGACAAAAATATATCTAATGCAAATGAGTATGCATATATTTGTCTCTTCATGTGCAGTAAGTCTGTGTCTTTGTGCATTTCTTAGTGTGGGTATGTCCTCTGCCCACTTGTTTTCAATCTAGTTGGAAAGACTCCTGTCCATAGTCTCTGAAATTGTTTGATCTCCTCTTGTTTCTCTTTTCATTGTCTATTCTTTTCCATTTGGACCGTAAGTCCTTATAGAATAAACGGTCACTGGTGTTGTTCGAGTCTGTGCCTCATCATCAGTTCCATCCATCCCATGGTAGGTCTCAGGGTTTTAAGATCAATTAGGTCTGGAGAAAAGTTTTTCTTGAGAAAATCCCATTCATTCTTAATTCAAACCACCAAATCATCTTTCTTCAGGAGGTTACACATTTCAGACAAACATCTCGATGCTTATATCTGAAACAATAATCAAAAGAACAGGTTCCCCTTTCCCCCCCATCATCACAAATTGCTTTGAGTGGTTGGTCTTGGCACACCTCAAAACCGGTCTCCCACCAACACTGGATACTTATCAATTCACCTACCGCAAAATAGGAGGACGGATGATGCAATTTCCATAACGCTGAACTCAGTTCTCTCTCATTTGGACAATAAAGACACTTACGCTAAAATGCTGTTTCTTGATTTTAGTTCAGCGTTCAACACTGTCATCCCAAACTTAGAGACTTGGGTATCAGTACTTTACTGTGGAACTGGCTATTGGAATTTGACCAACAGAATAGAATAGAATAGAATCAGGCATTTATATAGCGCTTTCATATGTACTACTGTACACCCAAAGCGCTTTACAATCATATCAGGGGATCTCTCCTCAACCACCACCAGTGTGCAGCATCCACTTGGATGATGCGACGGCAGCCACAGTACAACGGCGCCAGTGCGCTCACCACACACCAGATATAGGTGGAGAGAGGAGAGAGAGTGATAGGGCCAATTCAATGTAAGGGGATTATTAGGAGCCCATGATTGGTAAGGGCCAATGGGTGGAATGTGGCCAGGACACCGGGGTTACACCCCTACTCTTTACGAGAAATGCCATGGGATTTTTAATGACCACAGAGAGTCAGGACCTCGGTTTTACGTCTCATCCGAAGGACGGTGCTCTTTGACAGTATAGTGTCCCTGTCACTACACTGGGGCGTTAGGACCCAAACAGACCACAGGTTGAGCAGCGCCTTCTGCTGGCCTCACTAACACCTCTTCCAGCAGCAACCTGGTTTTCTCAGGAGGTCTCCCATCCAGGTACTAACCAGGCTCAGCCCTGCTTAGCTTCAGTGGGCAACCAGTTTTGTGCCAGTTTTGTGCTACAGGGTGATATGGCTGCTGGCCACTCATCACCCATAACAGACCCCAGTATGTTCGGTTAGACCATCACTGCTCTTCTACCCTCACTCTTAGCACTGGTGTACCACAGGGCTGTGTGCTGAGTCCTTTCCTCTATTCCCTTTTCACCTATGACTGCGATCCTGTACATGGTTCTAACATCGTCAAGTTTGCAGAAACCACGGTGATCAGACTCATCAAGAACAACGAGTCAGCCTACAGAGAGGAGGTGGACCGCAATGTTGCATGGTGCGCTGATAACAGCTTGTTGCTCAACACTAAGAAAACCAAAGAACTCATAGTAGACTTTAGGAAGGAGAAAAGTTGAGCACACACACCCATCCATATTAATGTGACTGTCACTAGTTTTAAATTCCTAGGGATTCACATATCCAATGACCTTACATGGATAATCAACAGCTCCTCACCAGCGCCTGTTTTTCCTGTGGATTCTGAAAAAGAACCATCTTTCTTTAGAAATCCTGATGAACTTCTACCGATATGCCGTCGAGGGTATCCTGACCAACTGTGTTACAGTTTGGTACGGAAGATGCTCTGTGTCAGACCGGAAAGCACTGCAAAGGGTGGTGAAAACTGCCCAACGCGTTGTAGGAACTGCACTCCCAAACTTGGAAGATGTTTACAGGAAACGTTGTCACAGGAAAACACACAACATCATAAAAGATTTCTCTCACCTGGCTCATGGACTTTTTGATCTCCTACTTTCTGGGAGGCGCTATAGGAGCCTCCGGACCAGGACTAGCAGGTTTAGGAACAGCTTTTTCCCCACAGCTGTTTCCATGCTGAACTCTTCCCCCTAGTAACTCCATTATTCATATCTGTGCCTTGTACTGTAACATGTGCAATGACAATAAAGATTAATCTAATCTAATCTAATTAGAATTGATATGTAGTTGTAATTTATAATAAATGTTTTAATGGCATTATGTTAAGTTTTTTTTTTTTAAACATTACAGATGTTTGATGTTTTGAGATGAAACTTATGTGACTGATGTTTGAATGTTAAAAGATGCTTGTGGGGGTAAGTAGGTTTGTATTCACTAATGGTCTGAATGCCCTGCCACATACGTTGGGAGTTTGAGTTGAAGTGTTCCTCAATCTTCAGCTTGTGGCAGTGCTTGGCCTTCTTAATGCCCCCGTCTCAGATTAGCTCTGCCCATACTGTAGGCCTGTGCATCACCAGATCTAAAGGCAGTGTTGCGTGCCTTCAGTAAGAAACGAATCTCTCTATTTATCCAGAGCTTCTAATAAAACATGTTTCATAAATCATAAAGAATCACCCTCCTTTTGATAGTAAACCTTTTTCTAAAATGTGTTTCTATCATAAATTTAATTCTGATTTGCATCAGCATCTGCTTGTGACCGATCTACAGTCATGTTGCTCATATAGTGATATGTTTGACAAGGTGGGAATGGCTTCTTCTTTATTTCCTTCCAACAGTGCCAACTGGGTTTCTAAATTGCCTATTTTCTTAAGCAAACCACAATAGCCCATCTGTCTTTTGTGTGAAAAGTGACATGTGTCCCATCTTTCCACAAGCAAAACAAACAACTTCCTGATCTTCCTTTCTTTTCTCCAAACAGTGCCTTGCAATGTGACCATCCTTTCCACATGCATGACAGACAAAGCTTTGAAGAAGTCTCTCATTGTCTTGACAATGTCTAGCAATGTGACCAGCTTTTCCACATGCATAGCAATGAATAACACCACCTGAATGTATTCTTGGAAATCTCCTTGGTCTATGATGGAAACCATTAGATAATGTAGAACATTCTCTCCCACTAAAGGCAGCAACTGGATGTCTAGATTTGGCAGATTTCATTTGACTATTTGCATTAGCATTATTGTTGTAAAATTGTGTCATTTTAGCAATGATGTCATTCATATTCATATTCAGAGAGAGGTGTCACAAGCATTGTCACAGCAGGCCTGGTGAGTGGGTCACATTTGTTAATCAGGGCAG
The DNA here is from genome assembly GCF_949319135.1 of Squalius cephalus. Taxonomy (NCBI): domain Eukaryota; kingdom Metazoa; phylum Chordata; class Actinopteri; order Cypriniformes; family Leuciscidae; genus Squalius; species Squalius cephalus. The sequence continues at coordinate 27,766,256 of NC_137145.1, read as the reverse complement.
ACTTGAAACTGACATCATTCTTAGTAATATCAGCATTGCCACTGGAAGTTTTAAACAATCGTTCTGAAAACGCTGCTGGATGCTCCCCTTTCCTCATGTGCATCTCAGATATTTTATCCCAATTAACTGACATCACAGCTAAGACTTCAAGCAGTGCTTTTTTCCTCTCTGACTTATTAGCATTTCTGTCCTTTACTTTCTGAGTTAAGGCTCCAGACAAAGTTTCAGGTAAGCACATTCTTACCAAAACGCACGCATCACCATCTGTTAAATAGTAAACTTCTGCATATTCCTCCAAGTTTTTCAGAAAATCTAATGGAGCTTGTTTGGCAGGATCAAATTTCCCAATATTCTAGTTCAGTTGGATTAAATCCTCAGACTATGGTAGAGCTCATTGGTTCTTCCCTTCCATCACTAGCACGCATAGTCGTAGTAGCATGGGCTGGTGCCATGGGAAATCTTACACTTCAGTCAGAGTATTGGCTGAGAATGACTGAGAATCTTTTTCCCAACCCTCAGTGCCGTTTTCCTGCAACTGGGTTACACAATATGACACCTAGCAATGTCTTACATGGGTTTTTCTCAGTTGTGCCATTCTTTATCTTAAACTGACAAGCCGCCTTCGCTTCCTCCTAATTGTTGGTCAATATTTCCACAGATGATTTAAGCATACTATTGTTAGTTCTAAGAAGTGCGATCTCATTCTGCATCTTGACCTTTTCTTCTTTCCATATCGTTTCACTAGCCAGGTAATTTTTTGTAGAAATAACCCCAACACTGAGTTGCTCATTTTCAGCCTCTAACTCATCTACTCTCCTCCTAGCTACTTTGTATGAAGCAAAAACAGCTTGAAGCGCATTAGCAAATTTTCCATTTTTGTTCTTAGGCATTTTGGGATCATTTTTTAACTTAGAGATAGCCCACTCATACGGTTTATCAACAATATTCTCTATTCCATCAAACATTCCCTGATAACCATGTTTAGCTATGTATTTAACAATAATTTCTTCTATTTCAAAGTCTTATTGGACTTTAGAGTATGCCGTGATTTAATAGTTATTTAAAATGTCTTATTTAAATGACTACACATTATCTAGTTGCGTTAAGATTTCCTTTAATCTAATCATTCACAGCTCCAGTACTTCAGATGCAAATGAACAAAACAAGCACACTATCTTGGGCTTCTAAACTTAACCACGGCCACAATCTGTCGGGCCGTAAATTTCACTACGCAAAAAAGTTAAGAAATGTAACACTGTCACAGTACTTTGGACAAAACCACACTACGTCGGGTGTTATGTTATATTCTTAAAACAACCTACTTAGCTACCGTAATTCGGGCTTAAAAAATATTTTTCAAATTTAAAACACTGCCACAGTACACAGTGTGTAAGTAACTTTAAGTTTACTCTATTCTTCTTCCACTCACGTTCATGTTTTTAGGGAGAAGTGGACGAATTTATCCAACAAGCTTGTTGCGTTTACTTAAATATGTCGGCGCACAAAGGCCGCTGTTAATGGTCATTATAAAAGTATTTAAATCACAAAATCTAATTGAAACCCCCCAAAGAAATAAAAATGATACATAAGTCATTCAGAGCGAAGCGTCAAGTGACAAGCTTGATGTATCGCCATGGAAACAGGAGTTTCAAGGTGTAAATATATGGAGTTTGTAGAGCTGTAACGATACACCAAACCCACGATTCGGTTCGTATCACGATTTTTTCACCCACGATTCGATACAATCTGATATCGGTTTGATGTGGTGGTATGAAGGTAAAAGAGTAGCAAAAGTCGAGAGCACGTAGATGTGAATTTGAGAACTTGTACAATAAATATTCGTACTTGTAAGTGAACATTTACACTCACAGCTCCAATGTGAAAACCTGTAAAATAAAAATCTGAAGTTGAATGTTGAAATTTGCACTCGCAGACAATAGTCACAAACCTGTTTTCTGAATATGAAGGTGCCGACAAGTAGACACAAATGTGTAAAATGCCATTTACAGAAATACAATGACAGACATAAACTTGTAACATATATTTGCATTTAATCTTACATTCACATTCGCAGTACAACCTCAATTAGGCACTTGCAACTTCTCAAATCTCTCCAATTTCAAATTTCACGCCTTGACTTTTGCTACTCTTTTCGCGATATATCAGGTGCCAAACTAACTTGTGCACTTGAAACTCAGTGGCGGCGAGAGAGAAAGGGGGGCGGGAGCGGGGGTGTTCAAAGGAGCTGTTTTATTGGTTGGCGCCTTGCCAATGAAATGGTACTTTTATTGTACGCGATGTCACGAAACCCGCGTCCACTGAAACGCTAACATGTCTTAATGCATTAGACTGATATTAAAAGAAATAAACGATATTATCAAACAATGTAGATTGTTTCAAAGCAGCTTTACAGAGATAAACGTATAATTTAAGGTAACAGAGATTGTTTTGGCTTTATGGCGGTTCTTTAATAAAGTTATTTTCCAGCTAAAGTTAGTTTTGATTGATTCGCTTCCGTTGCAACAATCATTTGTTATTAAATTAGGGGCCGCTAAGACGACACCATTCTCTCTACACAGACTTTAAACGCGATCCTGTGATAAACGCTGATGGCTTCACATGCGCATTAAGAACGGGTTCTATAGTTATGTGCGTTTGAATATACGCAGGTTTGTAAATCCCTACAAACCAAGCCTAAACAAAGTACTGGTGTTTCCTTATAAATTTTGAAACAGAATTTTATTTTATTTTGTCACTTCGGGGTAGGAACGCGAAACAGATTTTCCCGACAACGCTTTATCTGTAGAGTGGTAGAGGGATCCTCCATAGGGAGAGACTAGTTGGCACTTTAGCACTGCGTTGTCAGTGCAGTAAACGCCATACTAATAATGCATACTACAGAAAAGCAGATTACAGCCCTAGGAGTTTGTTATTGTCATCAACCAAGTTTTAGCAAGGCCTTGCAGTAAATAAAGGTATCTTTGTGAATTTTTTGGGGGGTTTGAGTGCAGATAATGAGTGATGAAATTGGCCCTTTTATGGGGATGGGGGTGGAGGGCTTTCTAATGGAAGACCTGCTGATGCTCCAGATACTGTCTAATGTGATATACTGTACACACACTAACATCTACTAAGCTCAGATTTTGTTTGAGCAATCTTGTGCATAATGCATGTGATTTATTAAGAATACTTGCAAAAACAGTCCTACATGCAAATAGTTTGAACGCTGTTGGGATGCTAGACAATCGACTTCTTTTGGTTTTGTGTGCAGATATGACTCAGGGTCATTGTGAAAATGTCAGTTGGCTAATCATAGAAGATTTAATTGTTTGTCTTTTTATTATATTGCTTTTAGCTCCAGTGTATAAAGGTGCACCAGAGAAAGCAACTTTACATCCTTGATTCTTGCATCCTAAAACCCTAGTGCACTATATCTGTGACTAAACTCACACCGTTCTGGAACGACGACGGTGAGTAAATGATGACAGAACATGAACTACCTCTTTATTGTGCATAGTAAAATGATCCATAAGACATGTTATCAATATCATCCATGCACATTTACTGTTGAATCTTTGTAACTGTCATAATTAGTTTAAAATATTGTCTAATGTTTGTAATCTATAATTGTAAGTAGTGAAGGCTTTTTGGATGCTAATTAGCTTCAATCACTGATGTTTATTGGTGTGAGATTTGAACATCATTTTAATAAGGCTGTGTGAAGGAAACCTGTTGGAACGCAAGCCGTTGATGAAAGTGAGTAGATTGACCTCTTGATGAAATTAATCCGAGCTATTAATGATGTATTTCAGTTGTACAGTTTTGTAGTCAGTCAAGCATAATCACATTATTTACGGTAAGTTTGATATTATGCCTGCGGGGAGGATCAACACTGAAAGAATCAAACTTCAAAGTGTAATTCAGTCTTTAGTCTGATAACACGACATATCTAGAGCACAACACTTCTCTAGCATGAACAAATATTTTGCTTTTAATTTCTTTCTTCATTGAAACGTTTGCTCTGAGTTTAAGTGCAATCATGATATTGTGTATGTCTGTGTCAGTTTATATTGACCTGAAGCAGATGTGGCTGTTTGCGGACATGACTGAATCTTGAGCCTGGCAAATAAAGGGTTTAATATGGAAGCTTGTTTCCGCCACAGAATAAAACATTTTAATTGATAATTGTGACTTTTTATCTTACAATTACGACTTTATATCACGCAATTCTGAGATAAAAAGTCATAATTGTGAGATAAAAGGTCGCAATTACCATTTTTATTTTTTAATCTGTGGCAGAAACAAGCTCAATATTTTAAAGTCGTATACATTGCAAAGCCATTAAATAGGCCACATTATACCTTTTTACAAAGTCTTGATTTTGTTTTTGGACTCTACTAGAAGAGGTCATGACGTTGATGCCATGGGAACGCTTCTGGGTGAGCTGGTGTCTGTATCACGTTTAAACCATAGATTGTTGCCTATTATAATAATAGTAGAATAAGTACCCCTTAGTTATAAAATAATTAGTTTAAGGGCCCTGTTTTTAACGATCTAAGCGCATGGTCTAAAGTGCAGGGTGCAAGTTCACTTAGGTCGGTCCGAATCCACTTTTGCTAGTTTAACGACGGGAAAAATGGTCAGAGCACCCGGCGCATGGTCTAAAAGGGTTGTCCCTATTCTCTTAATGAGTAATGGGTGTGTTTTACGTACGTTAAACCAATCAGAGTCTCATCTCCCATTCCTTTTAAATGCCAGTTGCGCTCGTGCCATGGCGGATTCGCTATTAACATGGCGGAATTTGAAAGTGTAAAGAGCGAACGCGTCTCCAGAGCGCAAACGGATCTGCTCTTGCGCGAATTAAAGGTGCACAAGCAGAACATCTATGGGACAAGCCGGATTCACCATATCTTTATGTACACAATAATAATCTTTTACATTGTAATCCTTTTATTTGAAATATTTGGCATGTTTGTGTGCTGCTGTACGCCCCTGTGTGTTTAATAAGCAGTGTACGCGCGTTGTGGACCCGCCACATTACTAACGCGCTCATTAAATAACCAAAAAAATATTGCGCCATTGACTTTAGACCAGGTTTCAGTTGGTCAATGGCTCAAACTGAAACTAGCAAAACACACTTGTATCGCGCTTGGCGCTGCATTGCGCTGCATTGCGCCGGGTGTAAGATAGGGCCCTAAATAGTTCAATTTTCCTGTTTGATACCCCTTTATTCCCTAAACTTTACACATTGTTCCCTTTTACCCACACACAGACGTACTTCATAGGTACTCTAAAATTAGGCTGTAAATTTGTTTTACTTGTGCAGTACTTCGCAGACTGTAATTCTCCCCTGTTGGCTCAGTCTCATCAAAGTAAATTCATAAATTGATCAATTCTTTTGATAGACAATATCTACAGCAATAACACATGCTGCTTTTCACACTGAAGTGAGACAAGCTGCGATCTGTTTTCAGAGCTCATATCTGCTATCAGATTCTACCTGAATCTATAATGGACTATAATGACAAATTGATGATTTCAATAAAGAAACGGGTGGAAGTGTAATAACTCCACCTTGAAAATACCAAAAATATATCCGCACACATATAGTACACTCATATACTATATAACAAATTTCAACTACAATGTGGACAGTTAGGTATTAAGGTATCTCAAGCATTAATATAATGAATTGCTTTGAAACTATGTGTATAAGTGCTATGCAAACTGACAACTTCCATTTTGCAAAACACGTTGTGACAGTAAGTGAGTCTCCTCATTGAGTGACATGTATATATAGCTGTGCGGGTACACCCCCCCCCCCCCCCCCGTCCTCAAGAGACACGCTAGCGACTGATGCTAGAGGCTGCGGTCTTTAGCATCTTATTAGCGCACACTCCCATGCCATCTGTCAGCGCTTGAGCCCAGTGGACCCGCTGACACATCAGATGGAGGACCACAGGGAAGGGCACTGCCGTGATGTGGACTGAAATATTCATTTTGATTATTTGTTGGACATTTTTGTACAGTTGCTGCCAAATGTTGTTTTCTGTGGTGTAAAACCTTGCTTTAAATCCCCAAACCAGTAATGAATGCTTTTGACAGGTTAAAGGAAGCATTGCGAGGCTCACAGGAATGTGGTAATTGATGAAGTTGTACTGACCTCTTCACTCTTCACCATCTCTGTGAGAGCCAGGGTGAGGGTACAGAGATTTTCTTACAACGATTTGTCAATGCTGTAATGTGGGGAGGAGTAAAGAATATCTGGTGCATACTGTATTTTCATGGAAAATTAGCCACACCACTTATTTGACCCGCACGCAGGTCAAAATTGCATTTTTGAGAGAAAGAATTACATCGGTGTGTCACATTTTATTAAAAAATAAAAGATTTGAAGTATCATACAGTAAAACTAGCAAATTCTAAACATTATAAAAGCAATATATACAAACAATTTACACGGTAAGCATGAATTCCTCTTAGCCATCGCTACTGTTTATCTGCTGTTTATCTAACGGTCATAGGTTTGTAGTTTCATGCAAGCTTGCCTCCCATCTAGGTGTGGGTTTGTGAAAGTGCATGCAAACATGAATTGGTTGTGTCCTGTAGTGGTGCAGGGATGACGTCAAAACCCAGGAGACTAATTCACCACTGGTTCCCTCCAGTGTTTAATAATAAGTAAACAAAACAAAAGTTGACGATACTTTGACGTTTTGTCCACACACCTATATTGAAAACGTGCATTTTGAAGCAGTTATGTTTATTTTTTAAAAACATATGTTTCTAACAGGTAACCAGAGAAGAGCGTTTGGAGTGTGTGCAGTTTACACTGTAGAACAAAATGTTGAAGTATTATCAAGTTATGTTTCCCATAGGGGCGTAACGGTTCGGCACGCACCGTTCTCCACCCACGGTTCGGCACGCACCGTTCTCCACCCACGGTTCGGCACGCACCGTTCTCCACCCACGGTTCGGCACGCACCGTTCTCCACCCACGGTTCGGCACGCACCGTTCTCCACCCACGGTTCGGCACGCACCGTTCTCCACCCACGGTTCGGCACGCACTTGCACCACGGTTCATCTTAAATCTGACGGCACATTTATGGTTCATTTGCAATAACAACGCATAAAACAGACAGATAGTTCCACTAAAGAATGCTTTGTCAATGGAAACACATTCAATATATGTTACAATGTAGACAACAAGCTTTTCTTTTTTTCTTCTTAGAATTGGAGGAGTCTTATGTTGATGTTACTGATGTATGATGTTGAGTTTTTGTATTTCAACTGTGGTTTGTGGGTGTGGGGGACAGGTTGAGCATTTCTTTTGTATATTTGTAGTGTGTGTTTGTTTTGTAAGGTTGTTGTGTTTTGTGTTATATTATTCTGTTTGTGTTTTTAGGACCCTCTTGAAAATGAGATGTTACATCTCATGGGACTATCCTTTCAATAAATTCAATATACAACCCAATTTTCCTCAAAACGAGCTTTATAATATAAATTGATCTCAATGAGCAGGCGGCTTAGAGACAAGTCTGAAGGGACCGTCTGCAAAGTGCAAAACCCGAAAAGCGTTACTACAAAAATAGTCATTAACTTCAATGTTACACACTGTAGTGTCACCAAATTCAGTTTGCACATCAGTGGTCTCCTAGTGGCCATACTAAAGGTCCCACAGACCTTATTTTACTCATACTCATTGAAAAACCCCATAGGAAAATCTTGAGGAAAGCAGTGGCGCATCAGTCTTCGGGGTCTGATGTCATCCCCGCATCACTCTATTATACATTACATTTCCTGTCAAATGCAGACAGCTCAGTTATGCGACGCTGGTACTGTTAATGGGCTGCATCCAACACTGTAGACGAGAGACACATGAAGCATTTGTCTAACCAGCCATGACTGCGACTGTCTATCGCATAATGGTTTAATATCTGTGGCTTGGTTCCAGGGAGCTCACAGCTATATTTTGCTGGACTGATGTACCTCTCCTCATGCATATGGAAATGCAGTTGAGGATAGACTGATTTTGGAAGGTTAAAATCATTATATTATATATATTATACAACATTATATGAAGTGCCATCTGAAATTTTCCTCTAGAATGATTATTTTTATCAAGCTTGTATATTTAAGTTCAGTAATTTCACTTAAATGACAATTCATAGGTAATTTGCATTGCCATTTAAGTGAAATCACTGAACTTAAATATGCGAGCTTCATAAATGATCATTCTAGAAGAAAATTTCAGGCTTTTGCATCTGAACTCTTCATATATTAATTTTAAACTGATTGTTTTGTTCTCTTTCCTTCACACTTTGTTTTACCCTTTAGTTGCTCTCTTTCTGAATAGAGGCAGTGTTAGTAGTGGTAGTGTGCTCTTTATTCTCAGTCCAGAGAAAAGCTTTGTGTTCCTCTTTAAGCGCAGAGCAGGATCAGTGTGAAGCCTCACGAGCGTTAATGCGTCACCACTTCAGGCTGTTTACTGCTCAGGTCAGCTATGCAGATGTAATATTTGATATTCCTGGAGCACTTCAGCACGAAACTCCCACATAACTCTCGAAAACGCAGCCATTACCCCAAACACCATCACAGAGCAGTAAAGCTGATCATGCTCAGTGTGTGCATTAGCTCAGTAATGCTGAGTAAGACTGAAGGTACACTATCAAGAGCGTGACCCATTCACAATTCAAAAGCTTTGACTAAACGCTAACAAAAAGAGGTTTGTAGAAAAGCACTTCATGATGCTGTCTGTGATGAAGGCTGATGAAGCCTTATTTTTATTACTTTTATACTGTTATTCTTATTACTTTTATTTTTTTGTAAAGGATGTGTACTTTATTTTTTCCCACTGACATGAATAGTTAGAGTCAATGCAGATATTCAGTGGCTCTCATTATTTTGGGATGATTTTAATTAGTATTCTAACCTGAAAAGATAAGAATTATTCGGCTTTAAATGGTTTACAGGCAAGAAAGCACCGAGAGAAAAATATATCAGGCCATCATCAATCATGGGTTTTATGAGAATCTTTGAGATTTATTCAATATATTCTTGAATAAATCTCATAAATAAATTTTATTCATATATTTTAAATTATGAGTTTTCCTTTTGGACTGCCAGATGAAGCTGTGTCTGCGTTTGTGTTTGAGCACTGTTCAGTTTAAGCCTGTGTGATTGTTATTTTATCTTTCATATCCGTCTTTCATCCTTTTTCTCCTTCATTTCATCAGACCCTACAGCAGGATATGAGCATTTCAAACACTGCACTTGAGACATTTCCACGCTCTTACCTGCCATTAGTTGGGAAAATAGCCGCACTTTCACCGTTTGCTGTAACCTTGTGTCCCGTAGTGAAGGGCCTTTCCCTGGTGAACACTGAGAGCATTCAGCACTCTTATGCCTTCTGTATTTGACTAATGCGTTCCTCTCATGTGAATGATTGCCTAACAGCACATTATGATTCATATGGTGATTTATTTCTATAGACAGCCTAATATTATGAGCTGTGGGAGATATTATTAGTGCTTGTGAAACAGAATAATGGATGTTGCGGCGCTGCAGTCATTAGTATTATTGCACTAAATTCTGGTTCTTTGCAAGTCAATATCAGTCCTTTTATACTTTTATAATCCAAAACTGCTTTAGGGTTTCTTTTTGATATGTGCTGTAGTAATACCTTGGAGTACCATATTAATGTTGCATGAATATGGATTTACCTATATTCATGTATGAATTGGTCATACAGTTTGTTCTGGGTTGATCTATGTAATGCAATGATAATGCATAGATAGACAGACAGGTGCAAACAGTCTTTATTAATCCTTATCCACAATTCTTTATATATATATATATATATATAATATATATATATATATATATATATATATATAAAAGTGATTACAGCCAGAAGTCTTTTCGGATATGATGCGACAAGCTTTACAGAGGTGACAGTCGTCTTACAAAGGCCCTTCTCCTCAGTTTGGCCAGGCATCAAGCTGTGGGAAGAGAACTGGATGTCCTGAACTTTTCCCATTTTGGAATTATAAAGGCCAACTGAGCTGTGAACATGTGCTATTCACTTTCACAGTGTTGCTGAAGATAAATGTTACTTTGTAAAAAAATCATCATATCACATTCTTGCAAGGATGAAAGAAAATGTACTCACAATTTCTGTCCTAATAATAATAAATTGAATTTTTTTTATTTATTTTTTTTTTTTTTTTTTTTTTTTTATAGCGCTTTCTAACTCAAAGTCCTTTGTCCTGTGGCAAAACATGGGCATTTGCATTTTAGACCAAACATTGGAATGGCAATTGAGTGCGACTATCCCATGCAGGACCCAGCATACAAAACACAACTGATGCTGGTGACCAGCGATGATTGATTTTTCAGCAGGGATAGCCATGGTTTTTGCTCTGAAATGCATTTTCAGATGCTATACTAGGGTGTGTGCAGTTGCTGAACAAGACTTTTATGGGCTGGGCCGAGGCTACTTTAGGATCTCCATAAAGCGTGAAGGAATATCATGTGTAATACTTACTTGTTTTCATTGTTTTGACCTATGTAACATTGTATTCTAATAAATAAGCTACCAAAATTGTAGATACCAATGTAATTTCACAATTTTAAATTCCAACTTATATACCACAGCAAAAACTACAAGCCTAACTAATTATACATTTAAAACATTATTGAAGACAAGTGAACAGTCAATAATAAAAGAAGAACAGTGCTAAGAATGAAGTACTTGAAGTTTTTCAGGTCTAACAGTCATTCAGGTACAGAAATTGAATAATTAAACGTAAAATAACATTGCATAATCTTCACTGTATAAATTTAATATAGATTAATCATTGTTAAAGCTACTAAAATTTTTCAGTCAAGGATTTTTTTTCTTTTGTTCTTTGATTAACTTTAATGACATAGACGGTAGCAGATAGACTATATTAGGCTGTTGTCACTTTAAGACCGAATGCAATAGATGGACACACATCTGATTTATTTCTCAACTGTTTACATGCGGTTAAGACTGTGTTTATGATACTAGACAATAATTTGCCATACTTTTATGTTTATTTGTCTGTTCAAGTGCAAGAAGAGGATTTGTGCGTGCTCTGTGTGGATGAATCATCATCTATGGATGAAGCGCCATATGCCTCACATCAGACACGTTGCATTCTCAAGTTCAAGGCGCCAATGCAAAACACTGAATCTAATCACCATACAGTCAAAAAGTTCACTTCAAGAGTGAAGAAAGTGCTGTTGATGTGTTTTGCTGTAAAAACTGCAGAAACAGAAACAGAAAGGACAATCTATGTTATATCTCTCCATAAGCACAGACTTTATTAAATACACAGAAAGAAAAATATTGAAAAATGTCTATACACACTCTTCTAGCCTGGGGTAAAGTCATTATGTAGATACATTAACAATGATTTGAGACAAATTATGTAATGTAATGGGAAACAATGTGAGTGGCGCTCTGTGACACAGCAGGATTTTAAACAGCTCTGCGTCTGTGTGACCAACTTTATTCTGAATCCTCTGTGTTTTGCAACTAACGGTAATATTATCCTAATATTCATCGTTAATACATTAGCAATGTGCCGCACCACCGCTCGTCAAAATAAATGCTTCTTTAGGATCACAGGAGGTGAAATTGAAGTAGCGAATTAAATTAGGAATTTTGAATTAAATACGCTGGGTGTGTACCTTTCCGAATTGATTTTGGACCATTGAATTTGCTTTAGGTGGACTCCAATCAAACTTTGCACATATTTGTGAGATGATCCAGAGAAATGGGGTGTACCTGAGCTAAACTATAGCCAAGTGTCAGCAAAGGGTCTGAATGCTAATGTCAGTGTGGTATTTCAGGACAGTTCATCTAAAAATTAACATTCTGCCATAATTTATTCACCTACATGTCATTCTAACCAATACATGTATCAGGACGAGAAGAAGCTGCACAGTGTGAATGTAAAGTGAACGAGATTTGACGACCCACTCATGGAGGACTAGTGTTAGATGATGAAATCAAGATCAAGAAACACTGCACGTCACAAACCACATTATGAACACCATTATGCAACTCACTTCCACTGCCCACCACACCAGCATGACAAACAGCCTGCCCAAATGCATCATGGCCTCGGCCTCTCTGAAAACTTCCCTGTTGACAGAGACAACAGAAAGCAGTGTGCACACCTAGACCATGTTACACTGTCTGCCTTTTTGGACAGAAGGTCAAAGGTCAGTGTCAGGACTAATTCCACTAGCCTCATTAGGAAACGTCACCCTGAATATTTCATCATAATCTGGATATCGAGCAGCAGCAGATGTTATTGCTGTCGCCTTGAGCCGCTGGAGGAAGTGCTCATTTCTATTCCTGCCTGAACGCTGTTCTGAGTGAAGCGAGTCCTACAGTCCTGAGAAGAACTAAAGATTCACAAACCTACAGGGTTTGAACTTACACCACCAGACAGACAGATTGCTTGTCAATGGAAACCTCACATTGCATCTGGTTCAGATATATTGGGCCCTATCTTACACTCGGCACAATTCAGTGCAAGTGTTTTTTGCTAGTTTCAGTCCGACGCAGTTTTCATTTTCACGTCCTGCGCCACAATGTTTAATTTAGCAAATGCATTTGCGCCCATCTGTGCGCCCATGGGCTGTTGGTCTGAGAACCCAGTGTGTGTTCTGGCGCATTGTTGGAGCGTTGCTATTTTGAGGAAACTGAAATAGACTGAACCATTGACCAACTGAAACCTGGTCTAAAGTCAATGGCGCAGGGGTTAGCGGGTTAGTAATGTACGCCTATAGGCGGGTCCACAACGCGCTTACACTTTGTCCCGTAGATGGTCTGCTTACACTTTAAGTTCAGTTTAAGTTCAGTTTTTCCGCTTGCAAATTCCGCCATGTAAATAGCGAATCCGCCAGGTGCGAGAACTTTACTCAGAAGTTCCTTTGTGTCTACAGTGATCCACAGTCATGTAAACTGCAGAATTGCATAACCTACAGAATCCTTGATATTGTTCAAATATGTCGTACAGGTCCCTGTTCTTCATGTCCTCGTGCTCATATTCCAACAGACGGCTGGTGAATGACAGCTTTATACGTGACGAGGGTGTGAAATGAACAGCAGCTTCTATGAAGTTTAGAAGAGAGAGGAACATTACTAGAATGAAAATAAAAGAGTTTGTTGATCAAAACATGGAAGCTGAAGTGTGTCATCACAGCTCCACTAGGATCTCCAGAGGAAACTGCAAAAATAAGGACTTTCAAACAAGCTTCCTGAACACTCCTCCATCTGCCACTGTGCCGCGTTGAATTATCATCTTGTAATCTTTGTCTTTCCACCAGTCATTTTCTGCCAGCTAATGTGTTTAGAGTGCCACATCTGAAATGAAAAAACTTTCATTTCAGTTTTTTGAAATGAAAAAAAGTTTCAGGGGATTCACTTTGATGAAGTAAATGTGCAACCAGCCTACTTTTGACAAATGAGCTGTACATTTCAGGCCAGTGTTGTTTGGACAGGTAGATCCGTCTGTGCCGGCTGTGTTTGTGAAGGTACAAATGAAGTGACAGAATGATTTTGTGGTTGAATCGTAGAGGCATCAGCATATCTTCAGTCTTAAAGGGGTCATATGACGGCTCTAAAAAGAACATTATTTTGTGTATTTGGTTTAATGCAGTGTGTTTACGTGGTTTTAGGTTAAAAAAAAAGTCATTATTTTACACACACCGTACATTATTGTTGCTCCTCTATGCCCCGCCTTTTTGAAATGCGTCGCTTTTTACAAAGCTCATTGATCTGAAAAGCATGGTGTGCTCTGATTGGCCAGTTATCCAGTGCATTTTGTTTGGCCCGAATACCTTAAACGTGTGATGGAAATGTCATGCCCCTTACCATATTTCGAACATCAGCTCCCAAAGCAATAATGTCGGTGCTACCTTATAAATTCGAGCCCGAATCTGATCCGGATGATGCAGATGACCATGTAAACATAAAACCATGTCTGCCTTTGTGATCGCAGAAACGACAAATATGCCCTACTCTATACTGCTCAAAACTCGCTTTTGAATAGTCAGTAGCAAATTCTTAAAATATGAAAACATACTTGAGTGTCTGTGTGTCAGAAGCGCCAGACTGTACTTGCAAAGATGTAATTGCCCCACTTTTTAGAATCAGGCTTTGTCCACAGCCGGCCTTGTACTCTCCCAGGTTCTGGAAACAGTCCTTCGAAAAATGCGCAGCACACAGTCGAATATTTTGGTTGTACTGTTCTGGAACAGTGTTGTAAATCATTCCCTCCAGAATTTCACGATTTTTTTGTGTGATTTTTGCAATCAAAATGACTTTTATATTTTATAATTAGGACATCACATTTACCATAATAGTATTATGTCAGATGCACAATAGTCATACATGACACAAATCACAAACAAAATGCATAAAGCTTGTTTATTTTGGTCTAATCAAATTCTCATAAAATTTACTTTTAAAACAACCCATGGGCAATTTTTCTACCTGACCTATGTAAATATTAACAGCAGGTGTAGTAATTTATACTGTAGTACTGTGTGTAAATCCTGAGTTGAATCCTGAGTTACTTATAGTGCGGCGTTTTGCATGGCGTCCCCAAAGTAGCTTCGCAATACGAAGTGACCGTTCGAAAGGGAACTACTCGGTTACTATCGTAACCTCAGTTCCCTGAGAGTAGGGAACGAGTATTGCGTAGCCGGCCGCACTATAGTAACCTGGCAAGTTGTCGCTTCAGTCGTTAAACCTGCTAAAACGGCGTTTTTCGGGGACTAATATCTTTTACTGTCTACAGAGCCCGTCTTTCTCTGCTGTCTATGACTAATATAGGCTAAGGCCGCACCCCCTTGGCGGGCTCTGACGTGTAATGGCGTGATGCTAGCTCATTGGCGCACACGTCAGAGGCAGGGGCGTAGCAACCGGGGGGGACGGGGGACACACGTCCCCCGCACTTTTAGAAACAGGTGATTTTGTCCCCCGCATTTTTTTTGACCCAGTGCCAATATTTCCGCCCATGTTCTCCGCACATACAAATACAAATACAAATACAAATACAGCATCTCCATGACGCCAGCGGCAACAATAACACAGCGAGAATAAAAGTTACGCCTTCTTTCTTTGCGTGTACATTTGGGCGGTGTTATGAAACTGCCCACACAGACTGATGTAGATTTTTGGGGGCGTGTTTGAACGAAGCGTTTTAGGAAGGCGTGGCTGAGCCTGAACCTTTACAAAGAATATCTCTTTGGGTTTGAGACTGAGCTTTGTAACTCGAAGAGAGTGTTATAGTGTAGAAATGAATTTGACAGCACACATGGCAGTGTCTCTGCTGGAGCTCTCCTCGGAGCGACACCCACTCACAGATGGAGAGGTGACTGCCGCTCTCTTCATCTCGCAGTCGCAGAGATGTTTTCTGTCTCTGCTATTATCTGTTGTCAAACACTGTCGTTTATTGTGGACCTATGAACCACATTTGATGCTCTTAATATACATGTTCATATAACAGTGATAAATTCACTCAATATTACTAGACATGTCTCATCTGAATAGACTATCATAAAGACTCAAATGAATGCTCATTTAATTTAGGCTTTTATTCTCATTTAAACATTTATCAACACACACACACACACACACACACACACACACACACATATATATATATATATATGTGTGTGTGTGTGTGTGTGTCTGTGTGTGTTGATAAATGTTTAAATGAGAATAAAAGCCTAAATTAAATTCTCAAGCCTTTATTAATAGTTTTATAGGGGTCAAGACATGGATTTTTATTTTATTTTATTCCTTAAAGTTTACTTATAATGTTAATAAAGTTTTCTTGCACAATAAAAACTAATACAGGCTCATTTAAGGGTTGTGCCTCGATTATAATCTGTTGTCAAATGCTCTGAACAAACATATAATCCTCAGACGAGTTACAGGATGCCATTAAAATAAACCCTCCACTTGTTACCGATGCTGGGATTCTTCTGAAGTCAGTACAAATGAGCCATTTAAACTGGACGCATTCTTTCACTCTTCCATTTGTCCTGTTGTCAGGAGTCTCTCAATTGTGTGGATTCAGTCAAAAATTGAACAAGCGTCTGTATACTGTATCAGTGATTATAATGAGTTCTAATTACATTTGATTACTATGTTCACGTCTTGTGTAGACAGGTATCAGCCGTAAAGTGACTGAACGCAAATGGGTGGGGCCTATGTTGCGATGATGTAAAACCATTCGTCGATACCTTGCTCTAGAGGTAGTCATATGCAAATGTGTTTGTTCGTGTGACGTCACAATATCAGACCGAGCTGTTTTTGGAGCTTGATTGCATAAATGCTTTTTTTAAGCTATGAAACTTCTTATATATACAAAGGCCTCTTATATGTCAAAAGATCAAGGAAAATGTTAAATATCATGACCCCTTTAATATAATGAATTAATTCAAGTTAACTTGTGGAAGCTTCAGCCTCACATTGCTCATCATTTATTTTTCTACAACTGTCACAAATTCCTGCTTTTCCATAGTGTAATTGATTGTGAGTAATATTGTGAAATTAGCCTTAAAGCATGCAAAGATAGAGTGTGCAGAGTGTGGAGAGTGTGGAGAGTGTGGAGAGTGTGGAGAGTGTGCAGAGTGTGGAGAGTGTGGAGAGTGGAGAGTGTGGAGAGTGGAGAGTGTGCAGAGTGTGCAGAGTGTGCAGAGTGTGGAGAGTGTGCAGAGTGTGCAGAGTGTGGAGAGTGTGCAGAGTGTGGAGAGTGTGCAGAGTGTGGAGAGTGTGGAGAGTGTGCAGAGTGTGGAGAGTGTGGAGAGTGTGCAGAGTGTGCAGAGTGTGGAGAGTGTGGAGAGTGGAGAGTGTGGAGAGTGTGCAGAGTGTGGAGAGTGTGCAGAGTGTGCAGAGTGTGGAAAGTGTACAGAGTGTACAGAGTGTGGAGAGTGTGCAGAGTGTGGAGAGTGTGCAGAGTGTGCAGAGTGTGGAGAGTGTGCAGAGTGTGCAGAGTGTGGAGAGTGTGGAGAGTGTGCAGAGTGTGGAGAGTGTGGAGAGTGTGGAGAGTGGAGAGTGTGGAGAGTGGAGAGTGTGCAGAGTGTGCAGAGTGTGCAGAGTGTGGAAAGTGTACAGAGTGTACAGAGTGTGGAGAGTGTGCAGAGTGTGGAGAGTGTGCAGAGTGTACAGAGTGTGGAGAGTGTACAGAGTGTGGAGAGTGTACAGAGTGTGGAGAGTGTGGAGAGTGTGGAAAGTGTGGAGAGTGTGGGGAGTGTGCGGAGTGTGGAGAGTGTGCCGGAGTGTGGGGAGTGTGCAGAGTGTGGGGAGTGTGGAGAGTGTGGAGAGTGTGGAGAGTGTGCAGAGTGTGGAGAGTGTGGAGAGTGGAGAGTGTGGAGAGTGGAGAGTGTGCAGAGTGTGCAGAGTGTGCAGAGTGTGGAGAGTGTGCAGAGTGTGGAGAGTGTGGAGAGTGTGCAGAGTGTGCAGAGTGTGGAGAGTGTGGAGAGTGGAGAGTGTGGAGAGTGTGCAGAGTGTGGAGAGTGTGCAGAGTGTGCAGAGTGTGGAAAGTGTACAGAGTGTACAGAGTGTGGAGAGTGTGCAGAGTGTGGAGAGTGTGCAGAGTGTGCAGAGTGTGCAGAGTGTGCAGAGTGTGGAGAGTGTGCAGAGTGTGCAGAGTGTGCAGAGTGTGGAGAGTGTGCAGAGTGTGGAGAGTGTGGAGAGTGGAGAGTGTGGAGAGTGTGCAGAGTGTGGAGAGTGTGCAGAGTGTGCAGAGTGTGGAAAGTGTACAGAGTGTACAGAGTGTGGAGAGTGTGCAGAGTGTGGAGAGTGTGCAGAGTGTGCAGAGTGTGCAGAGTGTGCAGAGTGTGCAGAGTGTGGAGAGTGTGCAGAGTGTGCAGAGTGTGGAGAGTGTGGAGAGTGTGCAGAGTGTGCAGAGTGTGGAGAGTGTGGAGAGTGGAGAGTGTGGAGAGTGTGCAGAGTGTGGAGAGTGTGCAGAGTGTGCAGAGTGTGGAAAGTGTACAGAGTGTACAGAGTGTGGAGAGTGTGCAGAGTGTGGAGAGTGTGCAGAGTGTACAGAGTGTGGAGAGTGTACAGAGTGTGGAGAGTGTACAGAGTGTGGAGAGTGTGGAGAGTGTGGAAAGTGTGGAGAGTGTGGGGAGTGTGCGGAGTGTGGAGAGTGTGCCGGAGTGTGGGGAGTGTGCAGAGTGTGGGGAGTGTGGAGAGTGTGGAGAGTGTGCGGAGTGTGCGGAGTGTGGAGAGTGTGGAGAGTGTGCAGAGTGTGGAAAGTGTGTGGAGTGTGGAGAGTGTGGAGAGTGTGGAGAGTGTGGAGAGTGTGGGGAGTGTGCGGAGTGTGGAGAGTGTGCCGGAGTGTGCGGAGTGTGGAGAGTGTGGGGAGTGTGGAGAGTGTGGAGAGTGTGCGGAGTGTGGAGAGTGTGCAGAGTGTGGAGAGTGTGGAGAGTGTGGAGAGTGTGCAGAGTGTGGAGAGTGTGGAGAGTGTGCAGAGTGTGCAGAGTGTGGAGAGTGTGGAGAGTGTGCAGAGTGTGGAGAGTGTGGAGAGTGTGCAGAGTGTGCAGAGTGTGGAGAGTGTGGAGAGTGGAGAGTGTGGAGAGTGTGCAGAGTGTGGAGAGTGTGCAGAGTGTGCAGAGTGTGGAAAGTGTACAGAGTGTACAGAGTGTGGAGAGTGTGCAGAGTGTGGAGAGTGTGCAGAGTGTACAGAGTGTGGAGAGTGTACAGAGTGTGGAGAGTGTACAGAGTGTGGAGAGTGTGGAGAGTGTGGAAAGTGTGGAGAGTGTGGGGAGTGTGCGGAGTGTGGAGAGTGTGCCGGAGTGTGGGGAGTGTGCAGAGTGTGGGGAGTGTGGAGAGTGTGGAGAGTGTGGAGAGTGTGCAGAGTGTGGAAAGTGTGCGGAGTGTGGAGAGTGTGGAGAGTGTGGAGAGTGTGGAGAGTGTGGGGAGTGTGCGGAGTGTGGAGAGTGTGCCGGAGTGTGGGGAGTGTGCAGAGTGTGGAGAGTGTGGGGAGTGTGGAGAGTGTGGAGAGTGTGCGGAGTGTGGAGAGTGTGCAGAGTGTGGAAAGTGTGCGGAGTGTGGAGAGTGTGGAGAGTGTGCGGAGTGTGGAGAGTGTGCGGAGTGTGGGGAGTGTGCAGAGTGTGGAGAGTGTGTGGAGAGTGTGGGGAGTGTGGAGAGTGTGCGGAGTGTGGAGAGTGTGCAGAGTGTGGAGAGTGTGCGGAGTGTGGAGAGTGTGCGGAGTGTGGAGAGTGTGCGGAGTGTGCAGAGTGTGGAGAGTGTGCGGAGAGTGGGGAGTGTGCGGAGTGTGCAGAGTGTGGAGAGTGTGCGGAGTGTGGGGAGAGTGTGGGGAGTGTGCAGAGTGTGGGGAGTGTGCGGAGTGTGCAGAGTGTGGAGAGTGTGCGGAGTGTGGAGAGTGTGGAGAGTGTGCGGAGAGTGTGGAGAGTGTGGAGAGTGTGGAGAGTGTGTGGAGAGTGTGCGGAGTGTGGAGAGTGTGCGGAGTGTGGGGAGAGTGTGGGGAGTGTGCGGAGAGTGGGGAGTGTGCGGAGTGTGCGGAGTGTGCAGAGTGTGGAGAGTGTGCGGAGTGTGGGGAGAGTGTGGGGAGTGTGCGGAGTGTGGAGAGTGTGGGGAGAGTGTGGAGAGTGTGCAGAGTGTGGAGAGTGTGCGGAGTGTGGGGAGTGTGCAGAGTGTGGAGAGTGTGCGGAGAGTGTTGGGAGTGTGGAGAGTGTGGAGAGTGTGCGGAGTGTGGGGAGTGTGGAGAGTGTGGGGAGAGTGTGGGGAGTGTGCAGAGTGTGCGGAGTGTGGAGAGTGTGGGGAGTGTGCAGAGTGTGGGGAGTGTGCAGAGAGTGGAGAGTGTGGGGAGTGTGCAGAGAGTGGAGAGTGTACGGAGTGTGGGGAGTGTGCAGAGAGTGGAGAGTGTACGGAGTGTGGGGAGTGTGCGAAGTGTGGAGAGTGTGGGGAGTGTGCAGAGTGTGGAGAGTGTGCAGCGTGTGCGGAGTGTGCAGAGTGTGGAGAGTGTGCGGAATGTGGAGAGTGTGGAGAGTGTGCAGAATGTGGAGAGTGTGCAGAATGTGGAGAGTGTGGAGAGTGTGTGGAGAGTGTGCGGAGTGTGGAGAGTGTGCGGAATGTGGAGAGTGTGCGGAGTGTGGAGAGTGTGCGGAGTGTGGAGAGTGTGCGGAGTGTGGAGAGTGTGCGGAGTGTGCGGAGTGTGGAGAGTGTGCGGAGTGTGGAGAGTGTGCGGAGTGTGGAGAGTGTGCGGAATGTGGAGAGTGTGCGGAGTGTGGAGAGTGTGCGGAGTGTGGAGAGTGTGCGGAATGTGGAGAGTGTGTGGAGAGTGTGCGGAGTGTGCAGAGTGTGGAGAGTGTGCGGAGTGTGGAGAGTGTGCGGAGTGTGGAGAGTGTGGAGAGTGTGCGGAGTGTGGAGAGTGCGGAGTGTGGAGAGTGTGGAGAGTGTGCAGAGTGTGCAGAGTGTGCAGAGTGTGCAGAGTGTGGAGAGTGTGCAGAGTGTGCAGAGTGTGGAGAGTGCGGAGTGTGGAGAGTGTGGAGAGTGTGCGGAGTGTGCAGAGTGTGCAGAGTGTGCGGAGTGTGCGGAGTGTGGGGAGAGTGTGGGGAGTGTGTGGAGAGTGTGCGGAGTGTGCAGAGTGTGGAGAGTGTGCGGAATGTGGAGAGTGTGGAGAGTGTGCAGAATGTGGGGAGTGTGCAGAATGTGGGGAGTGTGCGGAGTGTGGGGAGTGTGCGGAGAGTGCGGAGTGTGTGGAGTGTGTGGAGTGTGCGGAGTGTGCAGAGTGTGCAGAGTGTGGAGAGTGTGGGGAGTGTGGAGAGAGTGTGCAGAGTGTGCAGAGTGTGGGGAGTGTGGAGAGAGTGTGGGGAGTGTGGGGAGTGTGGAGAGAGTGTGGGGAGTGTGGAGAGTGTGCGGAGTGTGGAGAGTGTGCAGAGTGTGGAGAGTGTCGGGAGTGTGCGGAGTGTGGAGAGTGCGCGGAGTGTGGAGAGTGCGGAGTGTGGAGAGTGTGGAGAGTGCGGAGTGTGGAGAGTGTGCAGAGTGTGCAGAGTGTGGAGAGTGTGCGGAGTGTGGAGAGTGTGCAGAGTGTGCAGAGTGTGCGGAGTGTGGAGAGTGTGCAGAGTGTGGAGAGTGTGCAGAGTGTGGAGAGTGTCGGGAGTGTGGAGAGTGTGCGGAGTGTGGAGAGTGTGCGGAGTGTGGAGAGTGTGGAGAGTGTGCGGAATGTGGAGAGTGTGCGGAGTGTGGAGAGTGTGCGGAGTGTGGAGAGTGCGGAGTGTGGAGAGTGTGCAGAGTGTGCAGAGTGTGCAGAGTGTGGAGAGTGTGCGGAGTGTGGAGAGTGTGCAGAGTGTGCAGAGTGTGCGGAGTGTGGAGAGTGTGCAGAGTGTGGAGAGTGTGCAGAGTGTGGAGAGTGTCGGGAGTGTGCAGAGAGTGGAGAGTGTACGGAGTGTGGGGAGTGTGCGGAGTGTGGAGAGTGTGGGGAGTGTGCGGAGAGTGTGCAGAGTGTGCGGAGTGTGGAGAGTGTGCGGAATGTGGAGAGTGTGGAGAGTGTGCAGAATGTGGAGAGTGTGGAGAGTGTGCGGAGTGTGGAGAGTGTGCGGAGTGTGGAGAGTGTGCGGAATGTGGAGAGTGTGGAGAGTGTGCAGAATGTGGAGAGTGTGGAGAGTGTGCGGAGTGTGGAGAGTGTGCGGAGTGTGGAGAGTGTGCGGAGTGTGGAGAGTGTGCGGAGTGTGGAGAGTGTGCGGAGTGTGGAGAGTGTCGGGAGTGTGCAGAGTGTGGGGAGTGTGCAGAGAGTGGAGAGTGTACGGAGTGTGGGGAGTGTGCGGAGTGTGGAGAGTGTGGGGAGTGTGCGGAGTGTGGAGAGTGTGGAGAGTGTGGAGAGTGTGGAGAGTGTGCGGAGTGTGCAGAGTGTGGAGAGTGTGCGGAATGTGGAGAGTGTGGAGAGTGTGGAGAGTGTGGGGAGTGTGCAGAGAGTGGAGAGTGTACGGAGTGTGGGGAGTGTGCGGAGTGTGCAGAGTGTGCGGAGTGTGGAGAGTGTGCAGAGTGTGGAGAGTGTCGGGAGTGTGCAGAGTGTGGGGAGTGTGCAGAGAGTGGAGAGTGTACGGAGTGTGGGGAGTGTGCGGAGTGTGGAGAGTGTGGGGAGTGTGCGGAGTGTGGAGAGTGTGGAGAGTGTGGAGAGTGTGCGGAGTGTGGAGAGTGTGCGGAATGTGGAGAGTGTGGAGAGTGTGCAGAATGTGGAGAGTGTGGAGAGTGTGCGGAGTGTGGAGAGTGTGCGGAGTGTGGAGAGTGTGCGGAATGTGGAGAGTGTGCAGAGTGTGGAGAGTGTGCGGAATGTGGAGAGTGTGGAGAGTGTGGAGAGTGTGCGGAGTGTGGAGAGTGTGGAGAGTGTGCAGAGTGTGGAGAGTGTGCGGAGTGTGGAGAGTGTGCGGAATGTGGAGAGTGTGCGGAATGTGGAGAGTGTGCAGAATGTGGAGAGTGTGGAGAGTGTGGAGAGTGTGCAGAGTGTGGAGAGTGTGGAGAGTGTGCAGAGTGTGCGGAGTGTGCGGAGTGTGCGGAGTGTGCGGAGTGTGCGGAGTGTGGAGAGTGTGGAGAGTGTGGAGAGTGTGGAGAGTGTGGAGAGTGTGGAGAGTGTGGAGAGTGTGGAGAGTGTGGAGAGTGTGCAGAGTGTGGAGAGTGTGCGGAATGTGGAGAGTGTGCAGAATGTGGAGAGTGTGGAGAGTGTGGAGAGTGTGCGGAGTGTGCGGAGTGTGGAGAGTGTGCGGAGTGTGCGGAGTGTGCGGAGTGTGGAGAGTGTGCAGAATGTGGAGAGTGTGGAGAGTGTGGAGAGTGTGCGGAGTGTGCAGAGTGTGGAGAGTGTGCGGAGTGTGCGGAGTGTGCGGAGTGTGGGGAGAGTGTGCGGAGTGTGCGGAGTGTGCGGAGTGTGGAGAGTGTGCGGAGTGTGCGGAGTGTGCGGAGTGTGGGGAGAGTGTGGGGAGTGTGTGGAGTGTGGGGAGTGTGCGGAGTGTGCAGAGTGTGCAGAGTGTGGAGAGTGTGCGGAATGTGGAGAGTGTGCAGAATGTGGAGAATGTGGGGAGTGTGCAGAGTGTGCAGAATGTGGAGAGTGTGCGGAGTGTGGGGAGTGTGCAGAGTGTGCGGAGAGTGCGGAGAGTGGGGAGTGTGCAGAGTGTGGAGAGTGTGGGGAGTGTGGAGAGAGTGTGGGGAGTGTGGAGAGTGTGGGGAGTGTGGGGAGTGTGGAGAGTGTGGAGAGTGTGCGGAGTGTGGGGAGTGTGGGGAGTGTGGAGAGTGTGGGGAGTGTGGGGAGTGTGGAGAGAGTGTGGAGAGTGTGGGGAGTGTGGAGAGTGTGGGGAGTGTGGAGAGTGTGGGGAGTGTGGGGAGTGTGGAGAGAGTGTGGGGAGTGTGGAGAGTGTGGGGAGTGTGGGGAGTGTGGAGAGAGTGTGGGGAGTGTGGGGAGTGTGGAGAGAGTGTGGGGAGTGTACGGAGTGTGCAGAGAGTGGAGAGTGTGGGGAGTGTGCAGAGAGTGGAGAGTGTGGGGAGTTTACGGAGTGTGCGGAGTGTGCAGAGTGTGCGGAGTGTGGAGAGTGTGCGGAGTGTGCGGAGTGTGGAGAGTGTGCGGAGTGTGCGGAGTGTGCGGAGTGTGGGGAGAGTGTGCGGAGTGTGCGGAGTGTGCGGAGTGTGCGGAGTGTGGAGAGTGTGCGGAGTGTGCGGAGTGTGCGGAGTGTGCGGAGTGTGGGGAGAGTGTGGGGAGTGTGGGGAGTGTGCGGAGTGTGCAGAGTGTGGAGAGTGTGCGGAATGTGGAGAGTGTGCAGAATGTGGAGAATGTGGGGAGTGTGCAGAGTGTGCAGAATGTGGAGAGTGTGCGGAGTGTGCGGAGTGTGGGGAGTGTGCGGAGTGTGCGGAGAGTGCGGAGAGTGGGGAGTGTGCAGAGTGTGGAGAGTGTGGGGAGTGTGGAGAGAGTGTGGGGAGTGTGGAGAGTGTGGGGAGTGTGGGGAGTGTGGAGAGTGTGGAGAGTGTGCGGAGTGTGGGGAGTGTGGAGAGTGTGGGGAGTGTGGGGAGTGTGGAGAGAGTGTGGAGAGTGTGGGGAGTGTGGAGAGTGTGGGGAGTGTGGGGAGTGTGGGGAGTGTGGAGAGTGTGGGGAGTGTGGGGAGTGTGGAGAGAGTGTGGGGAGTGTGGAGAGTGTGGAGAGTGTGGGGAGTGTGGAGAGAGTGTGGGGAGTGTACGGAGTGTGCAGAGAGTGGAGAGTGTGGGGAGTGTGCAGAGAGTGGAGAGTGTGGGGAGTTTACGGAGTGTGCGGAGTGTGCGGAGTGTGCGGAGTGTGCAGAGTGTGTGTAGAGTGTGTGTAGAGTGAATAGCCTGGCAATTTCTCATTCAAACCTGCTTCTGCTTCTGATTGTTTTTAGAAGGAAAAGCTGCCCATAACTGCTGGTCTAGGATCAGTTTTCTCCATAATAATGGCACACTGGCAAACAGATTTGGTGTTTGCGCTCTTGAGATCGTACAATGTGTTTTTGCAGCGTTGTGCAATGTAGCCAATCAGAAGTGTTCAAGCCAGAATCCACTCACCTCACATGTTTTTATCCAGGGCTGAGTTCTGCACTCTCGCAAGTCCTCTCGAAATAAGTTAATCTCTCGTTATAACAAACAAAGTCTAGACATTCTGTTGGCTTAATAAGCGACTCAAGCTTTCTAGGCGATATATAATCCATTTAGAATTTAATCAAACTTTTGTTTTGCTGCATTAGTTAAGGCAATGGTTATTTATCATTCTAATTGGCTGACATGCCAAATCATGCATAAAGTATCCTTGCTTTTCTGTTCAAATTATAATGGTTTGTGAACGTAGCCGCTTTAATAACAAATAATTTATCATGAGTGTTTATGCTAGGATGCGTATGTTGTTACTATTTCATGGCATTCTATTTAAATGTTTTTTTTAAAAGAGGAAGCACATCTCCTTAGCCTTACCCTGGAGCTGGTTCTATTGGCCTATGTTCGATGAGTTTATATTGTGACCAACCTGAAAATCTGCCTTTATTCCCACATAAACGGCTCCCATTCCACTCGTATAATCTCTCAAATAAACAGCTAAGTGCAGTCAAGTGAGCTGATGCACTGCAGAAACACTGATGAAACTCGCTTCTGATCACTTGATTTATCTGCTGATCCTGAGCTGAGACTGCAGGCGTCAGTCTGAAGACCAGTAGACTCAGACAGATTAGCATGTTGCCAAAATGTTAAGAGCTTTCAGGAAACAAAAAGCTGATTGGCTGACTTTAATTAAAGGAGTAGTTCACTTCAGAATTAAATTTCCTGGTAATTTACTCTCCCCCACGTCATCCAAGATGTTTATGTCTTTCTTTCTTCAGTCGAAAATAAATTTAAAGTTTTTGAGGAAAACATTCCAGGATTTTTCTCCATAAAGTGGACTTCAATGGGGTGAAGGTTTGAAGGTCTAATTGCTTCAAAAGGTTTTACACGATCAAGGAATAAGAGTCTCATCTAGCCAAACCATTGGCCATTTTCAAAAAAAAAACCATTTATTTCATTTTTATAACACTTTTTAACCACAAATGTTCGTCTTTCACTAGCTGTGATGCGCCACACATTACGTAATCACGTTGAAAGGTCACGCGTGACGTAGGCGGAAGTACCGACCAAAGGTTTACTAAGCGAATGTGCAAAAACTAAGTCAACAGTGTCAGATTTTGAAGTTGGAGGAGTCACATGGAGTTTTTCGCCCTACATTTTTAAACTGGGACATGCGTGACCTTTCAACCTGATTAATGCGTGGCACATCACAGAGCTAGTGCAAGACCAGCATTGGTGGTTAAAAAGTGTGTGTATGTATGTATGTATATATATATATATATATATATATATATAATATAACACAAGTTTATTAAAATGTTCATGCTGCTCTTTTCCACACAAGGAATGACTAAACCTGTAAAGCTTCAAAATTGGCCAAAATAAATAAACAAAAAAATAAAATATACTTTTTTCCAAACTGATGAACAGAGCTAAATTGAAGTTTCCCTTGCCTATAAATTTCAAAGCTCATTCACAGTTTTGCTCAGATATGGTGCATGCATGATTTGATGGGCAGTGATGCCAGTGTGAATGAGATTTGAGAGCTACAGCGAGTCAAGATTATCACTCAGTAAAACTAGCATAAGACCAGTGTAACGTCAGCAGGTTGAAGATGAAGGTCAAGCGAAGATACAAAATACTCAATATTTATTTACATAGGCAAAATCCAGACACCCTCGAAACAGTGTGCTAGTGCACAAACACAAACACAAACAATAACCGGCCAAGACATGGGTGAGAAGGGGAACTTAAATACAGAGAAGATAATGACAAGACAACAGGTGAAGGAGATGATGATGAGTGAACACAGGTGCTGAGGATGATGATGACAATGTGCAGGTAAAGAGGATGATGACGGAGGATTCTGGGAAGTGTAGTGCAGACACAGACGAAGACAGATGGTGAAAGTGACATTACTCCCCCCTCCCGCTAGGTGCGACCCACGTGGGCATCCTGGAGTCCGTGGCGGGAAGGCGGACCGGGTGCAGCTGGACGGACTCCAGGATGGTCCAGGCGGTGACCTCCCTTCGGGTGGTCGAGGAAGAGAAGACTGAGCAGGAGACGGGCGGTCCAGGCGGTGCAGGCTGAGGAGGTGGCCATGGTGAAGCAGGCTGAGGAGGTGTCCACGGCGAAGCAGGCTGAGGAAGTAGCCACGGCGAAGCAGGCTGAGGAGGTGGCCACGGTGGAGAGGACCCTTCAGGTGACCATGACGGAGAGGACCTTTCGGGTGGCCATGGCGGAACAGGCTAAAGCGGCGTCCCAGAAGGACTAGGCAGCACTGGGAACTGTCTCGGCAGGGCCTCCACGGTCCCCCCATAGGACTTATTACACCCCCCCCCCAAAATTTTCTTGGGGAGGTTAACGGGCTTAGGCTCCGAGTAGGAGGAGTCCAGCGGCGAAGGCGTGTCAGGGCTGGATGAGACAGGCGGTGAAGGCGGGTCAGGGCTGGACGAGACCAGCGGCGAAGGCGGCTCTGGGCTGGACAGGACCAGCGATGAAGAGGGCTTTGAGCTGGGCAGGACCAGCGGCGAAGAGGGCTTTGAGCTCGGCGGGACCAGCGGTGAAGAGGGCTTTGAGCTGGGCGGGACCAGCGATGAAGAGGGCTCTGAGCTGGACAGGACCAGCGATGAAGAGGGCTTTGAGCTGGGCGGGACCAGCGGTGAAGGAAGCTCTGGGCTGGACGGGACCAGCGGGGAAGGAAGCTCTGGCTCGGCAGGACTGATGTGAAGCTCTGGCTCAACTGGGCAGATGACTGGTTCGGTGGGTATGACGCTCTCAGTCTCAGGCTCGGCTGGACTGATTATGGGGAGTTCAGGTTCAGTGAAGAAATCAATTAAATCAATTTCCTTAGAACCTTGAATGGCGATGGGAGGTGTGATCGGGAGATCAAACTGGATAAGATCGGGCTGGACGTGAAGATCTGGCTGAATGGGAAGATCTGGCTGGACGTGGAGATCAGGCTGGACGACTTCCACAGTGAGGGAGGAGCCACACACCCACAGCGTGCGGTCAATGAATTTGACGAAAGGTAGGTTGAGATCGTCTAGCAGCAGTATCTGGGTGAGTGGATCGTCTAACCCGCCCCAGAACCGCTGTTTAACGTTGGTTTAGCAATAAAGTAATTAGCTGGTCGTGTCAAAAAGTTGTTGGGCTAGATAAATAGTTGTATTCTGTACGTTTGACTTGTGTACAATAATTTTCTTCCAAATACGATCATTTTGAGCTTCTGTGACGATACTTGGACATTTTCAATCTGGCAACACTGGCTTTGACATTGAATCACTGGCGCTCGTGTTTTGAATCAGTATCGATGACGTTTCAATATTTTATTGAAAGTGAGTTATGCTCATATTCTGATTTTAAATTTTAATTTTGGTAGCTCCTGAAATGGGTCATACCACTGATATTACCAGAGCATTGAGCAGTTGAAGCAAATAGAAAACTCGGCTCATACAAGGACGCAGTGATTGCATGGACGGAGCAAGAACAATGTAAGTGTCTAAAATACATGCACACAGTTCAGTTGAATGCAGCGGCGGCCTTAAGCATCTGGGGGCCCGTTTCAATAACTAATATGGGGCCCTGCCCACATAAAACATAAACACAATAGAGCAGAAAAAGCAAGGATTCCTGTTGGTTTGCATCAATGGTATATTATTTTATTACATGCACTTTCAGCTTCATGAACAGGCAGCTCAACACAGAAATAATCTAACCTTGTTTGATTAAAACTATATACAACTATACAGCGCCTAACCTGTCTCAGCGGTAGGAACTTCATCGTCATGTTCTTGTTCTACTAACAATGGGTCTCATTCATGAAACACGTGCAGAACAAATTTTTGTGTAAATCGTGTGTAAAGTGGTTCTAGCGTAAATTTTCGGATTCATTAAAATGTTCGTATTTTCCAAATGTTAGTTGGTACGAAAGAAATCTACACCTGCTCCCAGCCATGCGTAAATAGTGCGTTTAACATCCGAACGTTTTGCTCATTAATAAGGCTGCATTTTAATTCACCTTAATCGGGTACATATTTACACAGCATTTTGAAAAAATATTATATATAGTAATTACATACGGTTTTTCTTTTTACTTTTATTATGAGAGCCAGTAATAGCATCTGCAAACGGAACACAAGTCCGCAAGTCACAAGTGTTCAAGCTTCATGTCGACCATTTTCTTTTCACTTCTGGGACTGTTCGATTAACAGATGAAACTCCATTAACTGCATCTGTAATATGCTGCCAAGCTTCCTTTTTTTAGGACCTGATACGCCACTATGTGCGCTTGAAAATAAAATGTGGCGTTTTGAATGAACTTCTGATAATAAAACTTAAATTTCTGCATCTGAGAAATTTCGCTTTTTCATTCGCTTTTGAGAAGACATGTTGAAATCCTTTGTTTGGTGTCATAATATGATGCCCATTTAAAGTTGTCAGTCTGATTTAATGGGCGGGATTTATTGTAATTAAGAATGAGCGTGCACGCGCGTCCCATTTACGACTGATTGGAATTCATTAACCCACACATTTCACTATCACATCTGACGTTTACGAAGTATTTGTGAATCAGGAGAAGAGTTTTCGGGAAGGTCTTTTTACGCGCAAATCACTCACATATTTACTCGTATATTTACGAATGTTTCATGAATGAGACCCATTGTTTGGTCATCATTATTGCCAGCAGTTTGAGTTGAAGACGGATAATCTGTATTTTGGCTAGCTGACGGGGGTGCATAACTCTATGAAAATACCCGTGATGGCTTATACCCATGTGTTAAATGTCTTGATGTTTCATTAGGCAAAACGTCTCTAACTGCATGTTATTCAGCTGTAGTGATATCTGATGTCCATATAAGGGATTTCCTGGAACGTCATAAGTTGAATACTTTTATGAATCTCACTTGTGGACTTTCCGCGCAAGGGCGCCCTCTGGCTTCCAGTATGAATGAAACAGAAATTACATGAAAGTGTTTAGCGCTCCATGTTGCTAACATCGCCTCATTTTGGATAAAAATAGAAAAATAATACTAAAGTACTTTGTAACATAATAACTTGAGTAGTTTTTCAGCAAACTACTTATTTACTCTTACTTGAGACATATTATTTTTCAGTACTTCTGCTTGTACTATATGTAAAAAATTTTGTAGTCTTTCCACCACTGCATAAAACCAATGTCAGGATGAAAGGAGCTTTTCCTGAAACACAAATTTCACGTTATTTTACAAACACACATATAATACGCAGTGTGAATACACCGAATATTCATATTCCCACAGTCTAGTTTTATGTGTCCTGCTGTCTTTGCTCTGATGATAGTTGATGCTTTCCTCAAACTCATGCTCATTTCTATTGTGCTAGTAAACATCTCATTCTCATTGTGTGGACAGAATCAATAAACATGATTTCTGCTCTTTTCATGTCCACTGCCCTTGAGGATCGAGTCTCTGCTTCAGCTACTCATACACTCTACAGACACACGCTGGCTGGACGAATATCCAGCTTTATATGTGCTGTAAAATGGGCTCAGAATTGGGCTCATTTCTCAATATTTGATGAGCCACCAAAATGAAGATAACTTTCAGGGATAGTTCCCCCTAAAATAAAGATTTTGTCATCAATTATTCACCATCACGTTGTTCCATATTTTAATTAAACCTGAGAGATTTCTGCCCCTTCATTGAAAATCTGTTCACCCAAAACTTTCAAGCTTCAAAAAGTTCATAAAGGCATTGCAAAACTAATCCACATTAACCAAGCACTTTAAAGGGGTGGTATAATGTAAAGATGTAAAATAAGTCTCTGATGTCCCTAGCTATGTGAAGTTTTAGCTCTAAATACCCCACAGATATTTTTATAAATCATGGGAAAATTGTCAATTTTTGAGGGTGAGCAAAAACGCACCGTTTTTGTGTCTGTCCCTTTAAATCCAAATGAGCTGCTGCTCCTGGCACAGGGGGCGGAGCTTCAAGAGCTTGTGTCCTGAAAAGTCAGACAAAAGATGGAGAGACTCAAGAAGAAGTGACAACATGTAGACAACATTTCTGAATGGTTAGTTGATTTTATGTAGCTGATGTGTAGTTATCTTCTAGTCATTGATTAGTCATTGTATCTTCTAGTCATTGATTAGCATATTCTGTCTTGATAATCTATAAATCGTGTTCGGGGGCGGGGCTTATGTTACTTTTAGGGTTGGTGATGTCACTAACAGGGGAGGAATGTCGTGTAGTCCCAACCAGCCATTTGTTGTAGTCCTTAAAAAACAATTTTCTGTAAAAGCAAATATCTCCCTTTGCTTTGAACTTTGAGCGTTGTAACTTTGCAGATGTTGTTTATGCTCAAACAGCAACATTACACACTAACTAAAGTTAGAAAAGTGAAATCATAATCAGCCACCCCTTTAATCAAAATATTAAAAAGACATGGTAACTTTATACAGAGTTAATTAGTCCTTGATTCACATATAAACATTGATAAACGTGCATACATAGAGCACATCAAATATGGTTCATGGAAACACAAACATACTTGCTTGACGTGAGAACAAACCTCACTGGTTCTTGCGATCTGTTGAGCAATATCCTCTCCAGAGAACAGTGAACAGATTCACACATGATGAATTACGTTTTGTTTTGTTTTTCATATGTTTTTACCATTTATGGTGAATTCACACAGTTAACCAGCATTTTTACAGTGTATAAATGTTCCATTGGCTCATAATCTCTGGGCTTGAAGCCAGCTCTCTACATCACGAGAGAGAGAGAGCGATGTCTGTGAGCAGTGGCTCTCTGAGGAGCGGATGTCTTCTTCATCCATCTCTCCAGTATTGAGTGATGAATATCATGGCTTACAGTCTCCCAACTGATCCTCGCACTGAAGTTCAAAGGCAAATCAATGTCTTCACAAAGCCCTTGATTGATTACCCTTGATTATGTAGTTGATTTTCTTCTTGCTGTTGAATTCCACATTCTTGCTCCGGGCATATTTGAACATCAGTGATGTGCAGATCAAAGTCAGTCCGAGTCAGTTTATGAAGCATGAGACAGTCTGTGAAATGAGCACTAGAGATAAGTATTAATGATGCTTCTCTTCACTAGAGCTCTCAAATCTATTATTTGCATGTCTCATGTCCTGATCGATAGTGATGTGGCAAGTTTAAATATGCTGAAAGATCTGAGAGCAGTTGCTGCACCATTTCACTCGATGCCTGAAGTTGGTTTTTCACATTTATAATAGGCTATATTTATATGTTTATAACTCAGGATATAGAGTGCTGTTCTCCCAAATATCAGTGCTATTGTAAACATGATAGCCTAATGATTTTATACAACAGTGCAGAGCTAAAACTGATGTTTTTAACCAACTTTTTCCACTTTTGATGTTATGTCTACTATTGTAGCAATTAAATATTCGCTTGGTTATCACCAAAGCTCTTTTTTGCTGTAGGTCATTAAACCGTTGTGCTGCCCCAGAAGTTTGTCTGAAAGCAGGTTTATGATGAACCCTCATGCACAGACACGTCATTGATTGGGCAGCAAGGAAACAAGTCAGTCCTGAGCTTTCAGACGCAGTCACATTTGCTTTGTCCCTAAATGCCTTTTAGACATGGTTCGAATTACGTGGGAGCCAGTGGGAGCTGAGCTCCCATAGAGAGAGGATGAGCTCCCATGAAAGCAGTACAATCATACACCTGTGGGGGTCTCTAAAAATCATCAGCACCATTATTTTAAAATGACAAATAAAGCACTTTTTCCTTCAGACTACTGAAGCGTGACTTAACAGATAGGACAAGATGGAACACATGGATCTCGCGGGATCTCGGATCGTCATCACACTACATCCTTATGCTTCGCTTTCTGCCAGGACTTTTACTGACTTTTCTCATCTCACAGAAGTGACGTCAACGTCAAGTGTTATATGCCCACGTGTTAAAAAATAGTCGGGTTTAAATCGGGCTCAGGCTCATAATTACAGTTAATGTGCCGGGCCGGACCGGGCTCGGACACAACGTGCACATGCACGCGCTCGGGTAGGGTCGGGCTTGATTTTTTGGGCCCGATCTAAGCTCTAACTTTAAGTAGCCTACCGATAGGTTCAAAGTCTCTGTGCGTGTGTATGTGCGTGCGTGCGTGCGTGTGTGTGTGTGTGTGTGTGTGTGTGTGTGTGTCTCAATGCATGGCAATGTGTGGCAATGCATATCCCATGTTGACTGCTTTAAAATGCAATGTTTGAGAGATGCTTCTGGTGTTACATCTAATATGTTGTATAGTCAAGTGTTTTATGGATATTCATAACATTGCTTCTATGTAATGTAGGCTATTGGCTACCTGGTCATATTGCTGTTGGTTATGTTTTACGTGCAGCGCGAATAGAGTATACGATTATTATAAATATACGTACTGTAGGCTAATAATAATTGTGCCCTCCCATGCATTTCACATGCCCCCCTTAAGACTGAGGTCTGGCGACGGCACTGAACACACCGCGCCTGCGCATAGGCTACTTTTTTTTCCTTTTTTTTAAAGAGACCCCCACAAAGATGAAATCATCATTCGAACCCTGCTTTTAGATATCACTCGTAAGCTGCTGCCTACCTCAGGCCTGCAACAATCCTACACTACAACGAGCCAGATTTGGGTTAGATTAATGTGAACCCCCTGCATTTCATATTTTAATAAACGCTTCACTTTCTGAATTTGAAACAGCATCACTTTCCTTTTAAAGGCTGATGTGATCTCACATGGAGGACGCAGTCACAGAGAAACACATGCCGTTTGTGGCATTTTAATTTGTTGTTTTGTTCTGAACCGGCTGTGCAAGAAACACAACACTGTCAAACTGAACGAGTAGTTGTTCCTCTGAATACTAAAATCACTCTTCATCCTCCACTCACATTCTCATCTCCTCATGCAAACGAATAACAGCATCTAAACACAGAACACCCCGACTGAGAGTGAAATTGCAGAAGTCTTAATGGTGTTATTGCCTCGTAGCTCAAGGGAGAAACGAATGAGATTCCTCAGATTGAGTTAATGTGCTGGAAATGAGCCTGTGCTTTGTTGCACCAGCAGCTTCACAACACTTCAGAAACAGACACGAATGACGTCTGGACCCTCACTCATTACTTCAGTAAAGCACTGTTCCCACTGCAGACGAAGCATGAGGGAAACCCTGAGGAAGAGTGGTTGTGTGTGTGTGTATATTATACACACTACCGGTCAAAAGTCTGGACGAATTAAGATTTTTTTTTTTTTTTTTTTTTAAAGAAGTCTCTTACTCTTCAAGGCTGCATTTATTTAATCAAAAATACTGTTAAAAACTGAATATTGTGGAAATATTATTACAGTTTAAAATAACTGTGAATGTCAGCATCATTACTGTCACATGATCCTTCAGAAATCATTCTAATATGATGATTTGATTATCAATTATTATGATTAATGCACAATTATTAACAATAGTTATTATTCTTAATATTGAAAATGTTTTTGCTGCTTAATTTTTTTATATTTTTTTTGGGAAACCTTGATATACTACCATTCAAAAGTTTGGTGCAAGTAAGATTTTTTTTTTTAAGAAAATAAATGAATACTTTTATTCATCAAGGACACATTAAATCAAAAGTGACAGTAAATACATTTATAATGTTACAAAGATTTCTATTTCAGATAAATGCTGTACTTTTGAACTTTCTATTTATCAAAGAATCTTGAAAATATGAAGAAGCAACTGATAATAATAAGAACCATTACTAATAATTTTGCATCAATAATTGAGCAGCAAATCATCATATTAGAGTGATTTCTGACTCTAATATAATGATGTAATGACAGTAATGATGCTGAAAATTCAGCTTTGATCACAGGAATAAATTAAATTTTATTATTCACATAGGAAACAGATATTTTAAATTGTAGTCATTTCTTACAGTCAAATAACATTTTGATCAAATAATTGCAACCTCAGTGCGCAGAAGAGACTTCTTTCAAAAACATTAAAACATCTTAATTATTCCAAACTTTTGTTCAGAGGCGTGTGTGTGTGTAAAGACACTGCTGGAGACGTTGTTAAAGCCTGTTCACACCGGGACGAATTTCGCGCGCGATATTCGCCGACGTTTAACGCCTCGTGACTAAACAAAGGGCACCAATGTGAGTGTGCACACCGACGCGAAAAACGCCACGCGTAAAAGCGTCATTTTTTAAAAAACGCCTCGGGTTCGTTTTTTTGGTTTGACGCACCTCGTCAAAAACTATCCGACCAATGAGATTGCCGCTTTTGCTCACGTGTCTGGAGCTTCTGAAGTTACAGTAAAACACAACTTGGGGGCGCTCAAACACAAAATGGTCTTGCCGAGCACACATATGTAACGGCGAAGAAGATATACGGCAAGAAGCGTCTACACTGCCGGGAAGAAATAAGACGAGGAAGATGCAAGGCAAGATGAATGTAGAGCTGCTGGTCTCGTTGGTGTCTACATAAAGAACTATATGACAAACGCGACAGCGACCACAAAAATCTTGATAAAAGAGAACTGTTATGGAGTGGTATTAAGCACCATCTAATGTCAGGGAATGAATTTGCATGTTCACTCGGCTCATCGTCAGCGAAAATCGCTTGGCTGTGAACACAAAAAACATGTTGAAAAACGCTGGTGAATAACGCGCGCCGATATTCGTCCCGGTGTGTACGGCCCTTTAGTCTCAATGCTTAAAACAGAACATTGAAGGGATACTTCACCTCTGGAAAGATGAATGTGTATTTAAAATGGGTCATTTATGTAGAAGAAATGTGAAATTATTTTTGAATTTGGAGCTTTCTAGACTGAGAAAAGCCAGAAAATTTATTTTTGGCTTATGTGGATGAAAGACAACAACTCCCAGAATGCACCTGCTTCGCTGCCCTAGGAGGCCACTCCCAAGCCACGTCTACCGATTAGAAAGCAGTTAAACAACAAGGCTTGGCTACTAATGAGTCTCCGTGACAAGTCAGTCTGCCCGGGATTTCGAGATCGCCCAAAATGTCCGGGATTCGGCTTTTGCGTTCTACAGTCGCCATTCCTCATGTTTACTGTGGCGAGCAGGACGAGGCTGACGGCCGCGGGAGAACGGCGCGAGGCCGGTGGCGTCATTACTGATGAGTAATCATCGCACCGGTCTCGTATCTCTCACGGAGGAGCGGGAATTTTCTTAGCAATGTTAAAAAGCACATCAACCGATCACTTGTTTAGCGTTCATGTAAACACTACATTCAGATTCACCAATCGGAATGAATTCAGTTAGATTGAAACAAAAGATGTGCATGTTAACAATGAATGGCAACCGCAGAAAGCAAAAGCCGAAAAAGAGGATGGTAACCCCTACTAACGTTACTCAGCTTTCTCCACAGAACAAGAGCCTGCTAGCTTAGCTTCCAAAGAAAGACGGCTGACACTGTGTGTACATTCTGTGAGTGAGATCCCCTATGGGCGGGTTGAACACATGCGGGACAGCCCCTACTACTGGCTGTAGTCTCTCGCCTCTGGCCAAAAAATCCTCCGATGACGCAAAATGACGATATTTGCGTCATCGGAGGATTTTTTCCAGACAAAAAATACATAAATCTCTCGTCTCAGGGGGATATGATGGCACGGTAATTCGAAAATACTACAGGTTTTCTACTGATACAAAGCATAATACTAAATCCTGAAGTATCCCTTTAATAACAGAGCTTCGTTCTAGAGTTGCAGAATCACTTTCCTCTCATTTACACTAGAGTTTTAGTGGAAATGGGCTTGAGATTGAGCTGTGAAATACAGGAACTTCACTGCAGGTCTAACGTGCTTTAATACAGACACCAGGCGAGGTGTAAAGCCTGAATACATTTGTATAACTCTAAAATGAACAGGGACCAGTTAAACTTATTGAAAATAGTCCTGTGAAGTCTGTTTGAAGTTATACATATTTTTCTTGAACTTAATGACGACTTATCTGTTTTAGAGCTGCTTCACATTTGAAATTAAAGTTGCAAGCAATTATAATTGAAATGGTTGTTGCAATAGTGATGCTGTTTATCACTGTAAAGCTGCTTTGAAACGATCTGTATTATAGAAATTGCTATATAAATAAACGTGACTAGACTTGACTTGACACTTTCTCCTCTTTACTCCTCCACATTTCCTCCTGTCTGTGCTTGACGCATCACATGACTGGACCTGTGCATGTTTCATCGCAGGGTTAATGCAGCAGAGAGGGTTTACTGTGTCTCATCACTGATCCAGCCTAACTTTCACTTCTTTTGCCTACACTTATTCAAATACACACCAAATACGAAGTTATGCTTTTCAGAGCTGAGTCTGAATTGGAGTTTTGCTCTGGAGACACTAGATGCTTTATACTGGATGCAGAACATCCCGGAGCGGCCGACCGCATGACTGCAGCATTTATAAGCCGACCACTAGAGCCAAGAGCCAACTTTACTCTTACCTCCTGTCAGCAGACGAATGACCAGAAGCGCTCGTGGGTTAAGCTGCAGACGCCACTATGAAACTGCTAGAACTGCAGAAACTGCAGCTTTCCTCCTTTCACACGATGTTGTTGCAAGCAGTTTAGTGTAATCACTGTTGATAATCCAAGCATCGTAGGATGTTAGTGTGTGAGCGAGTGGAGTGGCAGCAATTTCCCTCCACGCTTTGAAATCTCGCAAAAGTTCTGTTCATAATATATAGGCCTATTAAATGATCAAATAAAAACACAACACTAGGAGAATAGTTTCAACGTAACCACGTAGTGGAACACTGATTTGCAAAGATTTTTCCTACAACATGCCAAGCTTGTGACATGGTAATCAGCATTTAAAAAACAATTTTTATTTTAGTTTATCTACGGGTCGCTACATTTATTACAGATTTCTGCTCATTGAAATCATGTACAGATAAAGTAGCACTGTAAGATTACATTTGTTTGAATGCATTAGTGAGAGAGCGATTGCGTGTGTGAATAAGTACCAGTTTAAAATGTGCTTTCACCCGATCATATTCAGTAGCAAATCTAGAAGGGATAAACAAATTCCTTGAGAAATATAAACTGATGGATTATGTCCATCACCGCCATCATAACCTTCTCATTCTTTCTAATTTGAGTGATCTGTATCATGCTAGCTAAATGTGTTTAACGTGTGAATTCTTGCTAAAAATGCAGTATGGGCCGTTGGCATGAATTGTAAATCCCGCTGCTCCACTCCCACTCTTACTCCGGTCTGAACTCCGCAGGGAACGCGCTTCATCTCATTAGAGGAATGAGGAAGACTGTGGTCGCTCGGGTCTGGAGATCTGGTGTGAAAACACACCACAGTCCAATGTTAGTCAGTCTCTCAAACAGCAACAGCATCAGTAGTGCCATGCTGGATGCCGCTTTCAGAGTGAAATGCATGAGTGTGTGGACACTGGACAGGACAGGTCAGAATAAAGGTGTTAGTATTTGAGCCTGAGCGTTAGGAAGCACATCAGAGCTCTAGACCTGCAGACAGTAGTGCTGTTGTTCGAGGGAGTCATCGAGTCTGACGCATGGGATAATGCACGCTAGGGGGAGGAAGAATCATTTCT
Organism: Squalius cephalus; assembly: GCF_949319135.1. Classification (NCBI taxonomy): domain Eukaryota; kingdom Metazoa; phylum Chordata; class Actinopteri; order Cypriniformes; family Leuciscidae; genus Squalius; species Squalius cephalus. The sequence continues at coordinate 27,728,066 of NC_137145.1, read as the reverse complement.
CCATAACTTGTAAGCACGAAATGAAAGGCGTCTTGAGGAGTTATGACTTCATCGGCTGTAAGGGTGACTCAACTGTTCTGTTGCAATCAGGGGTCTGTTCACTATGAGAGATTGAAAAGGTCTTAAACAACATCACACAATTTTGTTCAGTTTGTTTTACAGATTAAATCTCTCTGCAACACTTGATAGTATTGGTCAGTAGTGGCTTCTCTGTACATTTGTGCATAATGACAATTAACTGTATAAATGGCTGTTGTCAGTGATTTCCTACATACTGTAGATGAAGTAATAATAATAATAATAATAATAATATAGTGAAACAAATGCAAGTCAACTCATGTCCGTGTATTTATTTATTTAACTGGGAAAATGTAGTCAGCCCTGCTTGATCAGCCTATTGGGGATTATATTGTGATAAAAAGTGATTAAAGAGGCACTTAAAGTACACTTAAGCTGAGTTAAGTACAATATAGAGGATTTATTATCTTATTTTCTTAGAAAGAAATAATTGAGCCATTAAATCTGCATTGTAGGTAAGCTTACAAGAAAGATTTACATCTTGTATATAAAACGAGGTTCGACAGGCATGCTGCTTTTAAAAATATGCCTTGTATGACTATTTTAGTTTACTCTTCTCGCATGCATTTAAGAAAATAATTTATTGCTGTTTTTTTTTGCAAAAAGCAACGTTCTGAAACATCACTTGAACACTAATGCCATCCTTACGCCATTTGAAGGATGTTAGTAGTGCTTAACACACCTGGAGAATATGTGGTTCTTATGTGGTCGTGTGAACACATTAGTGGCATTCTTACAGGTTTTTAAGGGTACACATCTGTGTGGGAAAACTGAAGTAACAGAAATGTGTGGAGAAAGCTGCTTACTGCATGTGTATGCGGGTTAACAGATCTCTCAAAGACAAAATCTGGCACACTTGAATGCGTATGTGATGGTGAGAGCGGATAAAAATTGAATCTGGCACTGATGCCTTACAGATGTTCAATTTCAACAGCTGTACTAAGTTTTGATGGCCTCTCTTTCAGGCCTATCCACTCTCTCTCAAATAAATCCTGAGTTAACATGGTCTCTTTGTCTAACCACTAATATTTCACATTAGGCTAAACGGGGTTGGTCACATTTTCCATTGACTGAGCTTGGCTAGAACACAGTCCTGTCCTGCTTTCCAGTGCATCTCATCCCAGTGGTGGATTGACTCATGTCGTGCCGTAGGCGAGATCAGACATGAGCAGCAGATGTGAGAGAAGAGGAAAGCACAGCGAGCTTCTCAGAGTAAATCCCGTGTCCGAGAGCTGACTCCTATATCACCTATGCTAGGATCTACCACTGTCTCATAATGCAATGAAACACAAAGCTGACGTAGTGAGCATTATGTGTGAGACGCACTGTATGGCCATTAGACTTTGTTGCAGTTTTCTGTTCCTGCATGACGATAACTCCACTGATCCCAGCAGCCACCACAATCACATTTACTGGAACGGCCATCCCTTACCTCAATACACCCTTACAAGTATACTTTCAGCCTACCTTTTTTGTACTTCACAGAAATATACTTAATATATTCTCAGAAACATTCTTAAAATTGCACTTAAGTATAGGCTTCTTGACTAATACTGACAGAAAGGTCTAAGTATATTTGGCCTATACTTGTACTCAATCTTTTTTTTTTCTTCTTTTTTTTTATATTATGTTTTTATTTTGAATATAAGGCAACATATAACAGTACAAAGAGACAAGGACAAGAAAAAGGGGGGAGATTTTACAACCGTTGAATTACATCAGTTTCCTCCAGTTTTATACATATTTTTATTTTTATAATGTTATACATATTTTTCTAGGCCAGTGGGCACGGGTAATATGGTGAGCATGCAAACAATAAAAGGATCAAACATTTAAACTCTTATCCTTGACATTTTTTATAGCTGATTAAGGAAGGGTTCCCGGGTGGCCTCGAAGACAGCAATGTCACCAGAGAGGTTGTGTCGAAGTCTCTCTAAATGCAGAGTGGTAGAGAATTCAGATAGCCAAGATTTAAAAAGTGGTTTTGATGCCTTTTTCCATAGACAGAGGATGAACTTTTTAGCTGCCACCATTACATATTGTATGGCTTTTTGATTTTGATGACCGAAGCCTTGAAGAGAGCTAGACCAGCCGAAAGTAGCAATGGCTGGGTCAGGGGAGAGGTCACAAGAATATCTCAGAGTAGAATCTGAACATTTCGCTCAAACTCGTAAAGCTTTGGGCATGACCAGAAGAGATGTCCCAGAGAGCCCTCGGTAGATTCACATTTGTTACAGTTAGAGGACATGGAGGGGTAGAATTTGTTAAACTTAGCCCTAGAATAATGAAGCCTAGGTAGTAGGTACTACTTTATATTGAATTAGTTGGTGGCTGACGTTACTAGAACATGTGTTTATGACCTTGATAGACTCTGTCCAGTCCTCGTCAGTTATCTGAAGATCTAAATCGTTTTCCAAGAAATCTTTTATATATTATGTAGATATGTCGAGCTGACTGGTAAAGACATCCATAAAACGGTAAATCAAACTAGGGGCTTGTACTCAATCTTTTGATCGAGATATACTTAAAAGTATATTGAATTATTCTAAGTATACTTGGCTTGTTGTTTACTCTTTTGATTGTAAAGTCTATTAAATACTTTTTTCACATAGTATTACATACTGTCTCATAAACTTACATTGTTTGAAAATATTGATTTATAAAGAAAACAGATATGTTCCTTATTCTAAGTGTGTGAATTTTTGTGTATGGTAATGTACATAGGAATTTACTTCAAATCCACTTAAAGTACAGTTAAAGGCATATTTAAAGTGTAAAAATGAATACCTAAATAGAAACATAGTAGTATACTTAAGTAGTAGCAAAAAAAATATAAACAGTAAAGTATAAGTATGATGTTAAGTTCCCTTAATTTGCTGTCCCTAGCCTAAAATATACTTGTAGTATAAAACTAATAAACTAGTAGTTTACTGGGAGTATATTTAAGCAATAAGCCCCTTGAAGCTGAACAGTGGATGTAGAACAGCTGAGGGGTGTTGTTAGGCTCGACGCGGAGCGGCGTTAAACCCCCTTAGCTGTTCTAAATCCACTGTAAAACACGGCTTCAAGCGCCTTATTGCTTTTATAAAACGGTTACTCCATAAAAATATTCATTTTAATATTTATTTTATTCATAAAATAAACCAGCAGCAAAAAAGTATAACATTATAACACATTTATTGCTCCGCCAAGCAATGTAGTTCCAAAGAGGTTGCCAAGCAACACATGCAGCAACAAAGAATCACTAACGGCAGTTGTGCAGTAACACTAATGTAACGCGGTCACAGGTGTGTGTTTGTTGAGTAATTTACAACGGCTTCGAACGCGGCTCAACCAATCAGAATCAAGGACCGGAACTATCCATTTTATGATTCAAAGTGTTCTTTCATAAATTAAAAAATGTGCTATTACAAGTACATGACTATCAGTATACCTATAAGTTCACTTGTAGTATAGTTGCAGTACAAACAAAAAACTTGTTGTGTACTCAGTTTACTATACTAAAAGTGGGCCAATTTAGTCCCAAGTAGTATTGAACTAGTATACTTAAGTATACCATTAGTATATTGACATTAGTATACTTACTACATAAAGTACTGAACTATACTTATTTGAAGTATACTTAATAAAATGAACTGGAAGTATACTTATTTTTTGTAAGGGTCTGCAAAGTAGTGGATTTGAGGAACACAATCTAGTGGAAGGAGGAATTCATGCTTTTTGTCATGATAAACAAGCGCATACTGGTGAGGGTTTGGGTGTCACTATAAGTTCTAGTTCTTTTATTTATAAAGCACATTTAAAAGCAGTCTGAGGACTGACCAAAGTGCTGTATAAGTCATTAAAATCCTCAAGTTGTTCTCTTCTTTCTCTCTGCAGATGCAGCAGTTGTTCTACGAGAACTATGAACACAACAAGAAAGGTTTCATCCAGGACCTTCACAGTAGCAAGATCCACAACGCCATCACGTTGCACCCCAACAAGCGTCCAGCGTACCAGTACCGCCTGCACATGTACCTGCTGACCCGCCGGCTCTCCCAGCTGCGGCACCGCACGGTCCAGCTGCACCGGGAGGCCCTCACCGTGAGCCGGCTCGGCAGCGCCGCGGTCCGGCGGGAGGACCAGCAGCTCGGGGCGTCACCCTCATACACACGCTACCGGCCCGCGGGGCGAGGGGACGTCCTCGAGTGGGAGTTCGTCACCGCTAGACACCTGTACTCGTCCAGTAAGAAGCAGATGCCCCGGCAGGGCCTCGGAAACCTGGTGCGCTCCGCACTGGAAGACACCGTGCTTCAAGTGATGGAAATGATCAACGAGAACTCAAAAACTCGAGGTCGCGTCATAGACTTCAAGGAGATCCAGTACGGCTACAGACGTGTGGATCCGCTTCACGGTGCCGAGTACATCTTGGACCTTCTGCTGCTCTACAAGAAGCACAAGGGTAGGAAGGTGACCGTGCCGGTGCGGAGACACGCTTACCTCCAGCAGTCCTTCAGCCGGCCGTTCTTCAACGAGGCGGAGGAACTGGACGTGTCCCGACTGGAAGACACCATCAACGGCGACTCTCGCTCGCTCTCTTTCCTCTCCAGCTCGCTCAAGATCTTCTCCTCCTTCCAGACCTCAGAGTCCACACAAGTCCAGAGTCAGACCAAAGTGCACTTCCTCGTCCCGCTCACCGGTCGCTATGAAATCTTTGTGCGTTACATGGAAAACTTTGAGAGAATCTGCCTGATCCCCAACCAGAACGTGAAGCTGACCATAATCCTGGTTGACAATGATACAAACCAGGATAAGGAGAGACACCTAGAGCTGCTGAAAGAGTATCACAACCGATATCCTAAAGCAGACCTGTCTATCATACCCATGACGGGAGACTTCTCTCGAGGCCTGGCCCTTGAGATGGGCTCTTCTCAGCTGAGGAACAACTCGCTGCTGTTTTTCTGCGACGTGGACCTGGTCTTCAACACCGACGCCCTCCAGAGATGTCGAGACAACACCGTTGAGGGAAGTCAGGTGTATTTCCCCGTCGTCTTCAGTCAGTATGATCCCAAAATTGTCTATGCTGGTGACCCTCCTGAAGACAGCAGCTTTGTCTTTACCAAGAAGAGTGGATTCTGGCGAGATTATGGATTTGGGATCACCTGCATATTCAAAAGTGACTTGCTTCGAGCGGGGGGGTTTGACACCTCAATACAGGGCTGGGGTTTAGAGGATGTTGATTTGTTCACTAAAGTCATCGATTCTGGCTTGGAAGTGTTTCGATCTCAAGAAGCAGGTATTGTGCATATATTTCACTCTGTCTTCTGTGACACGCGTTTAGAGCCCAAGCAATACAAAATGTGCGTCGGGTCCAAAGCAAGCACTTACGCATCCACAATGCAGTTGGCACAACTGTGGCTGTCCAAACATTTAGGCGTCGGTTATAACAGGACTTCCTCCTGATGTCCCAACCAGGCCCCAGCAATCACTGGAGTTACCTCAGATCTGCAAAAGTGCAAACGGCAATGCATTCACTGTATGTGTGAATATTTTTAGTGGTTCTGGGTGAATGTATGTCCAATACAACCAAATGTTTGTCCTTGCCATCTAATACATTGCAGCATCTTCCAAGGGATATTTATTGCACAAGTCTGGAAAGAAAGTCATTTGTTTTCCATCTTGCGCTCATATCTTGAGGAGCATGAGTTTAATGAGGTCTTGAGGACCAAGGAAAATGTGTTTTCTGTTTGTCATCAAATAGAAACAAGCTAGTTCACATTGCAGTGGTTATAATAATAGTAAACAAAACAATAATAGTAATGTACAGAAAGTGCCACAAATGTGCTTTAAATTTCCTCGCTGGGGGAAAGAGCAAGAACAACTGAGTTCTCTGATTTATACAAGGAGAAATACTATACCTTATTTCAGTATTTTTTAATGGATGTGAACTGTTTGATGATTCTGCTCTGTGATATTACGGTACTGGTTACCATGTGACATCTATGTCTTTGTTATTTTTTCTTGAGTGCTGCAATGAACAACTTACATTGTGTTTTTGCTTTGTGGCTTTTATGGTTTTTCCATTTGCTGGCAGGAAAAATTCAGTGGCATTGAAATTATTTATAATAAAAACATTGACATGCATATTTGAAATGTATCTGTCTATGGTTTAAATTGTAAAAAAACTTTTAAGTCGGATGTTGTGTGTAGGTTTTAGACATCCATCTTTTACAAGGAATGATGCAATTTTCAGAAAATCCTTTATGTGAAAACCAACAATCTGAAATGAATTCAAATTTAAGTTTCTATCATCAAATATTATGGATGGACATAAAATAGCAGCAAAAACATATTAGCATATTTGCTGTCAGAACCTTTCAGATATTGTATGTGTGTCAGACTGCTACAACTGAGCTAATTCTGTGGTTAGGAGGTCAGTCTGTACCGTCCGTTTAAAACCCAGATCGTGCATCGTGTTGAAGTCTCTCAGCCAGCTGATCTCCCATGGTTCCCCTGTGCTGCTTCTTCACATTACTGTCCACATTATAAAGCTCATCATGCAGAAGGAGAAGAGGGACTGAACATGAGCACCTTAAATGTACAGTATCAATATACGTTACATTAGCATTACTGTAATTTTGTACATCAATCATTTGTCTGGGACCGAAGGATTGGGAACTTTTTTCACCCCTCATTGACTTGACTCATTTACTCGATCATCCCAGAGTGACACAGGTGAGTAAATACTGAACATTTGTCTTATTTAAGTGGAATCAAGAGTTTGTGTGTGTTCTGTTCACATGAAATCTGGATGATTTAATTAGAGTCTGGACTAAAAGTAGGATTAATGATGATTTTGTGATATGAAAAGTACTGCTCCTAAAGGGTTTTCACAGGCTTATTGTTTTGTTTCTCATACAGTAGTTTGTACACTCAAGTAATTTATGGTTAGTAGCTTTAAACATAGACATATAATCTTGAAGGTTATTTTGTTGTGGGTGTTGTCAGAAAAAAAAAGTTAATGAGCCTCTTGACCTTTGCAGTGAGCATGCGAGTAGTGGGCGAAAGCACTTATCACCCTGACAGGCGTGAAGGATCGTCCTGGCCATCCTGCTTTAAAGGTTAATGTCTGGATTCATGAGGCATGAATACTTAATGAAACACAAGAGCTAGCTGGTAAACACTCCAGTGCACTGGCCTTACACTGAGTAGAAGTGCTTTTCATAGTGCAGTAGTAGTGACTTTTATAGTATTATATATCAACCCAACTCTCAAGTTGACTTGCTTTGTTAGTATACAGTGAAGTTGCTAGTAGGCATCAATAGTCAAGTCAAGTCACCTTTATTTATATAATAATAATAATTTGTTACATTTATATAGCGCTTTTCTGGGCACTCCTCCTGGATGATGCGACGGGAGCCATATTGCGCCAGAACGCCCAACACACACCATCTTACTGGTGGAGAGGAGACCGTGATGATATGGGGATGATTAGGAGGCCATGATGGACAGAGGCCAATGGGCAAATGTGGCCAGGATGCCGGGATAAACCCCTACTCTTTCCGAAAGGCATCCTGGGATTTTTAATGACCACAGAGAGCCAGAACCTTGGTTTAAACGTCTCATCCGATGAACGGTGCTCTTTGACAGTATAGTGTCCCCATCACTACACTGGGGCGTTAGGACCCCCACAGACCACAGGGTGAGCAAGCGCCCCCTGCTGGCCTCACTAACACCTCCTCCAGCAGAAACCTGGTTTTCCCAGGAGTCTCCCATCCAGGCACTGACCAGACTCAGCCCTGCTCAGCTTCAGTGGGAGACCAGTCTTGGGTCGGTGATATGGCTGCTGGCTATATAGTGCTTTTACCAATACAGGGTGTTTCAAAGCAGCTTTACACTGATAACAGGATAAGACTGCAACAAAGTTTGTTTTTACAGCAGATCTAGAAGAAAAAATAGTTCTTTTCAGATCTAGACAGTGAAAAAAATTATTTGCTGCTAAAATGAATGTTTTGTGGGAAACCATTGTCATTCGTGCCGTGCCTCATTGAAAATTCCCATTCGACCTGCCGTTGGATTAACTTCTCTCTCCTGTCACTCCACTACAGTATCTGCCGTGACTTGGTCGTTATGATCTAAAAATGTTCATTTGCAAAAATTTTAACTTTTCTTAACTTTGTTGTACAGTTGAACAAACCCACATTGTGTCGCAAGCAGTTGCAGTCGCTCGTGCGAGTAGCTTGCGGTGAGAACTGGCTCAAGTTTGGCAACAGATTTCAAGGTGCAAAGATTTAAAATCTGAGAGGTTTTGACTGACTGTGTATTAGAAGTTTTGTAGCTGTTGTAGTATTTACGTATTAGTGCAATTTTTCATTTCTAACTTTGTCTGGAGCTTCAAATTCAGGACACGGTGCAAATCTTAAAATTCAACTTCAGATTTTTACTTTACAAGTTTTCACACTGGATCTGTAAGTGTATATTTTCATATTTATAATCTAATGTTCTCTTAAAGCAGGGGTTTTCAAAGTCAAAGACAGTGGGCCTTCCTTCTGACACAACATGATCCACCCCTAAACTGTATATTTGAATAACATATACACATATAGTTAAAGCTATGAAAAATATTCAAGGGCAGTGCATGATTTTCCTTTTCTTTTGTTGTTTGATTAACACTAACGGCAGGCCTATATGAGGCTGCTGTCACTTTAAGACCTTATGCATGGATCCAATATAATGATAATTTTGCTCAACTGTTTACTTTCACTTTAGACATAACTGACTGTGTTTACATGAATACTCACCAACACCGGCATTTTGACACATAAATGTGTGTATTTCACCATCAAGCGCAATGTTCGCCACAAAGCAGTCTGTTAGTACTGAATTCAGTTCTTTCTTCTCATTCATCCATGTTTCTTTGCTGCTCTCTCGTGTTTAAGCAGCGCTGCACAGATGTATTTAAATACAGATAAACTATATAGACTTTGGAAACCCCTGTCTTAAAGTCCTCCCCTTCCTAGTCCACACACACATCACATCCACAGAACTGGCCATAAGAAGGTGAAGAGTAACCAACATTCAGAAGTATTGCCACTTCACTACATAACAGCACACGGGTACACATAATATTTCAACATTAAGACTGACCCTATCAAAGCCCTGAGTGTGTGTTTTACAGGAAGCGTCTGCATCTGAAGCATCCGGCCCCAGAGCTGAGTGTGTGTTCATTACAGTAAGTCCCTGTGAGCCTGTGAGTCTATGGCCAGCACTGTTTATCTGCTGGTTTAACAGCTGTGTGTGTGTGTGTGTGTGTGTGTGTGTGTGTGTGTGTGTGTGTGTGTGTGTGTGTGTGTGTGTGTGTGTGTGTGTGTGTGTGTGTGTGTGTGTGTGGCGCTTCAACAGGCTGTCTGCTGTGTGTTCATGTGTCCTGCGATGGGCCAGGATCAGCGAGATCCTGAAGGGGAATATCACACACACCTCCACATCTTCACTGCTGGACATGTAAAGCCATCAGATCACACTAGAAACGGTATGATTGTTACTGTTGCCATCGGTGCAATGATGAGGTGTCTCCTAAATAATTAATAAATCATTATAAAAGATCACATCTGTTCTTGTTTCTCTTCATTATTCCCATAATAATGAATGGGTAACTGTAGTAACTGGGATTTAATGTAAGTAATTCATGATGTGTTAGTGACTTTTCCTGTGACACAGTCGACTAGCTTTTTTAATCATAAAATTAGTTTTGTTTCATTAAAAAACTCTTTGTTTGTTCATTATCGGTCATGCAGTTGTCAGCCTGTGGAAATAACATATTTAAAGTACACTTCAAGGCATGCAGTCTGAGACTGTGTTCTGTGTGAGGGAGGACTAGCTTCCTTGTACTATCTAAACCAGTGTTTTCTGGTTCTCGCACAGAATAAACAGAAGTTTATGTGAGAGAGAGAGACAGAGAGTGAGTGTGAAGGGAAAACTTTATGAAATGTCACGCTCATCCGCTCTCATAACGCTCCTGATAAAGTGCAGAAATTGATTAAAAGCTGCTCAGAGTGCATAAAATGAAGACTTTACCAGAAAAGATCATTATTCAGAATTTAATCTATTACAGTATAAGAGTGAATCCACGTGAAGCTCTAAAATGTCTACATGAATGGCTCTGAAAATGATAAAGACAGCGAGATGTAGATGCGCTCAAGTGTTACTGCTTCAACAATAGTGTATGATAATTTAGTTTCATTAATATTTTCATATGAGACTGTACAACGGATTGTTTGAAACGCTTGAAGATCTGCTGTGTTACTCTGAGGAGAAGCAGAAGACTGTTCTGGGTCTCACATCTCCAGTGTGTGTTCATCAGCTCAGAGAGATCACAGTTTCTGCACACACACTTCAGTGTTCAGATGAGGAGTGTGTTACAGTGAAGCACGCAGCGCCCCCTGGTGGATCATCTCCATCTGGAAATATGAAAACATAACTGAGACTTTCATATTCAAATGCTTTCAATTCTTTTTATTGATGTCTTTTATTTCTTTTTCCTTGTTATGAATCTTATTTATGTTTTCTTTATAAATTCTAGATCCTTTTTATGCCTTATGTTACATGATTAATCTTACATGTTATTGATTGCTTGAATCATTTACACATATTCTTCTTGTGCTCTAATATGTTTGATTATTTCCACATCTTTTGTGTGTCTCCTGTAAGATCAAGTGGGTGTATTTCCCATCAGAATGGATTATGTGAAGTGCACTGGTATCTAAATATGTGTGTTTGCGTCTCTTCAGACGTGAGAGAACACCAGATCTGTGCTTTTGTCCTGAAGGTGTTAAAGCTGTTATCCGAGGGCCATGATGGTCATCAGATGAGTTCAGGAACCTGTCCCTTCTGCTACATCACATCTTCAGTTTCAGAAGACTCGGGATCCTTTCTTTTCTCTCCTATCCTCTTCTTCCTCTATACTCTGAGTCTGATCTTCACTTCACCTTCATCTGATACTTTGGATATTACAGTTTTTCTCGATAGCTAACACACTATAACTGATTCAGTTAGCCCAATTTCCCAAACCAAGAATTCGAAACACAACATTTTTAACACATTTCACCTGTTTTCACACACGTTCCAATTTTCTCAATGTTTTCTATAAAACTCTACTCAAAAATGTCCTCATTTTGCCTCTATGCCAGAAAACACAAGCACTTAATATAATTACCTCAGGTGTCCCACTGTGAACTCAGATCGCTCGCATTTATCCATGTGCACACATTAAACGGATGACACACCAATCAGAATCTCAGGATATTATAATTAGGGCCACGGGAGATGATGTGTTTTGGAGAATGAATCCTAGTGGAGGGAGACGAAGAGGAAGAGGAGGGGGAAAGAGAAATGAAGGGATGGGGTCAAAGGTCATTTGTTCCTGATGAAATACAAAGCACTGTGGTTGACCATGTTCTTCTGCAGGAATGACCGTGAGGGAAGTCGCTCTACAGGGTTTATACTACTCACACATACAGCATAATTACAGGACACGGTATCAGAACTTCCACTATTCAGTGTACAGTAAATACAGTAGCACATGCTGGACACCCTCAAACTCATAATTGTCAAACTGATTTGTAGCATTTCATATTTCTGCAGAACTGAGAGACGCCTGGCCAGCGGAGGAAGAGAAAGTCTTATGTTAGAGACTGAGAACTGCTCTTGTGTTGCAGAGATGCTCATTATCAGAACTGCAATGCAATTTGCCTGAGGATGATGAATATTTTTTTTACTGTACTGTAATTGACTATCGTGTATTGCATACCAAGCTCATATTCACTTAATCTTCGGTCTTTGAACTCTTATTTTCTAGATCTCTTTACAGAAGTGTAATGAAAATAAACTATTCTTAAAGCTATTGTTGAATTTCTCTGTATCTGCACCCCTATATGCTGTTTACTGTAATAGACATTGAGCTGGAAAACGATTCCTGATTGCCAAAAGTGCATTTGTGTGTCATATGAAGTTTGATTCTGACAAAAGAGAACGTGTTTTTGACTAAAATATTTGTATTTGAAGTGGAAGTCTGTGCGAGTCAGTGTGTAGTTATGAGAGTGTGTTTATACTGTAGTTGTGAGAAAATTAGCATTCAAGAAAAACTGTAATAGTTAGGATTAACTTTTCTATCTTATTTTAAAAACGTATTTGCTACATTTTATAATTTTTATTTTATTTTTATTTGCTCTTGTCCTGAATCCCCGTGAGAATCTGCTGGGAAGCGGACAGAAGTCCTCATGTTGAGTCTACACTGCTGTGTGTTCTCCAGACGATGCCAAGACAAGCGTCCCTTTAGCCGGATGTGTTGAGGCTCCATCGGTGAACAAACACGCGTTAGGCCTCGTCTAAGAGTTTACTCGCCTCAGATCCAAGAGATGAACGCTTTTCACAAAATTACATGCAGATTGTTTTTAAATTTCTTATGATTAAAAATAGTTTGGAATGACATGAGGGTAAGTAACTGATGACAGATTGTTTTTTGCAAAAAACACTACAAACTTGTGAATAAGACAAACCATGTTTCTTTCCACAGTGAATGTTCCTTTTAAAGCAGAAATCGCCTCCTCATGCAGGCTTCAGGGGAACAACAGTCGCTCTAACTGAGGCCCGCATGAACTTATGAATGTACAACACCCGCCTTGTGTCCATCGTTCTTCACATGGTTCCTGGCCAGTTTCAGCTGAGCTGAGATGAGCCCGGATGAGCCTCATGATGAGGGCGGTGATGCCAGAAACAGCGTCTCACTGTCGGGTAACATTTGTGCTGCATGTGAACCACAGCTGTATCAAGACGCCTGTTATTCACATTCATGTCATGAATCCTGTTGGGATTTTACAAATGTGTGACTGTATTCAATATAGCAGACGTTGAGCAAATGGAATAACCTTGACTTTAAAGCACACACTGTAAGCTGGCCGTAAGAGCCAATTCAATATGCTTTCAATTTGTATTATTATTATTCTCAGCTTATTTCTGTTTTATGTACAGTGCTGTATTATTTAAGAATTTAATTGAAGTTATCCTATACAGAGTTTAGGCCTACTTAAAGTTTTCCTTATATAGGAATTACTTGAAGTTTTCCTTATAGTTTTCCTGTACTGCGTTTACTCAAAGTTGTCCGTGTATATTTTACTTGAAGTTAGCTTTAAAGCCTTCTTATACGTTCATAATAATAATAATAATAATAATAATAATGACTTTATTCAGGACTCAGAATGGAAGGTCCATAGTACAAGTTTTAAAAATTACAATAGTTACAACATAATAAAATATACAGTACATAGAAATAAATTAATAAAAGGTCAATAACTTTCACTTGTAATATACAAACAGGAGCGCCAATGTCTCCACAGCCTAGATGTATACCTGACAGAGCTAAAATCACTGTGGGCTAAAGCTTGTATAATTCTGTTTTCAGAGGCAGACATTCTACACATGTATCGAAAAATAAGATTTCTTATTAAGGCAGAACAGGTAGGCACACCAACATTAACAAACATTTGACTAGCAATACACCATCTTGGTTGTTTTAGAAGCAGTCTCATGCCATCATTATACACTACATTCAGTCTCTGCATGTTCTTTTTGCTGTAAGACCGCCACAAGTGGGCAGTATAAAGTGGTGTACAGAATGCTTTGAATAAAGCTACCTTAACATAAGCAGAACACATGCCAAATTTACGTGCAAGCACATTAGCCTGAGCATATATCTTGCGACACTGTCTATTGATGTCCTTATCATCTGATAAATCATTTACTATATTTAATTTAATTCTATATTTTATATTTAATCTCATCACACACTTTAAGGGCAGTACCAGATAAAAAGAAATCAGGGAATACTAATTTCCTGTCTTCTTTACTTGTAACAGTCATGATATTGCTCTTACTAGCATTATATTTGATATCAAAATCTCCACCGTACTGAGAGCAAACCTTCAACATTTGTTGTAACCCAGCACTATATGGGCAAATGATTACCAAATCATCTGCATACATAAGATGATTAGTGAGAGTATTACCTATCATAATTCCTGTATTACATTTATTTAATTGTTGTGACATTGACAAGTCATCCATATACACGTTAAAAAGAAAAGGTGACAAAATACCACCCTGACGAACTCCGTTACCAACAGTAAATGTTTCTGATACAGAACCCCCCCATTTCACCTGCATAGACTGGTGTGAGTACCATACAAGTATATGCTGTTTTAGTTAAAGGGATTCAAGAGAGGAAGGAAGAGATGGAGAAACAATAGGTTACTATCGTAACCCCGGTTCTCTGAAACATTGAGTGGAGAGATCCACCTATGGGAAGGGCATCCGTACCTGACCTCTGCAGAAGCATCCAATTGCACCAAGTCTGGCTAGACAGACAGAAGCGTGCAGCCAATGCCAGGTGAGGCCACACCCCCTTACCTACGGGCATATAATGGCTGGGCGCGCTGCTATTCCTCAGTAAATATATTCGCTTCTCGTGCGGCAAGCGGGGCAAAGCTGGTGGATCTCTCCACTCGATGTTTCAGAGAACCGGGGTTACGATAGTAACCTATTGTTCTCTTTCATCATCTCGTGTTCGAGATCCACCTATGGGAGAGACATGGACAGCTCCCCGATTGCCCAATACACACACAGTGAGGTTCTGAAAGCCAGAGAAAGACGGTCACCTCGGGGAGGCGGTGCCTGACACGTCCCTTAATCATGAACCTGCAAAGGTGACGCTACACCTACTGCTGTGGACAAGCAGGACATGAAACATGCATGAGACACATACATGATAATAACCCCAACCCACCAAGGCACATAAACTATACCCATGAAGGGAAGTAAATGTTTGATGACAGGAATGAACATGGCCAGCCGGCCCATTCACTCTTATTGTTTTTTTACCCAACAGGGTTGCAGGGAAGAGCTAAGACCCCACCCCTAAAACCGAATGTGCTACCGAGGTTCTGGTGACATCCAGCCGGTAGTAACACACAAAGGTATGAGGAGAGGCCCAACTGGCAGCGGAGCAGATGTCCTGCAGTGACACTCCCCTAAACAAAGCCCAAGAGGCGGCTAAGCCCCTTGTGGAATGAGCTCTGATGCCCCTTGGGGGCTGCACTCCCTTTGCTTCATAAGCCACAGTTATAGCGTCCACAACCCAATGTGAGAGACGTTGCTTCGATATGGGACTCCCACTGTGCGGGGGGGCCCATGAAACAAAGAGCTGGTCGCTCTTGCGGAAAGCGCTGGTCCTGGTCATATATGCCTGTAAAGCACGGACTGGACACAGAGCATACAGCCTCTGATCCTCTAGAGAGGTAAAAGGTGGAGGGTGAAAAGTGGACAGCTCCAACACCTCCGAAGTGAACGCAGGGAAGCACTTCGGCATGAAGGCCGGGTTAGGCTTAAGGGAAACCTTATCTCCACTGAGGGAGAACTTAGTGCACGAGGGATGAACCGAGAGTGCATGTAGCTCACTGACACGTTTAGCAGATGCCAAGGCCAAGAGCAAAGCTGTCTTGAAGGACAGCAGCTTAAGGGAAATACTCCCCAGAGGCTCAAAAGGATGTTGAGACAGCGCTTCCAGCACCACGGAGAGGTCCCACTCCGGAACAGTTCTCCTGATGACTGGCAAAGAGCGGCGTGCACCCTTCATAAATCTGCGGATTAGAGGGTGCTGCCCAACAGTAGAGCCCTCAAAACCCACATGACAGGCTGAAATCGCAGCCAGGTAGACCTTAATGGTGGAAAAAGACCTCCCTTTTTCCATGAGGTCTTGAAGGAAACACAAAATATCAGGCACCGAGCACTGATAAGATGTGAGACCACGGCCATCGCACCACCCTTCAAACACTTGCCACTTACAGCCATATAAGGACCGTGTAGAGACGGCCCTGGCATTCTGAATAGTGGCGATCACACGCGGCGAAAGCCCAAGTGCGTTCAGGTTCATCCTCTCACGGGCCAGGCTCAGAGAGCCACCCTGTCCGGGTGGGGGTGGTAAATCTCCCCGTTGGCTTGGGACAATAGGTCCGTGCGAGCGGGAAGGCGCCACGACTCGGCGTATAACAGAGGAATTATCTCTGCCAGCCATGAGGCTTTGGGCCACCTGGGTGCTATCAGAATGAGAGACAGGCCCTGCTCTCTCACCCTGGCCAGTGTGGGAATTATCAGGCACAGGGGAGGAAAAGCATACAGGAGCACTCTGGGCCATGGGTGGGCCAGTGCGTCTACCCCGAGGGGTGCGTCCACGTCCCTTAGCGAGAAGAACATAGGACAATGGTAGTTTTCGCGCGAGGCGAATAGATCTACGCTCGCCCGTCCAATCTCATCCATAGCATTTCCACTATCTGCGGGTGAAGACGCCAATCTCCGTAGATTGGGTTTCCCCTTGATAGAAGATCCGCACCTCTGTTCAGAATGCCCGGAACGTGAGGAAAACCCGTCTGCTCCACACCAAAAGCTTGTAAGCTAGAGCGTGAAGTTTCGACGAGCACATGCCGCCCTGACGGTTGATATAAGCCACAGCCGTGGTATTGTCACACCGTACTAGAAAGTGATGTCCCTGCAGGCGAGGCAGAAAATGATTCATAGCTCTCCAAATGGTTAAAAGCTCTAAATAGTTTATGTGCGCTGAACGTAGTCTGTTTGGCCACAGACCGTTCACCGTTCTGCCCTCCTGGGTGGCACCCCAGCCTGTTAAGGACGCATCTGTCGTCACAACTTTCCGCATCGTAACCGCCCCCAGAGGGGGTCCCCGTGCGTAAAAGTCTTCGCTCTCCCAGTGGCGCAAGGCTGCCGAGCAGGCGCGTCACTGTTAACGAGCGGCAAATGTCGCGAATCGGGCTGAAATGTAGTGACAAAACCCATTTCATGAACGCCCTCATCCTCAGGAGTCCCAACGGCACAACTTGGGTGGATGAAGGCATGAGACCCTGCAGCCTGAGGCATGTGCAATATTGCACTTTCGCCCCTTCTCTGAACTGCGACAGACAGTTCATCAGAGAGAGAACGCGCTTGCATGGAGACTGAGTTCAACTCCAAGCCCAGGAAAATGACATTCTGACTGGGCGTAAAATTGCTCTTGCTCACATTCACTTGGAACCCGAGCGATGTGATGTGCGCGAGTACACGGCCGGTGTCCTGCAACACCTTCTCCTTTGATTCGGCTATGATGAGCCAATCGTCTATGTAAGTCAGGATTCTCAGACCTGATATTCTCAGAGGTGCTAAGCCCGCCTCCGCACACAGACAGAAAGACCGGGGACTTAAACTGAGCCCAAACGGAAGAACTGTGAATTCGTAACATATGCCCTGGTAGGCGAAACGAAGAAACTTCCTGTGCGGAGGATAGATGCTTATGTGAAAGAAAGCATCTTTCAGATCGATTGATGTGAACCAGTCGTTCTGTTTTATGGCACGGGCGAGTGCGCCTTGTGTCAGCATTCTGAAATTGTATTTCCTCAAATGTTTGTTCAACACTCGAAGGTCCAAGATCGGGCGGAGAGAGCCGCCTTTTTTCGGGACCAGAAAATAATGGGAATAAAAGCCCTGGTTCATCAGAATGGGGGGCACCACCTGAATCGCTCCCTTGTTTAGGAGAGATGATATTTCCTCTTTCAGAATGTGTGAGGCGTTCTCTTCCGTGTGAGAAAAGAGAACGCCGTTGAAATGTGGGGGTTTTAATGCGGGGGTTGAAATGTGTTGAGGGCCGGCCAGCGGTCTTTGAAATGCGCCGTTGAAATGCGGGGGCAAGCACTGGGGACTTCCCCCAATGTTTGGTAGGCGCTGGGTTATTCTGCCGTGGGGGTGGTTTGTTGCGGGGCTTTTCCTTGCCCTGAAGAAACTGTCGTCCCGCGGCTTAGGCAAACGCACAGGGGGCGCGTTTCTGGGAAGGCACAGCTTGAAAGCCTCTTCTTCTTCTTCTCATCCTCCTTCTTCTTATCGTCACACCGTTGTTGCATCAGTGCGACGGCGGGGCCAAAGAGAGCCTGGCCGGGCTCCACCGGCGCGCCCGCGATGCGCCACTTCTCGCTGTCAGGGAGTCCCGACAGGTTCAGCCAGAGCGTGCGCTCTCCCACCACGGAAAGCGCCATGGAAACTTGGACAGCCTGCCGGGCCTTGCGGAGGACGAGGTCGTTCACCGTAAGGATTTCCTTCCACAGGGTCTCAGAAGGATTTCCCTTTTCCAGTTGTTGCCCTAATTCTTCGAGGATCTCCGCCTGGTAGGCAGAGAGGAGCGAAGAAACGTTTAGGGCCCTGACAGCCACGGCCGAGGACTTATAAGCGGCCTGGTGAACGGAGGCAGCAAAACGGTCCATCTTGTTGGGCAAGACCGGCTTAGGGGGAGCGAGCAGTAGGGTGGTCCTTATCAAGTCCATTTTTTTTTTTTTTTTGCAAAATGTTAGTGTCTTAACCTTTTAAACTGTTCCTTTTAACTTCAAAATTAGAAATATGTAAAAATGTTGACAAAAAAATGATATCTAGAGGTAGCTCAATCATGTGGAAGATTGCCTATGTTAAGCTGTGCGGCGTTATTGTGATATGCAAGTACTATTAAAAGTTGCTGCAAATGAACTACATTTTATTGAAATCAGAGCAACACTGACATGACAACAATGACAACAATCTCAAAAAAGCACAAAGTTTTCAACAATCCCTCATTTCTGATGCTCAGCAGCCAGTGTTGACTTTTTGTAGTCTGGATATATCCGTCGGTGATCTTCCACCACATGAAGGAGAAACTGCAGTTGTTCTTCAGAGTGTGTGTATTCTTGAATCAGAGCCACTCCTCTCTCGGCGTGATCATTGACTACTTTCATTGCATGGTTGCCTGTGCCTCCTGATAATCTGCTTGATTCGGCCAAAGTTCCGGGTCAATTTCAAGGAACGTAATGTACTTTTTAAACAAAAAATGTGCTCTAAACCCAAACAATAACCAAGGTGATCATCAATAGAAATATGTATTGATTCCACCAGGAAAGGTAAATCTGCTAAACCGGGTCATGGATGGATTAATTTGGATTTAGTTTCTACAATAAGTAAACTGAGATATGTATCTAAAATACATATTTAGGAATATATGGTGCATTAGATGCTTTTATGGAGATTTTTTTGGAATTTTACTAGCCAGGTACAATACCAAATCAAATGATCTGTTTTTACGAAAATCATCAAAATCTCAGAAAGTTTAAAGCTATTGAGCTACCAGTAATTATTATGTTACTGCCATAAAAATTGGAATGCTGTATTTTCTTATATAAAGGAACAATTTGAAGGGTTAAGAGCATGACAATTGGATACTTTAAAAATAAGGACCACCCTAGCGAGCAGCCCACCCTGAGCGGGGTTAAGGTGCCTGGCGATGGAAGGCTCAACGGCGGGGGGGGGTCGCCCATACCGTGAGCTGCCATGTCCTTAACCTCGAGTCCCGTGAGACCGTGTCTGAAGTTAGCGCACGCCGGGAGGATGGGGAAGAGTTGTTTCCTCGGGCCGGGAGGGGGTCCCAGCACTTTCCCATCGTATATATCGCTCTCCTGGTCGGCGGCGCTCTGTGGTGCCGGCCATTCAATGTTGAGACGAGCGGCCACTCGCTCCCACACATCCAGGAGGATGGCTTGAGGCAGAGCCGCGTGGGTGCTAGCCTGGGGAACACCAGAGGGCGGGATGGCCTCCTCGTCCTCTGAAACCCCAAGAATAGCCGCATCCTCCTCTTCGCCAGAACCGGGCGGTTCGTGGACGAGAGCGAGGTTGCCCTCGAAGATGTCCTCTTCGGGGAAGGCGGGATTGGGCTGGTCAGCCCAGATGAGAGACGTTGCGCCCCGGGAGGCCCCCGGTAGCGCGTCGTCATCACCGTGTCCCCCGTCCGAGTTAGAAGGGCTGAGCTCAGTGCACTGTCACTGCCACCTTAAAACGGTGTTTAAGCAGCTTCCTAGGCAACATGAGACAGAAACTGCAAATCTCCGGGTTCTCCAAGGCTTCCCGAGCGTGCTTATTAGGACCCAAACAGACCACGCAAAGCTGGTGAAGATTCTTCGCTGCGATAAGGGCACCACACGCGGCCGAGCAGGCCCGTGATAGGCTATCTCCTGGAGAGGCGGCAGGCTTAGACAGTGACATGCCAGCGAAGAAATCGGAGAAATCCATGGTGGGCAGCCGTGAGGAAAAGACGATGCGTGGGCGGCTCCGAGTGCAAAGCAGCAGCAGTTGAAAAAGACGACTGTCACGTCCGGCGGAGGCTGATCTGGCCGATACGTCCTCCTGAAGACACGAGGTGAGCAGTGTAAAAATCAACCGAGCTGTGAGATGCAGAGATCGCGAGAAGCGAATGTCAACTGAGGAATAGCAGCGCGCCCAGCCGTTATATGCCCGTAGGTAAGGGGGTGTGGCCTCACCTGGCATTGGCTGCGCGCTTCTGTCTGTCTAGCCAGACTTGGTGCAATTGGATGTTTCTGCAGAGGTCAGGTACGGATGCCCTTCCCATAGGTGGATCTCGAACACGAGATGATGAAAGAGAACAGTTATCTTACTGCCAAAAATGGGAAAATTGTCTAAGTCGGAATCTAAGGAAGAGATAATACGGATATAAGACATGTAAGATTTTAAAGGAATTGGAGCCATGCTTCAGCGCTGATTTGGAAGAATTGGTTGAACGAATTTCAAGATTTCTGTTTTTGCATTCTTGTGTTTGTAAAAAAATAAATGTGCAACACTATTACGGACTGGCCGTGTATTTTTTGGCACGTAAGACACTTCAACTCATAATAGAAGCAGGAAAAAGGTGGCTTTGATCCTTGTTTCTATACTGGCGTTATTCATGTAAAAGATTGATATATCAGCTCTCACTGTTGCAGTTGTTTCAGGGGGAAATACTCGAACACAGCCTTTATTTGAATGCCCACTGCCTTCTCACACACTTTAAAACCCTTTTTATTTCTCAATGTTAACAATGTCATAACATAAGATGACATTCAAAAGTCATTCAACTAAAAACACGCACAATATTTGTGGCAAGACTGAAATAATGACACATTTCAAACGGTAACATTGAATGGTTTTTATTGACATCCTCAGACAGAGCTTTTTTTCAGTTGTTTCCTCCTTGACATCTAACACTTGACCTCAGCTATGGCGGACAGGGACAGGCCGTCTGCACAGATGTTAGCCCGGAGGCCAGCCCAGCTGCCGGCCGCCCAGCACGTGGATGTGCAAGTGGTACACGGACTGGCCCCCGTCGGGCCCCTCGTTCAGCACCAGCCGGTATCCTCGCGGTAAACCCTGCTGATCCGCACACTTCTTCGCCACCAGCATCAGGTGACCCAGCAGCTGCGAGGCAAACAGACAACACATTACACTCACAAACACAGGCAAGACAGACAAATAAACCTAAGACATGAGTTACCAAGATAGACCATAATACAACCTTTCAATTGTGTTTAACAACTGAATGAAGAGAATATTCAATCTGCCAATCAGAGAATCACAGGAAATATCTGTGACTGTCCAATCCCATCTTCTATATCTGAATACTTGCAATAAACTCATATATATATATATATATATATATATATGAGATTGTAATGTTGCAAGCTGGTTGATTTGGATCAGAACTCTATTAAATAATTATTAAATGAACAAGAAAATGACTTCAGGGACAAAGCCACAAATACAGATTCATGTGCACAAGATTAATTTGGGGGTCTGTGGCTTTGAGATGGAAGTCCACACACACACACACGTCTGGTTCACTATCTTTGTGAGGACTTTCCATTGACGTAATGGTTTTTATACTGTACAAACTGTATATTCTCTCCTCTTACACTAACCCGACACCTAAACCTACCCATCACCAGTGGCGGTCTTAACATAGAGGCATAGGTAGGCGGCTGCTTGGGGCCCCCTACCAGCGGTCGTAGTAGGGGGGCCCCCAACCAACCTCAAAAAAAGAAAAGAAAAAAAGAAAAGAAAAAGCCCCTTATCATCATGAACGCTTCAAAAGCATGGTAAATTTTATTAATATTCTTAAGAAATACGTTGAAACGTTGAAGTAGTTGTTAAAATTTCCAGTTAATGGTTATCTGTACCTACACATACACCCCCTACTTTCACAATGAAATGGACTAGCCCGTAATTGTGCGCGGCGCGAAAGATAAACACGCAGTGACAGGAGGACTGGGAAGTACACAAACAGAGACGAAGCAAGATGAGTCTAAACCATAGGTCTAAACGTGAAAATGAAAAGTTTCCCAAGCGGCTCAAATAAAAAAAAAGCGAAAAGACACTGATAAGTATTTGGCAACGCTGCCTAAAGATTACAAACTTTTTTACGGCTACTGTTGGGGATACAGACAGGAAGAACAACGTCCAAAGCGATGAACATGAACACAGCTGCTAGCTGTGAAGTGGCTCTAGGTGAGGATAACGTTAACACACTCACATGGATATACGTGGATTTGCTTAGATCCAAATGCAGTGCACCTCTCCCCAGTTCGTCCCTCTTACCCCCTCTCACTCACTTAAGTTACTATAAATACTGTTTTGGCGCTTGTAAATGTGACGTGACCCGATCATCTCAACTAGCTAATAGTAAATAAAAACGAATGAACAATGTTGAAAGATACAGTTCAACTTAGCGAAATTCCTCATACATAATATTGATCAATCAGTGTTTTTCAACAGCGGAAAGGGGTCAATAAAACAGCTGGAGAACAATTGTCACATAACATTTACCTCAGGAAAGCCAATTAATGACCATAATATAGGCTATAGCAGGTTTGTTGGCTAGAAAAAAAGAGCTATATAGAGTATTTTGCTAAATATGTGTACTATACATATTTAATATATTTTTACTTATAATGCATTTTTATTACAATAAAAACTTTAATGATATGTTTAATTTGAGATATTTTTAACCTTAAATAATAATACTACCAGCTGATAGGGCTCTCTGTATGTTTACAGCATTATGTGAGTTTTTTTTTCTTGAGAGAAATTAACGCCTATTTTGTGTACCTAATATTTATCCAAATGAGTCAATATTGAATCAAATCACAAGAATTTTATTGAAATCGTGAAATTTGTGTCAAGCAATAATAATAAAAAAATTTAGCTTAGCAGAAATTGTACCATGTGAACATTGTAACATGTTTCTGTTTAGTTACTAAAATGTTTTGACAATCACAAAACTTATTGTGATGCAAGATTTTTCAGGTGATATCTGAAACCTTATTCTCTGTTGGGTTCCATCGTAACTATTAGTTTGTGTAGTGCTACTGTTTGTGTGTTCTCTGCTTTCCATCTTCATTTTGGTATAAATAAGTGTATGCAGGGTTTAAAGGGGAAGGTTTTTTTTCACCTCTCCAACCTTTACTTCCCCGTAGATTAGCTTTACCTGCCTATTCTTTACCTACCATTCAGTCGGTACAATATTTTTTTCGTTCTATTTTAAAGATCGAATGGGGGGCCCCATATATACCTTCGCCTTGGGCCCCCAATTTGCTAAATCCGCCACTGCCCATCACACACACACACACACACTAACCCTACCCCTAAACTACCCATCATCAGACAAAACTTTTGTGCATTTTTACATTTTCAAAAAACCTCATTCTGTATGTTTATTAACCCATTTCCCTCGTGGGGAACCGCTGACTGGTCACCATAATGAAGGTGATCTCAGAAACCCGTAACACACACACACACACAGTTTAATACTGACCTCTTTATCTGCGTCCTCTACTTGAGAGATCTGAGTGATGGGCTTTCTGGGGACCACCAGTATGTGAGTGGGAGCCTGAGGGGCCACATCATGGAAGGCAATGCACTGATCATACATTACACAGAGACAGACAGAAAGAGAGTGAAAGAGAAAGAGAAAGAGAAAGAGAGATTAACAATGTGTATTATTCATTCGACAACTGGGTGTATTGAATAAATAAGTGTAAAAGTAGTATAACGGCCGTGTAACTGAAAGCGTTCAAGTTATTTTGCAACGGGTTCTTCGTTAATCGCTGTTCAATGTGCAGAAACGTGACAGTTCACATACAAGTGCAGAACATGTGAACTAGCACTGAAACCTGGCACGTTGCCAAATATTGAGCACAAACTCATATCTCAACTGAACTGTCAGCAGAACTCGAGATGGATTTGCAAACGCGTTGAGGAAACACTCGATGACTCTCATTCGTATGATCGAGTCTGAAAGCGCATTGAAAAGCTGCAGCGCAGGCGTCGCTGTAAGTTACAAAGAGCAGAGATCGCACCTGATCATCTTCATAAATGATGTTGGCAGGAATCTCTTTACGGATGATTTTGCCGAATATCGTGTCTCCTCCTGGCAGCGCGCTCTGCGCCCGCGACACCTCATCCGCCATGATGACCACAGATCTGCAGCAATGCCTTGCCTTCTGCACTCACTCACGCTGCAGCTTGCCGCAGTGCGCATGCGCACACAGTTCAACACCTATTGGCTGAGACCAGCACGACACGACAACAACGACTGGACAGCGCCCGCTGACGATCGGCTACATGATTGGACAGCTGAAAAATGAAACTCTTTTCATAATAAAAGCGCTATGCCGAGAAACATAGATGTGTATAGTTTATTGTTTGCTTTCAATTGTTCTTTAATGATTTGTCGATACGTACTACTATATTCATGATAATAAAACACAATTAAACTGAGAAGTTTCATAATTTTAATGTTCTATTATTGCAATCTTGCAATCTGCTAAAATGAGCATAGATCTGTATTTTTTTTTTTTTTAAAAAGCGCAGAAATAAACTGAATTTCAGTCTAAAGCTCAATGCAAACCTAAAAACTCCATAATAAAGCAAGGTCGAATAAAATACCAAAATAATACTAATTATGATTTTTTTTTACCCCCAGTCTTGTCAGCTTTTAATTTGACAAGACGATATTGTTTGACTTCCGTGTTGTTATTCGTATCACTGCTGACATGTCTGACAAATTTGCTGTGTTCCTTTGTTTATTGGGAGGATTTTGCTTCATTTCATGGAAACACTCGTTAATTGGTAACACGTTATCATGATTATCATTATTCTGGCAATAATTATTTTAGAAAACCTTGAGTTACATCATGCTGTCTTTCACTTTAGCAGAGCAAAAACAAATGGCTCCAAAGTCACCATTTAAATGTCTTTTCTTGAAAGACTTGAAAAAGTCTTCAACTTGTAATCGATACAAAATGTAATCAATAAAATTGAATTAATTTGATCACTTATTTAGATACCTTTTCAATGTTTAAACATGTATGAAGTCCTAAGGCAATTAGGAATGCCAGTTTTGTGAAACTAGCTTGTGTTAATGTTGCTGCAGTTGTTAAGTGAGCCATGGCTGCTGAGATCTGACAGCTGTTTGATGTGTGTGTTACAGGTGTTACACATGCTCTTACAGCTGTTTGATGTGCGTGTTACAGGTGTTACACATGCTCTGACAGCTGTTTGATGTGTGTGTTACAGGTGTTACACATGCTCTGACAGCTGTTTGATGTGTGTGTTACAGGTGTTACCGATGTGTGTGTTACAGGTGTTACACATGCTCTGACTGCTGTTTTATGTGTGTGTTACAGGTGTTACACATGCTCTGTACACATGCCCTGTGTGTTACAGGTGTTACCGATGTGTGTGCTACAGGTGTTACACATGCTCTTACAGCTGTTTGATGTGTGTGTTACAGATGTTACACATGCTCTTACAGCTGTTTGATGTGTGTGTTACAGGTGTTACACATGCTCTTACAGCTGTTTGATGTGTGTGTTACAGGTGTTACACATGCTCTGACAGCTGTTTGATGTGTGTGTTACAGGTGTTACACATGCTCTGACAGCTGTTTGATGTGTGTGTTACAGGTGTTACACATGCTCTAACAGCTGTTTGATGTGTGTGTTACAGGTGTTACACATGCTCTGACAGCTGTTTGATGTGTGTGTTACAGGTGTTACACATGCTCTGACAGCTGTTTGATGTGTGTGTTACAGGTGTTACACATGCTCTTACAGCTGTTTGATGTGTGTGTTACAGGTGTTACACATGCTCTAACAGCTATTTGATGTGTGTTACAGGTGTTACACATGCTCTGACTGCTGTTTTATGTGTGTGTGTGTGTGTGTGTGTGTGTTACAGGTGTTACACATGCTCTTACAGCTGTTTGATGTGTGTGTTATAGGTGTTACACATGCTCTGACTGCTGTTTGATGCGTGTTACAGGTGTTACACATGCTCTAACAGCTGTTTGATGTGTGTGTTACAGGTGTTACAGATGTTCTGATTTAAGGCGTTACACACTCTGACAGCTGTTTGATGTGTGTGTAACAGGTGTTACACATGCTCTGACAACTGTTATGTGTGTTACAGGTGTTACACATGCTCTGACAGCTGTTTGATGTGTGTGTTACAGGTGTTACACATGCTCTAACAACTGTTTGATGTGTTTTACATATGCTCTGACAGCTGTTTGATGTGTTACAGGTGTTACACATGTTCTGATTTAAGGTGTTACACATGCTCTGACAGCTGTTTGATGTGTGTGTTACAGGTGTTACACATGCTCTGACAGCTGTTTGATGTGTGTGTTACAGGTGTTACACATGCTCTGACAGCTGTTTGATGTGTGTGTTACATGTGTTACAGATGCTCTGACAGCTGTTTGATGTGTGAAACAGGTGTTACAGATGCTCTGACAACTTTTTTATGTGTGTAACAGGTGTTACAGATGCTCTGATAGCTTTTTGATGTGTTACAGATGCTCTGACAGCTGTTTGATGTGTGTTACACATGCTCTGACAGCTGTTTTATGTGTGTTACAGATGCTCTGACAGCTGTCTGATGTGTGTGTTACAGATGCTCTAACAGCTGTCTGATGTGTGTTACAGGTGTTACAGATGCGCTAAAGCTGGCCGGACGTGGGATCATATTCCTGGGCATCTGCACATGGCTGATTTACATGTTACCGAGGCTGAAATCTTTCTTCTTTCCAGTATGTCAAGAGCTCCCAGACAGTACGACCATTTTTATTATTGTTCAATTGTGTAGTTGTGTATTTGGTGTAACTGTAATGGCTTATTTTTATGATTGAAGTTACAGTTTGTTATCTTGCAGGCCCACTGCATGAATCTGACAGACTGAGACAAGAGGAAGCTAGAAGAATTCAACAACATCAACACAATGACAAGGTTCAACACAACATCTCTGCCTTTAAAAGCTAAGAAATGTTCCACTGTAAGTCAGTAAATATGTTATGAATATATTCTAACCAGAAATGTGCTGTTTCTCATATCATGAAGATGTCTGACTACTCTGAAAGAGTGTTAAAGCCGAGACAGAGCTCGTTGCTCCAGCAGAGAACGGAGCGTCACTATAGCATGACAGGAGAGACCTGGAGACTGACCCAGGGGTTTCCAGTCGGGGTGAGCAAACTCAAACTCATTATCACTACTGCCACATGCAGCAGGACGCGAAATGTCTTATTCTGTTTGTTTTTTTTACAATTAAAAATAAGTCAAGTCACCTTTATTTACCTTTATTACAAGTCACTCACTTCTTCACTCATTCCTCATTCACTGTTCCCTATATAGTCAATGACATTTGAGTCCTCTATATGAGTCTTACGTCTTAAGTGACATGTGAAGACTAAGGTAACCCATACTCAGAATTTGTCCTCTGCATTAAACCCATCCAAGTTAGTGCACACACATTAGGAGCAGTGAACACACACACACACACACACACACACACACACACACACACACACACACACACACACACACACACACAGAGCAGTAGAAAGCTACAGGCAGAGATGAGTTGATCAGGGTTGGAGGTCGTCTCTGCAGGACAGTGGATCTCGAGGGCCAGAGCTGATATAATCAGTACAATTGATGATTTTGATGTGTGTTTTAGCATCTTTTCTAGGCACAATAATGTGTAAGTGTACTGAATCCAGGAGGAGTTATCTTCATTACAAAGTTTCAAACAAAATGAATAGTACTTATTAATGGTGGTTATGCACAACAAACTTCTGTATGGTGTAAAACAGGTCTCATCACTCCCAGTTCAGGTCTTTTGTATGTGCTTCGTTTAGAGCCGTTTTACTCAAGATGCCTTCAAAGCAGCTGCCAAAGATAAGCATAACCGCATATGCAGATTGATATCTAAAAGTTTCATTAACATTTAGATATTTCGATTGAATTAAATAGCAACAATAAAAATATCTAGCTAGTTTAGCAGATTACCTTAAAAGTCCATAGATCTCGCCATCAGTTCACACTGCTGATAACACTTTCCCAGACGAGCGGATGTGATGAGATCTGCTTTCCTGTTTGTTCATGTGGTGTTCAGCATAAAGCCTATTAATAGTAATCAAGGCTGACTACAAATAGAGCATTTCTATCATGGCATTGGTGACAGAAACACTGCACTGGTTCCAGTAGGAGTCAGTCTGAGAAAGGAGTGTTTAATCTGCTCCTGTCCCAGTCCAGCACACCTGAACCCACTGGTCAAGCTCTTACTAACCGCACTGGTTGACTGGACACCCCTGATGTAAGATGACTGACCAGCGCAACATACAATACTGCTTAATTGGGGACATTTAATATTCAACAATAATATTTGATCTGCCTCCATTAACACCATTATATGAGAACTGAACTGAGCTGGACGATGACATCACAGTTTTCTCCTGAGCGGCTGTATATATATATATATAAATGAACTAAATTAAGAACTTTTTTACAACAAAAATGAACCATCACTGAACTTTCTTAAGCTGGACTGTGACGCTATTTTCTTCTAGAAACAAATTTTCCTGTTATCTCTGTAAAGCCTTCTTTGAAACAATCTGTATTGTAAAAGCACTGTATAAATAAAGCTGACTTGACTTGACTGAGAGAGCACTTTTAATAGCATGCTGTGGTTCAGGGGGAAGAGGATCAGGTGTGTCTGGATGCCGGTGTAGACGAGAGCCCTAACCAGGGAGCCCGGAGGAGACGGACGCTGCTGCAGACTGTGACTCCGGATCCGGCTCGAACACAGGCGCCCAAGCAGAAGAAGGTGGGAAACACTGCACTCGTGTGTGTGTGTGTGTGTGTGTGTGTGTGTGTGTGTGTGTGTGTGTGTGTGTGTGTGTGTGTGTGTGTGTGAGAGAGAGTGATGCTCTGGCGTAGTAGATGTAGGAAGGACTTTCAGAAACTTATATGGGCCTGTGTGGAAGAAATGTGTTTTTGGTAACACTTTACAATAAGGTTAATTAATTAACATTAGTTCAAGCTACAATGTGTATTTTTTTTTTCGCCGCTAGGGGTCACTAACCTCTTAAAATAACAAAGGTGTATGTTGATGACGCATGAGCAGAATTATGGAACTTGTCTTCATGCCGAAGGATCTAATAATGTTTATGGATGAGTGAATACATTTTTCATGTTTTTAACATGACTGTGGTGAAGCAGAGCGCGAGTGCTAATGAGAGACAGATCTCAGCGCCACACGCGAGTCCCGCGGATATAAAGGAATGAGGACATTTCATTCTACCGAACTAACTTACACACAAGTGCTGAATTACTACACACACAGGGCAGTTTATTAGACTAATTACACTTGTGAGGAAACGCACTGTTTCACCTCATCTACAATATCACACTAAACTGTGAAACATTTAGGATAATGTAAGTACACAACTGACAGAAATATATAACACTCTGCAAGTGGTTTTTGGATATTTTGATACAAACTTCTTACATATTGTACCTTTAACTACATTAGTTAGCATGAACTATTAATGAACTGCACTTCTATTAATCTTTGTTAATTTCAACATTTACTATTAAAATCTTGTTATCATTAGTTAATGCACTGTGAACTAACATGAACAGCTTTATTTGGATTAACAAATACTGTAACAAATGTATTGCCCATGGTTAGTTTTTGTTAGTTAATACATTAACTAATGAATCTTATTGTAAAGTGTTACCATGTTTTTTCTTTCCATCAAAGGTCATAGTTTTGCCCGACGAGCCGCCCGAGGACGCTGAGGGGGTGAGTGGACCAACGTGTGATCCAGAGGAGTAGAAACAACATGATAACTGGCACTTTCTCCTGTGAACTGGTGTTTTCAGTGACATCTCTGCTCTGCTCTGACAGGTTGTGAGAATCGCTCTAAGATGTCCCAGCAGAAGAACCATCCACCGGCGCTTCCTCAGAAGCTGGAGCTCGACGGTGAGTCCTCCCTCATTCCTGTCTCCGCTCTGACTAGATGACTAGGTGATATTGACTTCTCCTGATCACTAGCTCCTCCTGGACTGGATGATGAAGTCCGGCTATCCTCCTGCTCTCTACACGCTGTGCTCGTCCTTCCCGAGGGAACGCCTGCGCACGGCTGAGGGCCTGAGCCTGGAGGAGGCTGGGGTTCTCACACACACACTGCTGCACGTGGAGGAGAACAGTACCTAACAGCACTCACACACTTACGGGACTGGAACAGCGCGCACCAGCAGGACTTGAGATACATTTCATTGTAACTCTTGTATAGTTAATGTTCAGGAGGTCAAAAAGGGACTAGGGCAATTCCACGCAAAAATGTCACATCCATAACGCCAACTAAATACCATTGCATTGTGTTGGTGTTATGGATGTGACAGTTTTGCACGGAATTGCCCACTATTGTACGGCTGATTTTGCACTTCCAGTGGTGTATGGATGAATCTTAGTTACTCTGATCTTAGTTTTTCTATAATACATGAGTAATCCTGTCCAGATACAATGTTTATTAAATCAGCAAACGAAAAAAGGCAGTGAAACAAATGCTACCTTGCCGTATAAATACATTATTTTCTTTGATATTGAGACTTTGAGTAGTTTTCATACTAAGCTGCAGATTGTTACGCTTGTCTTGTTTTATCTAGTATCTGAATGTTCATATACTAAAATGTTCAATTTTGACTATCTTTGATCAAATAAATGCAGGTGAAAATAAATGTTTTTCTTTGTAATCTTCCTCCAAAATGTATGAACTTGCCCAACTCTGAGACAACTTTCGCTTTTTTTCTTTTTTTTAAGCTAACGTCACAAGACTATTGACAGTCGTCTGTGTTTAGTCGTGGGCTGCTGTTGTAGACACTGCAGCCTTTCTAAAAACACAAAGAACATGTGGTTATATATTTACATAATGGTTATGGCAAGGCTAGAACTGAAGCGTCGCCTTTGGGATGTGAAGATCTGGACAGTGACTTTGACCTTCAACTTTGACTTTGGGGAACCAAAGAATCAGACCAAAGCACTACAAAGGGATGAAATGTTTGCTTGCAAAGGTCTGGTTTTACTGTCAATAAAGACAACAATCCTCAATTCTCAAATGTCAATAAAAGCACTACTAGTGTGTGGTTTTGGAGTAGCTTGCGATTAAAAGTACTTTATTAGTTCAAATACACCAAAGAAGAGGCTATCACTTATTAACAAATACACAGAAGACAGGAAACACAAAAGAAAAGAAAATGGTAAGATTAGACAAAGAGAGACAGTCAGATAAAGTCCATGTACACTTGTGTGTGTTCACTCCCAGAACGGAAGAGGCACGTCCTTCGGTTTCGACATTCCTTCCCGATAGGATTTATTTTCGTGTGTGTGTGTTGTTTTTTTGGGTGAATACAGGAAGAAAGAATGTCAGCTTGTGCACTTGTATAAAATGTTACCGTTTTTCACATGCCTGGCATTGCCATGTTTTTCCAGTGATACTGTAAGAGAGAAAGCTAGTCACTTGCTTGTTTTTTTACGATTCAAGAACGAAGGGAACATCTCTATTCATTGTATACAGCAGGCAATTTGCACTATATGCTAAAACGAGACACTTTGTAGCAGTACTGAGACAGAGCGATCGGATTTGGGCATTAAATGCTTGTATGGCACATTTTGGTCCGTGTTAGTGTTGTGTCAGAACATCTCCCCATGATATATACACACTGTATGAATAGATGTATGCGTGTCTGGAATTGTCCTCATGTTTGGTGTTGCGTCCGGCCTCTGGCGCTGGCTTATAGGAAGTAGTCGGGGGTGCGGCGGGTGACGTGGGGCTCTCCGCGTCGAGGAGCGGGGTCGAACTGAAGACTGAGGGGGACAGAGGAAAATACAGCTCATGAAAACCTGTCCTGTCACTTTTCACCTCAACAAGAAAGAAATGACATGTGGCAGAAGAATGAAGCATGTAAGAAAATGAAGCATCATTTTAGGACTACTAAGATTTTTTTTTGGCATTGTGACATTTTAATAGCAATTAAACACATTGCTGTAATAAAGTATTTTTAATTCCTGCTATTCTCAATGGAGATTGTTATTAATGAGTCATTTTTGCAAGTCATTTTTTCCTACTTTCTCCTTTTAATATTCAGTGAGACGTTTGTAGGCTGATTTCCCTGAAGTGTCCAACACTGGTGCTATGAAAACATTGCTCCGTTTATTTGAACTTCTCAACACAGCAACACCTCCTCAACCAATGACAGGGCTTCGGGGCGGTTCTGCTGAACCAATGACAGGGCTTCGGGGCGGTTCTGCTGAACCAATGACAGGGCTTCGGGGCGGTTCTGCTGAACCAATGACAGGGCTTCGGGGCGGTTCTGCTGAACCAATGACAGGGCTTCGGGGCGGTTCTGCTGAACCAATGACAGGGCTTCGGGGCGGTTCTGCTGAACCAATGACAGGGCTTCGGGGCGGTTCTGCTGAACCAATGACAGGGCTTCGGGGCGGTTCCGCTGAACCAATGACAGATGCGGAAGAGTTCAGAGAACCAGCTTCAATCATTTTACTTGCAGTTTGTCAACAATTACACAGAATAAGAATTTTGCAGCAATATGGTTTAAGTGTCCCTATTATACTATTTTAAAGGCTCCTAATTTTGTTTTGGAGTCTCCTACAATATGTTGACATGCAATAAACACTTTCATTTTCTCATAATATACATTGCAGCATCAGCTCGTCGATCAGCGGTTGGATCAAGGATTCAGTATCTTTAAACCCTTCCTGAAAGCCTACTCTGCTCGGGCAGACGGTCTGCTGTGATTGGTCGATCGCTTCCAGCACGTGTCAGAAACTCATTAGTATATCTGAGTTTCAGCTCTGGATCTTCAGCGCTTGATGCACAATGATGCAAACCATAACGATGGCGTCAGTTTACCATCTGAATTTCAGCAGAAGTGTCTTCTCAACACGTTGCTTTCAGACACAACTGCAGTGTTTGAGGGCAGGTCAAATTAGATGTTGTTCATGGACAGCCAATGAAGACCATCGGTGGGATTATGCAAACGTGTTAAACGCACACAGACGAGCTACAGATGCGAGACTGGAATTACTGATGACCAGTTTCAGCCGCTCACAATCACTTCTTGTAGGAGACAATAACTTTATGCGTAATTCACTTTGATCTTCAAAACGTTGCCGACGTTACATTCACAGATAACTATATTACACGCAACATGAACGTTAATATCTGAAAAGGCGTAATAGTGCACTTCAATAGCCACAATATGAAGATAATGAAATAGAAACTTAATTTTCATTCTTTAAGTAAAACAATTGAAATATGGTTTAGACATCACACTTTATCTGAGAGAACATATTTGAAAGATGATCATAATAAGTGTAACTTACAAGGAGTATTTAAGAGTATCATCCAGCTCCATAATGGCTGCCTGGTTCCCACAGCGATAGCAGTAGTTCGGCGCGCTGAAGATCGTGACAACGTTCCTATCATGACACCAGTTGTACCCCTGGGGGAAAACAAGATGTTTTATCTGATCTGTTATTGCACTGAAGTGTTGTGAGGAGTTGAAGTGTGTATGTCACCTCCATGACCAGCTGATGGGCGCGGGACACCAGCGTCAGGCCGTTAGCGTGGTTGAAGGTCTCAGAAATGTCCTGTCCAAAGGTGTAACCCGCTCCTCGAGGAGAGATTCCCCAGCCACCACGATCATCAGGGTCCGACCACAGCAGGTCACACATGGGGCCCTGGAACAC
This sequence comes from Squalius cephalus, assembly GCF_949319135.1. Classification (NCBI taxonomy): domain Eukaryota; kingdom Metazoa; phylum Chordata; class Actinopteri; order Cypriniformes; family Leuciscidae; genus Squalius; species Squalius cephalus. Next base: position 27,693,965 of record NC_137145.1, on the reverse strand, counting down.
ACACACACACACACACTGACTTACAGCCAATCCCCAGCGAGAGCCTTCCTGAGAACCTGTGTTGTACACATGCCATATATCTTAAACACTTTAATTACTCTCGACATTCACAAGTACAGCTGGTGTCTTGGTTACTTCATCTGGAGAGCTGAAGTTGAAGAGACGCTTCTACAGGTCTGGGCAGTCAAGAGTTCAGCTCAACATGACTCTGGTCTTGACAAGGGCAGGCAAAAGCCCATAATGCACTGCAGGTGAGGCTGAATGAGCGTCTGCAGCTGAACACAATGGCCTGAGACACATTTGACCTGAGCATTTCAGTTATGACGACACGTGTGCCGTATTTCTGTCGCTATTTAAAATCAGAACTAGCGAAGTGAATGATTTGGAGCATTATGCAGAGTTTTGTTTCTGATGAACTGGCCATACGGGTTGGTAAAATAGTCTGATCTTCAGATTCAACTGGATTAGTTCAGAAAGTATAATTTGCTGCAGTTTTCCAGGAAAACAGTATCAGGACACAGAGAGGAAATCTAGGCTGGTGTCTATTTATACATGCAACTGACAATACACAAGATTGTTCACCTAGTGCTGTGTCGTGTGTTCAGAGTGAGCTGCCCTTTATTCCCTTTATTCACGTTCTTCTTTCAGCCGGAGCTGCTTTTCACTTGTTTGCCCATGTAAACACGCACTAGATGGGCATCTATGAGCACTGCGGCACGCTGAATCAAACACTGAAGGACCCTGCCATAAACAACAGGTGCTAGTTCACCAGTTGCACATAGTATTTATCATACTTTAATTTAAATAACATTAAAAATAAAATAATAAATATATCAATTCTGCTGTTGTTCATAAATACCAGTAATAATGTTGTACAATGAGGACGTTCTCATGTCACTGGAAATACAGTAGTGTCTTAATGTGCAGTGATCAACGTCCTTACAGTGCCTGATTCATGAACGCGATACACTGATCCACGAGCTCGGGATCTGATGGAGACGCAGCACAAGCGCTCGTTTCCTGTCTTCTACTTCCTTCTCTGCGTATCTTCAGATGTGATCCTGAACGAGCTCACGGCTACACCATATTTATTCAAATAGAAAATACTTTTTTTGAAATTTGATATTACTCTTGTAATATTTCACTGTAAAACAAGAAGTATTTAAAAATAATTTATAATAATAATACAAGAATATTAGAAGGCAATTGTAAAATTCACTAATAATATTTATGGTCGTCTTAATTTTCAAACATTAAACCACAGAAGATTTATTTCCACAGAAAACCACAGGAAGCCCACAGATATGTGAAGATGGTTGTGTTCCCAGATGCAACAAAGTCAGAAAGTTGCCAGTGTTTCTACGGCACACACAGACAGGTTTGATTAAAGCCCAGTTTGCCAGCAGTGAATTAAAGCCCTTTAAACATTTTTTTTTTTTCTTTCTTCTCCCACTGTTAACTCAACTAGAGGATATGTGCCAAATCATCATGGCAACGGCAGAGCAGTTGAGATCCATTACACTCAGACTAAAACCTGAAACTTTTACACTTAAAGTCAGATTTGTTTCTAAACACATTATAAATGTTAGAAACGTATTGCACAAAAAACATTACAAAGACTTTGAACTAGTTCTGAATTGTGGAGTTAGACCATTAAACGGTTTTTCACCACTTCGTGGCCTGAAATCATGTCTCGATGACGCACTGTGGTTCGCCCACTCAATCGTAAGTTACTGTCATTACCGTTAGACGTTAGTTACTGCAGCCTACAGTTTGCTAGCTAGCTATCGTCACGTAAATGCATATTACCTGGTTGCAATCATTTACAAAACAGCTCAGTCTCCTTATTTAAATCTCCTATAAACAATGATATCAAGAAGAGGTGGATTAATGTAGTGAACAGTCACCTTGAGTCACGAGTCGAACATTTTACATGGTTTTACAAACTTTAATCAGAGACAACTGGGATTCACTGAGAGAATACTGCTTATTTTTTCAAGATTTTAATCATTTATTTTAATTTACATGGCAGTTTTTATATCACTCAAATTTGGCTGGGTGGTTAATAGCACATTTTTCTGTGGTGTGACACTATTTAATATTGCTTTACACAGACTTTAAGGAAACATCGACTCAGTGAGAGTGATATTTCTTCAAGTGGTTATTAGCTCATGTTTTTCTCTCCTCTCTCTCTGATAAACCTCAGAGATTGCTGCAACTCTCTTGACTCTGGCACGTCCACATCCTCCATCGCTCGTCTCCAATTACTGCAAAGTGCCGCTGTAAAATTCCTCAAAGGCAAACGCAAATTCGATCACGTTACTCCAATTTTAAAATCTCTACATTGGTTACCTGTGCATTTTAGAATTGAGTTTAAAATTCTTCTTTATGTTTTTAAACCTTAAATAATCTGGCACTGAGCTATCTGTCTGAGCTACTCTATACAATCCCACACGAAATCTGAGGTCTGGTGATCAGAGACTCCTCTGTCATCTCCTCTATGCTCTGGTGATCTGGAGGTCGAGCCAGTGCTGCCGCCGGCTCTAGACTGTGGAGCAGCTTCCGGCGTACAGCAGATCGCCACAGTCCTTAGCGCTTTTTAAATCGGCTCTTAAAACACATTTTTTCCCTTGGCATTCAGTTGAGTGTGAGCTTCTGTCATGAATGTGTGGTTTGCCCTGTGTTTCGCAGTTGTTTGTGTTGTTCAGCACTGTTGGGCCCCAGTGAGTGCTGGGTCACAGGTGTTTAGGGGGTGTTTGTTCCACCTGAGGCTCATTTGCGGGGCTTTAAGAACTGAACGCTGATGATTGCGAGAGAGCTACGATGACCGAGCGGCTGATATTTTGTTGCTTTTCATTATATTTATTTGTTTGCATCCATTCTAGACCTTAAGCTTACACTCCTCCTTCATGCACGCCTTCACTACTGACTTCCATTAATGCGGATTATTGGATCTTTTGTAATTATGATTATTTCATTGAATAAATGTATTCTTTCACAACTTGCACGTTCGTGTTGCCTCTCGTTCACATTACAATCTTGAGCCGGTTGTAACAAGCACTAGATGTGCTATATAAATAAAACAAATTTGAAACTTGAAGCAGCCAGTAGTGTGTGTTTGTACTGACCTCATGCGGCACCTCCTGCAGACGATCCAGCGCACGAATGTGATCCAGCGTGTCTATGGATGGAGAGAGACCACCGTGCAGGCAGAAGATCTGACAGAGAGAGAGTTATACGAGTTATCAGTGGAGTTATCAGCAGGAGTCAGAGACGTGATGTCGGTTCTGGTTATAATGTGTGTTTGTTAGAAGCGGAGGATCGCTCACCTGCCCATCCACCAGGGCCGTGAGCGGGAGGTAGTCGAAGAGGTCTGTGAAGTACTTCCAGACGTTTGCGTTGCCGTATTTCCTCAAGCACTCGTCATAGAAACCGTACACCTGTGTGATCTGCCTGCTCTCGTGGTTTCCTCGCAATATCGTGATGCGTTCTGGGTAGCGAACCTACAAACGCAGTAAACATCACGTGTCAAGAAGTCTGAAATGTTTGCAAGACTATCATATCAAATGCAGTAAATGTACCTTTAGTGCAACAAGCAGTGAGACTGTTTCCACTGAGTAATATCCTCTGTCCACATAGTCGCCCATGAACAGGTAGTTGGTGTCAGGTGACTTCCCACCGATTCTGAAGAGCTCCATGAGGTCGTGAAACTGGCCGTGCACATCTCCACACACTGTGACGGGGCAGCGCACCTCCTGCACGTTCGACTCCTTCGTGAGGATCTCTTTAGCCTGTGGGTGTGAGAACAGGACAGCGCATCAGCACAGCGAGAGTCCAGGGCCTCGTGTGTAAAACTTCCCGTAGAAGCGTGCATACGCACAAGACTCTTCAGATGTATAAAACCATGCATAAGCCAGAACCAGTGCAATATCCCCCTTATAAAACCCAGTCAGCGGAGGATTGTGCGCACATGCATCTCCTCCCCGAAATAACCACATATGGAGCACACAGCGCCTCGTTTCACAACACATGACGTCATCTGCACATCATTTCCATATGAATATACTCCCTATTAACGGGATACCCAGTTTAACGGTCCAAGACATTAGGAAAATATGAGATACGGACTATAAACGCCATTTTGCAATAACATTACATTAATAAAAATAATTTGGTATACTATATCAAAATATCAATTAAAAGCCATATAAAATGCTTTTCAGAGAAAACTTCCTCGAGTTACTCTCATTCTTTACCACAGACCAAACAATATTTTTTATTGTTTAAATCGAATCAAATATATTCCTTTGCAGTGTAAATACAATAGTCTGACTCAGTCAAAAACATTCTAAAAAAACATGCAAATCTTACCGTTTCTTTCAAATTCTATCCTTCAAATACACTGGTATCTTTGCTAACGTAGTGAAGATCACAGGAGGAGTTATCATTAGGCTACCGTCTGTCACGACATCATCAGCAGCGGGTGTACTGTGCCATCGGACCCGTGCAAACCGGCCAACGGACCGACCAATCCAGCAGCGTCTGCGAGCGCGCATCATTTACTGTTCTCGCGGGAAATATCCTCAGAACACGAGCTCTGCAATTCAGAGGAAGTATAGTGCGCCTACTAGCACTCTCGCTGTCAGCGAAGCGTAGCGTCCCTCAGGAAGAGTGTTCAAACGCAGTGCATCCACTACAGATGTTTCTAAATGCATCAGATTTTACTGGATCATGACTTCATTAATGGAGTTAAGCACTCAAATTACATAAAGCGCCTTTATCAGGATATTAGATCTGTGCATTCAGTCTTAAAGGGACAGCAGCCTAATAAACCTGCTGCAGTCTGTCATTAATGTGAATCAAACAAAAGAAAATCACTCACTGCTCTAAAATAAGTATAGTGATATATATATATATAGATAGAAATATATATATTTTATCGTGAAACAAAATCTCTCATATCGTGAAACAACTTTTGCCCTAGCTGACGCATGAACTGTTGTAGTTCGTCCACATGTGTGCATGAAACAGACGCTCAACCAGTCAAACTGCACCATATCAGCAGTGCTAATTAAACATCACGGTTTCAGTCAATGATTTCGACCCTTCAAAACCATTTCAGCCTGAACATGTTTGGCAGAAGTGAAAGCATTCGGACATGAACTCGTTCGTGCTTTTGTTAAGAGACAAAGCGCCACTCAAACCATCAGAAAATGTAAAAAAATCTAGATATTATAAATGCATGCTCCCAAATCTCTGTGACACGTCCACTGTCTAACGTTGACCACGCTGAGAATCCTCAAGACCAACAGCAGCTCTCAAACATGCAAACCACCACAGTGCTCGTCTGATGGACGTGCATCTGTATCGCTGTGAAACCAAATCAATATCTGCGAGAACAACCCCCGTCACCATGGAGACCGATGAGTGTGTTTCCATGGAGAGAGAGAGAGAGAGAGAGAGAGAGAGAGAGAGAGAGAGAGAGAGAGAGAGAGAGAGAGAGAGAGAGAGAGAGAGAGAGAGAGAGAGAGAGAGAGAGAGAGAGAGAGAGACCTTTGGTCCCATTTCTACTTAGTACAGCAGGGAACAGAGTTTCCTCTACTTCTAGCCCTGGTTCACCACAGCACATGATTACACAGGCAGATCTGGACATGCTCGAGGGCTCAACACTATTGCTATTACTGCATAGTACGTTCTTAAAAACTACATACAACACAAAAGGCATCATGTTTTGAAGACACATCGACTCAAACTCAAAGAAAAAAGCTTTTCTCTGCTCTTCCTGAAGAGCATTATGGGTAATACGTCATCTCCTGACAGTTATGAAAACACCTCTTCGTGTTTCCAGATTAAGCAATACCTCAATATTGCTTCATCACGTCATAATGTGGAAGGTTATTTATGTTGAACGTTCTTTCAGGATCAGATCTTCTACTAGAATAATGGCACCTAACAAATGCTCTTTATATATAACATTAATGATGGTGACCTCAATATTTTTAATAAGCAGTAACTGTTTTATAAAAGCAACAAGGCTTTCTATGCCACACTACAGGACAGTTACTCGCTGTGTGTAACAATGCTCTTCAGCCACAACTAAACTCACAATATAGCACTAAATCTCATTCTTTATTGCCTAAATGAAAACCCTCCTCACTTCGACACCGTATAGGAGTCCTGATAGAGCCTTGCTACGTTTGACCCGGAAACACATGGAAACACATGGAAACACATGGAAACACATGGCTGTTTGAGCCACCGGCTTTATTTTCTCGTTTTAATGGCAAGATTGCACTTTGTTACTTCCTGTATTGTTAATTAACTTGTATTATTAACACCTCAGTGATATCAAACAGAAAATGCACACATTTTCTTTGGCTCATCTCAGGAGAGTCCAGATCCACAGAGTGATCATGCTGACGTCAGCCAGATGTGAGGTAACATCTGTGTCACATGTACACAACAGTGGTGAGTGTAAACACACGCAGCTCGAGTGTGTGTGCTGGAGGTCACGGTTCAACCACACACACTCCAGTTCACACTGTAGAGACCGCACATGATGACAAAACGCACATAAAAAACACTGGCATGAATAAACTCGGGCAACTACACGACGCATAAATGAGAATATTGTATATATATTTTTATATATATTTTTATATATATATATATATATATATATATATATATATATATATATATATATATATATATATATATATATTGACGTGTGTCGGCTGTGGCGTTACATCAGTCAAATGGTGCTATAACAACTCACACTGTATCACATCAAAATCTTTTGAATGTTGACAGTGACAAAAAAACATGCAAATCAGGAGTATCATATCGAGAGGTCCTCGACACGGTTTGGTGAGCAATATGACATTTTACAACGCCCAAATCATTCAGTCATTATGGATATCAGCAGACATCATTTTTCCTCCAGCCATTCAATGCGGGTTACAAGAGTACTCTCGCAGATTTACTGTACGTGTTGAAGGACTTACTGCAAACTTTAAAAACAATCAAAACAAAGTATTCATACTTCGCCACTATTCAGAATATAGACTAATGCACAAAAAGTAGCCTAATTTTCATCAGCTAAAAATGTATATCATCCTCAGAACCAGGAAAAAAAAAAGATTTTTGAATTTAGTATTTCATGTTTGAAATATTTGAGATATTCATTACATTGTTCATTGTTTAGAGCATAAGGAACAAATGAAGAAAAAAAACTTTTTGAAAATATATTGTATTCATACGTTATGCTGTTCTTCTGTGGTGACACCAGGAGTTGTTTAAAAACTAAAAAGACATGAAATTACATGTAAAGGCAAAAACAATGGGATTTCTTCCCATTCACCAATACATTTTTAGGTTTCAGGGTTTTCTTTAAACCAAACTTTGTATAAAGATTATTCTCAACTTTGTTATAAAATATATTACAGATTTAATTGATTTACCATTTTACTTTATGCAATATGTGGGTAAAATGGCCATAAATGGGTTTTCCCATTCAATACAATGCATTATGAACTGTCTCTAATCTGCATATTAATGTGTTCTTGGTGTATAATAATGGGGAGTTATAATTGGCAACATTTCCATAATAATAGTTAATATTTCATAGGAATATTGATCTATAATTTCACTTGTTGTGTCTCGGATAAACCCGCTGTAAGTCCTGGTGTCTCTACACTGGACATTTACAGTATGAAATCAAGTCATATTTGATTAGAAACACCAACACTTTCCTGAGATGTTGATTTATGACAAAGCAATTTGAAAATTAGTCAGATTTAAATGATAAAATATAATCATATTTCCATAAGAGTGCTACATTTGATCACTAAAATCACAGAAGTTGTCCTGGTGAAACCTCTGAACATTCGGTGTCTCTGAAAAGCCCTGAATCTGCTCTTTACAGGACACCCAGAGTCAGACCTGTGGCACGTGTGCTGTCAGAGAAATACACTACAATATAGAGGACACAAGTCTAGTCCTGGGTCCCGGGAGGAGAAATCAGTGTGTGTAAATCACATTCATTGTATCAAAATTTGTGTAAAGAATCTTGATGCTTGCTTGATATAATAATGATGTATACATTTGATTTTCTCACAGTGCGTTCAGTAATGCTAGACGTTACGTTTAATAGTATGGCTTATGTTTATTAAAAGCTAATGATGTATGAAACTCGAGCTTTTCTTTACCTTCTCGCAGAGTGTTCGCACTTGGTTCTCGCTCAGCTGTTTGCACTCGTTCAGCTGCTCGACCCATTGGTCTAACTCTTTCGTGAAGGTTTTATCATCCATTCTGCGGTGTTTCTCACGGATTCTGCGGTGACCGAATCAGCAGTGAGTGCGCGCGCACTGAACACTGCCACACTCACGCGCGGGCCGACGCACGAGCACCAAACACTGCTGTTCGACTCGGCTATCAGCTCATTAAACACCTAATGCGTGTCACCGGTGGTTTTATATCTAGGGTTGACGGTAACGGATTTCTGTCTTTGGACGGTGTCCGCGATCTGTCGGTAATTATTTTTCCGTTGACTCGTCGCGCTTCCGACCTTCCTCCTAAACGCGCTGTGTAATGGCCGCCGCCCGTGACGTCATCAGAAAGGCATGCAGTGCCCGGGCCGCTCTGCTGCCCCCAGTGGCCGGGAGGACGCGGGGAAATAGATTGGTGCTCACATGTTCATTGAAGGTTTACTATAGGCTGTACATTTTTAATCAGTTATTCAATGCATGCAGTTTACAACGGGTAAGTGGGAAACCTATTAGACACCACAAGCATCTCTGCGCCTAATAATGCATAATGCAGGCTTCTTATATGTTCTGCAATAAAACAAAGTAGTTACCCCTCAAGTGGCATTTCTAAACTGCAAAGTACAACTCAGCAGAGTAATACTGTTAGTTATGTAAAATACCTGGCAACATTGCGTGGCTGTGCCAGAATCATGAATAGTACAGTGTAGTGTAGCTATGTAAGTATCATGTTTCTGATGTGTAAGAGATCAGTACTGTACAGTTCTGTGAGTGTAAGTTTCTGATTATGCAGTGAGCTAACTGGCCAGAATATTGCAGAACAGTTTGGCCACGAAGTGTGTAGAATTATCAAATCATTTCTTTATTTACGTTATATTGTTGTAGAATTTTTTTTTTTTTTTTTTTTTTAATTGCAATAAATAAAGTAACTGAACTCTTTGTACAAAACACTGTTATATACAGTAGCCGACAAGGATGGTTTTACCTGAACATGTATGTTCTATTATATAAAGTCACATTAAAGTACATTTGCTTAAAAGTACCAAGTGCATGTATGCATCAATAGGATTTTTAGTTGTAAGATGTAAAACCAGTTCTTTTTCATGTAATTTCCCTGTAAATAAAATTGTAAATACAACAAAAATGCATATGCATGTGATTCTCTGGTATCTTGTAGTTCATCAGCCCATGGTGTTGGGATAATATCTAGTCTCAGGGTGAACGGCTGCAGTGGAGCCTGTGGTGTATGTTTGTCCGTTTAGAAGGAAGTATGGGTAATGGATGGCTGTAATCCTGCTGGGCACAGGCACATGTGTCAAAGAGTGAGGAGCAGGAGGAGGAACCACATTGACATTCAGAGGACAGTTGGCTACATTATAAGGTTGCGTCATGGCTAAACTGAACCGGTTCACTTGTTCTTGTGTGAGCACAGGACGATGTGCTGCAGTGTTATTTTGTCGATATTTAACACTATTAAATGCTGGATGTGTGACACGAGAATCTCCTCGTAAAGTTGCTGGGGGAGCCGAGACTAAAGGCCATTGCGCTCTTTGTACGTCTGCTAAAGATCTCCTCTCATCAGAGTGTGATAAAGTCACTCGTCTTTTAGCCAGAAGATGAGGATTTATGTCTGAGTGTGCATGAGACGTGGAAGGTGCAGACATAGTCCAGTCCGCAGCCGTGCTTCCAACCTTTCCCCAATGGCCCGGGTCCACTCTGTGAGGAAGAGGGTAGTAAGGCCTCGGGATCCCAACGTGGGTTGCAGGAGTTGTTTGGAAATGGGGGTTCACACCTTTATTATGCATGTTACATTGTGTGACGGGTGGATGAGTTGCCCTGAGGACGTTGGAAACATTTATCAGCCACACATTTGTTAAAAAGCCAATGCAATATGCATTAAAAATAAACATTTGATCTTTATATTAAAAATTAAAAATGTCTCCTACCTCCTTTTGGCCATGTTGTCAGCCACCTCTTTGTCAACATTTATACTCTAGATTATTCAAAAAAATTAAAGCATTTAGAAAGATACACAATGTTTTTCTTTCAAATAGAATTCAATTTAACATCTCTATCATCCAAAAAGCAACATCCTTACACTCTTAAAAATAAAGGCTCCAAAAGGTGGGTTTTTGCATTGATGCCATAGAAGAACCATTTTTGGTTTCAGTGATTTCAGTGATTCATTTTCTTAGTGTGAATAATCTAACATAAAAAATAACATTTTTCCACTTAAGAACCTTTTGTGCAATGAAAAGGTTCCATGAATTTCAAAGGTTCTTAATGGAACCACAAATGCCAATACAGAACTTTTACTTTCAAGAGTGTAAAGTCAAAGTAAACTGCCATTTGCAACTCATATCGCAATGTATTTCTATGTGAAAAAAAGATATTCAACGAGAGAAAAGGACTTTATTCACTGGGAACTGAATGGATAAAAATGGAGCCTTGATCTGGCTTATGTCGGGAGCCAGATCAAGTAAGAGTTTGCTAAAATAATGCATTATATGAGGAAAGGGGAAAGTCATTTCTGACATTATTAGTTATTACATTTTAATTAAAGACAACCAACCCAAACAATTATTTTTCTTTGGAATAACATGAGCCTTGAATCATCCACACTACAAGCCTAACGTTTTGATTTCATGTTGTCTTTATATTTGAGCGAAATCTTACCTGTGCATCACTGGGTTGAGAGGACATCCATAACTGTAAACCTTTGCGTTTCCGTGCAGGATCACTCTTATGTCTCCTCTCTGCACCATCCATGGACGGAGGAGGCTGTTCCACTTTGTTCACGAGAGCAACACCTGACTCCGTCACCCCGAAAATAATCTGCGGGTTTGAATTCTTATATGTCTTGAGAACCTCACTTGGTGCACCATGACCCATGTCTTGCCACACAAGAACTTTAGAGGCGTCATAAAGAAGGTGTTCAATCCCAAACCATGATATTTTGCTAATCACTTCCTTGCATGATTTCAAGAAAATGGCTTTTTCTTGGAGATATCTGCATGCAATGGATAGATGCTCTGCTTTCCCCACATTAAATGTCCCAGGCAACTGATCTGATGGTGTTTCCACAAAAGTCATTATGACTTTATGGACCTTTTCCAGCCTTTCCAAATTGTCTCCAAAATTGATCATCGATGCAATGGGTACCGATAAAAAGAAGCTTTTAATATCGTGGGGATTCCTGAGAGCGGCCTCAGCCTCGAGGAGCTCACGCTTGCTCTTCAGATACATGTAGTAAGAGGCATCAGGCGCCGCATGGAGCTGCCGGTGCAACAAGGACACGGCACTGTAGTATTCCTGCAGTTTGCTGTAGCCCTCTTGTGCCAGGATATTTTGGAAAGAAGCGAACAACGACGACTGCTGCTGAAAGCCAACCTCCCCCTTGTAGAGTTCTCCATAAAGAGAGGGATCGTACCAAAGCAAACTCCTAAATGTAGGTTTACCTCGCATGAAGTTAATTTTGTTCTCTACAAACTGCCAAGCTTCCATCATCATCTGCAACTCCAAGTAAGAGTTCACTGCTTCATACTTCAGGTCTACTTGTGCAGGTGGATGGTCCAAATATTGCTCTAAGATGAGGCATCTTGAAACGAAAGACTGGTTGAATGGCACTTTCTGATCTCGTTCAAAACTTGAGATGAAATGCTGCAACATGTTTTTGCATTTAGACTGCAAAGATCCAAGTTCGGTTAACGAGGTTGTCTCGTCAGCCAGTTTAAGAGTGTTTGAAATGTCACTGATGCTGTATTCATTTTCAGCGAATGTACTGCTTACATCGCCATCGTCAATGATTTCTATCGTGTTCAAAGACTGATTCTCTTGACTCTTTCGTTCACATAAACTATCCAAATTCTCTGAGGGATTTTTTCGGCCAGTTGTTGCTCTTTGCATCTGGAACTGGGCATTGGGGGTGTTATTGATGGAGATTTCTGGGGAACCAGTGTTCAGGTTGTTCACTTGGACCAGAGGACTCGTATTATCTTTGACGGTGTCTAATGCACTGGTACTGTCAGGACTGACACTAATAACTGAGCTCCTTCTTGATCTTCTAGTGCGTTTGGTTTGAGAAGATCGTCTGCCTCTCTTAGACTCAACAGGCACTAGCAGGCAAACATCAGCTCCAATTTGAGCATGTTCCCCTCGAGGAGCCCTCCTGGTTTGAACAGGGATTTCATTGCATTCACTGGGACAGTCTTGCGTAACAGCGTCGCAGCCGGGAGGCTTCAGGCAGGGAAGATTCACCATACAGTACTGGCCTTGTTCAAACAACTGCTGTTTATGTGCCGTGCTGTCAAGTGTTATCCACACCACTGATCTTTCCTTCAGATCTTCATTTACTGCATCTTGTTTCTTGACAGTGGACTCAAATTTGGTCAAATAATCTCTTAGTTTAGAAATAAGATGGGTTTCTGGTGAGTTTGCATCATCTTTTTTGTTTGGCTCTGGCCTTGATAAATCACATTTGTCTTTGATTATATGAGTACTTGGTGATTTGTTTGAACCAAGCGAATTGGTGTTCGAAATCTCACATTGGCCAATCAACACTGGATCATCAACAGTAAGATCTACAACATTATTTGATGCACATTTCAAAGTCTCTAGACCACACTGCTTTGAATCTGATGTTGTGTCTGTATCAGTATTCAAAACACTGCTGCCATTAGATGTGTTGGTAGATATTTCAAGACTTGATTGATTCATATTTGGGATATTTGCTGGCATGTCTTCTCTTGCTTGTACATTTCGAGAACTAGCATTTTGCTCACATTTGATAGTGTCTGTCTCAGCTGTATTATCGATAGTATCAATCACTTTGGCTCCTTGAGTCATGTTTGTCTGTTCAGTTGTATGACTGTTGTTTGTGTTGCTTGCAGTCATATCACTGCTGGCTTTTAATGGCTCATAATCACAAATACTCAAGCTCTCAGAAGCATCTACATTGTCATCTACTGATATTTTCATTGTGAAATCCTCATTGCTTAATGGATCCAATCGAGTCTCTGATGTGACTTTCTCCTCCTTGCGCTCTGTGATACTCCCATAATCTTTGCTCGTGATTTTCATTAAGGATATTTTGTTTTGACTTGAGATGTTTTTAGTTGTCCTAACTGGTTCTCTTTCATCCACCATTACTGAGATTAGGTGTGAAGTTAAATCTTTTGACTCCTTCCCAGTGTGGTCTGAATTGCTTTCACAGAGATCTTCTGAACGTGGTTCTGTAGGATTTATTGCTTCCTCTTTGGCCTCAGGAATAGTGTTGAAACCTATGGATGGTGTCAGATCTTTGCTGATAACAGACATGGTTGGACAACACTGATCTTGGGTTATACTTTTAAAAACATTAGCTTCCTGAGAGCTCAACCACTGTCTGTCATCATCAGCATCAGATGTGTGGGATGTTACTCTTAAATTAGAGTCCAAGTCTTGATCTTTTTCAGATGACTGTGACAGACTGTTTGAAGAGTCTGACGTTGCCTTGCTGTTTACTGTTTCTTTGGCACTCTTAGCTGACACAATTCTTCTGCAAAGATTCTTCTTTGCTTTCCAAAAATGTGTCCTCTTGAGATATTTGCTTCTCTTTAGAGAGTGAGCTAGTGATAAAACAGTGTGCTGTTTTCTGAGACATGCCTTCTTGATTCCTGGTCTGCTCAAGCTCTTGCTTTTACTGAACCTCTGAGCTAGTAGCTGTATTAGTTCGGCATTACAGGTTTCCGTTTCTTTGTGTCCTTCACCGCTGCACATTTGGGTCCCTGGGGTTTGAATCACTTTGTTGTTTCTTCCACTCAACTTCTTTTGAAGGCCTTTGATTTTTGAAAATCGTTCAGAGAGAGAAAGCATTTCTCTTTTATGGGCAGACACAGACGTTTCGTTGGCCTTTAGATTAACTAAGAGATGGAGATTTCTCGAGCATCTTGTGTCTAGGTTTGTTTCAGCTTTGCTTTGATCTTTGCTTACATTTTTTGCCGTGGAAATGATGTCTGCGGGTCTGCCCATAACTCTGGGTGTAAGGTAAGCCCTTGAGGAGAAAACATGTTTTGGATTTTTGCTTGGCAATAGCTGATCAAGTTGAAGTCTTTTGTACAGAGTTTCCAGCTGCACTGTTTCCATATCAAGCTCTGGAGATATTTCTGAGAGTTTGCAGCATTTTTCCTGTCTAAAAGAATCCATCTCTTGAACACTGCTGCAACTTTTCCCATCCCGCTTTTGCTTTACTGCCATGGCAGGACTGAGATTACAGTTGTCTGATGCCCCGCAGCTAGAGACTTCGACACAGCTTGCAATTTCCATGATGTTGTTTGTATACACAACGGATGATTTAGTGCTAAGCCTTTCATCCAAGTTATCCCCGGGAGCAGATCCATTGTCCTGCTCGTCCTCTCCTGCACTTCTGGAAAGCTCACACTCATTGCTGTGATTAAGCGTAGCTTCATTAGTGGGACTCGGGTGCTTGAGGTCAAACTGAACACGTTGTCTAGCAGCGTTTTCATTGAGACTCAGTGACCCCAGCACCAAGGATTGCTCTGAAAGTTTATCTGGAGACTGAATCAGACATCCATTGGGATCCTCCTGATGAGTCTCTGGTAGCATGCGATCCTGTCCCTTTATTTCTGTGCTGGGTACTGGATGATCTGGATATTTGGTCTCATGAATGTGTGTTGTGCTCCATTTATCCCCGTTAACAAAATCATTGTAATCTGACAAACTTGCAGCATCATGTGGTTGTGCTTGTTCGGACTGATTCTGTTCGTCTGTGTGTTTTGTCTGTAAAACATGATTTTCTTTGGGCTCACTTTGAGACAGACTGGAGGTCTCCTTTGTCTCACTGATTTTTTGAAAGAGTATGCCCTTTTTATACTTCTCGTAATAAACCTCATAGAAATGAATACGGTCAGCTAGTTCTTGCTTTTGTTCTGGTGACATGTTTTCTTGTGACCAGATTTTTTGATGTCTCTCTTCCTCATTCATTCTTAAGTATGCAGCATATTTCTGGAATTTCATTTTGAATAACTTCATTGAGGGCAATGCTGGGATGGGCACACATTGATCATTCATTGAGGATTTTAAGGAACAACCATTTTCTCTTTGAACTTCCATCTGGTCAATGTTTGATGGCTCTTTTGAATCACACTTATTTCCAGCAAATCCATAATTGTCCTCTTGGGTTTGACAGGCTCGTTGGCCGTTTATATGATCCCACGCTGCCTCGGCCTCTGAGCAGTTGGTCTGTCGGTTTGCTTCTTGTCTAGACAGACGCGGATCCCTGACCAAGCGTGAAGAATACACTATGGTGGAAATTTGGTCCAGTGGACTTTGAGGCATTTTGTCCCATTTACTGTCACGTCTTCCACGTGTGAATGCTTTCTTTCCCAGCGAGCTTTGGGAGAGAGCAGTGTGACCCGTCACTGGCGCTGAACTGCTGTCCTCGCTGGCACGAGTCCGGCTCTGCTTCGGCTTGAGTGACTGAGTGTTTTGCATATCCGTCTTTTGAAATGGAGCTGGATTTTGAGGTGTATAATCCGTCTCAAAGCAGCCCGGCGTGCCAAAATGTTTGAATGTAATGGTGGCTGTGTTTCCTTTTCGTCTTCTCTCTGCCACAGTACAGGCTTTGAAACGATCTATTGCATTTCCAGTGGTAGAATAAACACACATGTTGTTGATTAAATAAATAGAAGCATAATTATGAGACACATTTCTACAAAGCCGTTTTGAAATCATGTATTATGAAAAGTGCTATACAACTAAGCTTGACATGATAATGATGATGCATGTATTTGATGTGTTAATAAAGAGGTTTGTGTTATCTCACCATGCACTTGGCCGACAGGTAGCGCTGAAGGAGAGAGTTGTAGGTTTACAGGTACAGTCAGAATGGCACTGCTGGCAGGAACGAATGAAACTACGGCATACGGCAAACACTGCCTGGGTCTTTCACTGAGCTCCTGCTTTTCATTATAGTCAAATAGAAAAACCTAGAAAAACAATGTTTGATTAAGACTCCTGCTGATCTTTAGGTTCATTTGATTAGATTGTTTGCTATTCTGAGATTAATCAACTCACAGCAGAACCGAGTACTTGCTGGTGAAGAGTGTCTCGATGGGACGCTGCATCTTTACACATGTGACAGTCAAAGCTCACTGTGGGATCCTGAGTTTTGTTCCAGTCCAAGCTTGGAGCAATTTTTTTCACCCTTCCATAAAAAACCTGAAGCCCCAAGCACAAAAAATGCTCACAAATGTCCTTCCACAAGTAAGTGTCATTCCAAAATGTATAGAGGGTACAAGAAACATTCAACTAACCTTGAAAATTAACAATTTCTTTGCACTTAATGTGCTGGTAGTTGACTTTAATGCCACGTCGACATGCTTAAACAGATAAACACCATGTGATGGCTTTCCCAAGGCATGCTGGACTGTGTTTCCAACCCGCAGGCCATGCTGATAAATCTGGGCCGCCATTTGATCCGATGCAGCTAAAAAACAGAAACTTTCCTCCATTTCTCTCCCGTGTCTTCCTTTGGCACGCATCTCTGCCCTGCAGTCAGCCGACGAGATCAGCAACATTCACTTTATGAATCGCACAGCTACAGTAGGTAACAGCAGAATCACTGAAGATGTTATTGCATGATGCAGTTTTATGTAATTACCTTTTTTCAGAGAACTTTTTAAAGAGCTCTTCATTGTGCACTAAACAAACATCTCTCCAGATCCATGCGTTTGCTCGGTCCTTCCTCGAGTCCAGGTTGGAGTCTCTCAGTTTTGTCTGAATGAGACTGTAATCACGGCTCTCCTCTGAACAACGCTCCAGAAGGACTGACCCAAGAGAAGTCAAACACCACTTATTAAAAACAGCAGATGAACTCAACATTAACTCTGGATTGTGACAGTACTATCATGGCCAGCAAGCAATTTTGCCTTTAAAAGACGTCTAATAGCCGTCTAAGCACACCCCAGACGTCTAGGCTAAAACAAGGAAAGATTTGGGCTGTCAGTGAAAATTTAATAGACATCTAAACCATAGACCACGAATAGACTAGTCATCAATTAGATAACAAAGAAATTAAATGAGTGAAGAAATGAACCTTGTAACCAAACACCTTGTAATCACTGTTTACTTTGCTAACATGATGGAATATCGTACATCTCGCCAGTTATTTTGGCAAAAACGACATGTGACTATAATAAATTCAAGGTTATTTTGGCTAGAAGTGGGTTACTCATAGCCAGACTATATCGGGTCTATAGTTAACCAAGACGGTGAAATGACGGCTATTGCTTGCTGACACAGTTTGCATGCCATCACAGATATGGGTTTTGTGAAAACCTAGTAAAACCTTCTCCAGAGGAGCGTTTCTTCCTGGGAATGGTGAAGTTCTTCAGGGTTGTTGCTGAGTGCTGTGATCTGGAGCCCTCTACCGTCTCCTCACGCTGTCGTCTCTCCATACTCGTTCACAGCTGATACTCACCCTGAAAAAGACAATATACCTTACTTAATCTGATGGTCAAAAGGAGTCTGATGACTCTTTGCCCAGCGATATTCCCACTATAACAAGCTGTCACTCAAACAGTTAAAACTCGGAAACCTTAACAGCCGATTCGTTTTTTCACACACACAGTTGGTGTCTCGGGTGTTTATATAGATAACCAAATGCATACGGATTCAGGATCATTGGTGCAATCGTATAGCAATTGTGCTTTTAATTGCATGTTCCTTAACCTGTTGCCCACTAGCACAAAAGCACACTTATCAGCACCCTGTAATCATTTACTCATTTACAGATCTGAAGACCAGCGTTACCATACAGAGAACAGCCTTTATGTAGAATAATGTTTAGAGTTAAAACTAAATCTCACCAAATGCCATGGCCGCGAGAGCTTCCCTGTTGTCCAGATTATATGTACTGTATGCTGCAGTGCACTGCTCACTAACGTGAACTTTGATTACTCTACATGCTGTTAAACCTGGTCAGCTCTCTGTTTGCTCTCTTTACCATGTGACTATACAACCATAAAACGCCATTGAGGTTTTATTTCAACAATGACCCTTTAAACAGACTAAGAAGATGCTATTTTAGGACAATGAGGGGTCGCAGAAGTCTTGACTGAGAAAAAGAAATGCATCTTGGAAATGAATAACACTGCCAAAGCAAAACTCAACACACAACATGCCGGTAAAACACATCAATGAAATGCAAACATTGACACAGGTATTTTAGCTTTTACATGTAAAAGCAGCTTTTAGACGTGGTCAGAACTGATATAACGGTTTAGGGAACGTTGCAGTTATGCAATGACAATCACATGGTTTCTAGAGCAGGCTGATTTTGCTAAAGCTGTATTATCAGTAGATTTAAAACTACATGTTGGTTATTTTCACATGACAGTGTATGTGAAAACACAGATATGAATATATATGAAATGTTTAATGCCTAAACTCACGTCTACACCATAACCGAGAAAACATGCTGATATGTATCAATACTCTGATGAAAGATATCATCGTTTTGCTTTGTAAGATCAAAGTTTTAGGTACTTACCATCATGTAAAATGGCAGTTAAACATGCATGACATGATCGAAGATGTCTTAGCTGGGAACTGTGCGAAGTTTGTCACTTCAGTTTGAGGAACATCAAGTGAGACATACCAAAAAGGAAATCGCTTGACCTCAAACGCTGAGCAGCAAAGCACAGGAAATTACCTAGTACTGTTAGCACTAACACCACGGGTTCTTCTTTAGTCCAACCACCAGTGAGCCTCCAGAAAATATCACACACACACACACACACACAAGAGATCACAACGTCTGGTTCATTTTGCTTTGAGAATACTGTTGAGTTTTAGTATTATACTATTTGAGAAACTTCTCTTGATATATGGGTCAAGGGTCGCCACACAGAAAACAGAAAGAGACTAGCCAGCATATTCATGTAAAAGCCTTGCTTTTACAACGTGTTAAGATTCAAGATGACACTTGAATCTGAACAAAATGGTTGTTTCATCTCTCTCTCTCTCTCTCTCTCTTTTTTAAGTACTTACATTTCCAACATACAGTATGTGCATTTCTCAGATGCACTTTGGATTGTTTATGCAAGAGAGGAAATGTTTTTAGTTGAGGGTGCTCACCAACTGACCATCGTTCTCAGAAAGAGAAGTCTCTATTTACAGCGTTTACGCCCATCATCTCACTTGCCGGTTTCTGTGCTTCCTTTTTTTTGTGGGTTCTTGAGAATGATTCGAATCTCTGACAAAGTTCTTAAAATACTTACACATCCTATGAATGCAGCTCTGAAAAACAGATTAAAAACAGTTACTTGATTAAATAACCAGTATTTCTGAAAGAAAAGGCCAGAGACCCAGCAAGCAACAGCCGTCATTTCACAAGCTCTCTGTTAACTATAGACCCGATATAGTCTGGCTATGAGTAACACACTTCTAGCCAAAATAACCTTGAATTTGGTCGTTTTTGCCAAAATAACTAGCAAGATGTATGATATGCCATCATATTAGCAAAGTCAACAGTGATTACAAGGTGTTTGGTTTCATGTCTTTGACATGCATTGATGACTAGTCTATTCTTGGGCTCATGGTTTAGACGTCAATTAAATTTTCACTGACAGCCCAAATCTTTCCTTGTTTTAGCCTAGACGTCTGGGCTGTGTTTGGACGGCTATTAGACGTCTTTTAAACGCAAAATTGCTTGCTGGGAGAGGTCAGGATCGGGCAGCTATCGGTGACCATGGCTCAAATGAGCCTGAGTCAGAGGGATATTTCGTCCTGACACGAGTGTTAAGATTCACTCGCCAAATACAGCACTTAAAACTACAGGACTGTATCCTGCACTGTTTGTACACATTTGTCCTCGTGACTCTTCAGAGACACTAATTAAAAGAAAAAAAAACGTTTGTGTTTATATACCAAAATATTAGTGTGCAAACAACTATACAGAAAATAAGTTATGAAGTGGGGAAAACCATAAAAACGCCCCCGTTTTGCCAGCATATTCTTACAACAGTCAATCAAATATATTCCTGTTAGCCAATGATATCTGATCAAAAGACACATTTTAAACATAAAAAAGTTGTACTTTATTAGATTGTCTGTGGAACTTTTACACACAAATATTAGGTAACTGTAAATAAGCATCACACATTTCAGCATGTACTTTGGTGAGGATATCCCCCAGGAGACACCTTGATTCACCCGCATGTTTATAAGCGCTGTTATTCACCGTAACGTCTGAGTATCAGACTGGGCTAGATGGGCTGCTCCCTGGTTGCATTCAACAGGGGAAAACACACCTTTCCTATGTCAACCGTAACGGGAAAACAACGGCCACCAACACACGGCTGGGACTCAGGATCACGAGCGCTCGGAAGAATGCATGACTTACAGTTACGCAAAACTGCTTGCGTCGAGAACGGGCATCGTGAGATTTAGGCCGGCGTCTGGCCTCGGGTTTGCTCTACTGTTTCCATTGTCATTCAACATGCATGCAGCTAGGGTCCAGTTCAGCACCTTTATTTGTTCTCTATAGCACCATTTTTTCATATATATACTGTCTATACTGTATATATACTGTAAGTTTGTTAGGACCCTACTGTTGGCATGCACATATGTCTATTTTAAACTTCATATTTCTCCAGATATGTATAATCCTACATATTTCACCCTTTTAAAAACATTACAAGGCAAATCAGGAATATTCATACTGTACCATACATGTTAGACAGAAACTAATATAGTACTCACATTAAAGAAAGTGCTACCAGACAGAACCATTTCTTTCTTGTTTTTGAGTCGTATAATATTCGAAGGCTCTACAGGAGGACACACTACATTACGGTACACCAAAATATCTTTTACAAATTTTTTTTTTGCCATCTTTTAAAATCATTTACCAAACACTAACACGTCTTAATTCCAACTGCAGATGATCAACACAAAAAAGAAGAAAAAAAAAAGGAACAACTGAAAAAAGCTTGTGAACAACCACTCTGTTTTCTTTTTTTGGACGTCACATCACCCACATAACTACCAAGAACAAATACAGAAGTTTATGCATTTCTGCTCCATATTTCCAGAACTAAAATATTTGACTTTTTGTGTTATTGTTCATTGTATTTGCGAGATAATTCGAAATACTCTTTCCCCGGTTCTTTTGTTTTCTTACATCATGCATACAAAATGTTACGTTTTAGAGATGAAGGCAAACTACGTTGGAGCAACAATTTGTAACCCTAAAGTCAATCATTACAACCGCACCGTAATGATTTTAAGGCCTATGGGTTGAAAACGTGACTTCAGCACATGTAATGCATAACAGTCCAATTTCATGATTTCAAGTGTTTAGAGTAACTCGGATATAGCTGCAATACAATAGCATTTTGAGATGGCCTTATAAATTGACATAGCTGTTTCCTCCAACACTAAAGGAAAATAGTCTTCACAATAATTGCTTTTTTTTAAAAATGAAATCAGCTGTTTTATCAGGGTGATAAATTGTGTACACAAGCAATATTTGTATACCACCTATACATAAAGCAAGAAAAACATCATACGAACACTGCTCTCTTCTGGTCATGCATTGCACATACACGTATAACAAGCATACTTTACTCGTTTTCTTTGTTGGGAACAAACCTGTACTCAGATTTTTAAAGTGCACACGGTTCATCCATATCGCATTAGCTTTTACACTGCTTCATAGGTAAAAGAGAACAACCTGCCGCTGCCATTGGGAAGGGAAGGGAAGGGGGGGGGGGGGGGGACTGCCTCATCATTCCTGCCCTTTAAGTACAGTTAATCTGAATAGGCATTATGACCCACACTAGCAGATACTGCCTCCTATAGCAGCCCTTATTGTAATACATCTGTGTGCAGACAGTCATAGGAAAACAACCAGACGATGAGAACAATACAATCACAGACTGAGAACTTGGTGTCAGTGATACGCTAGTAAGACACATCGCAACCGAAACAAACCAAGAAGTGCAGAGAGCAGACAGATGAATGCACTTCTGGAAGGCTGAGGTGTTGGTTTGGGAGCACGAGTGTCACTCTTTCACACGGGGCACAGACGAAGGTCCTCTTGCAGTGGTGACGCAGGTGAAGCAGCTCAAAGTGCCGTTTGAATAAAGTGCTTCTGTAGGAGGTGTAGAGATGTGTAGATCAGCGCCTTAACACTGACCCATAGAGCGTACCCATAATTCAGTCATATTCTGGTACAAGATAAATACTCTCTCTCTCACACACACACACACACACACATGTACGAACAGAGAAAAAAGGTATCAGGTAACAGCTGTTGATAGCTGAGAACTCAATAGAAGTGGCGAAACGAATTGCTTTTCTTGTCAGCTGGACAGTAATTACAGTACAAATAAACAGAAGCCAACTCACGTCAGACCTAAAACCAATGCAAATATTCCTTTAGTTGTGCTTCATCCAGAAAACAACTGCCTAGATGCACGGACGTCATGGCTCTAAATGCTACCGGCCCACAAAAAAAAAGGTTTGGTAAAGGCCACTATAGTTAACATACGCTTTTTTGTGTTTTTAATAACAGCACACTACTGCTTGTTTTATATTCCACAGAGATTCAGTATGAAGAACACATACTGTGCATAGTACGCACAATTTCAGTGTAGTCTTTAAAACTGTAGCCTATGCCAAAATCTGCAAAACCATTTCCCACTATTCAACTGGGAATGATGGGGCAGTTTGCTTGTAATTTGTTCATTTTATCATACGCCATTTAAAAAAGGAATGACTAATTATTAGTTATGCAGTAGAAAATATGTTTGATAATATGTTGTTTTAAACACAGCTATTGTTTTGAGCAGAATGACATCATGTCAAATGCATTAAACTTTTTTAGATCTGTGCAAATCCATAATGCAACACCTCACGTAATAACCCTCCAGACCAAGCTAAATTAAATTCGGCTCTTTAAAACCCATAATGCTCGCTTTGCTTTTGCACAGTTCTCGTTTGATCCCAGTGACAGGGACTGATGAAAATCATATATTGCACACCTATCAAGAGCGAATCTGTATTCGTCTAGTCAGAGAGATGGATTTTGCTGAAATCCACTATTTAAAGCCATGTTTAAAAGCTTTTAAATCAAAAAACCTAATCTTTGTGTTCGTTCATCATTTATGCTAAAGCAACACACTTCGAATGCTCTATAGTTCAAGCACCTCTTGGGCATTTTTCATTAGGCTAGTGTGTAAATAATTCATCCAAATATACTAAGTATTAAATGCACTTTTTGGTTTCTGATTTCAAATGGGGAAAGTATTGTTTGTGCAATGGCAAAGTGTAGCAGATCTTTTGATCATTGAAATGAAGTCAGACTTCAAGCTTCAAAAGACAAAAAAGCCTTCACTTTGGACCATGAAATACTCGGCACTTGATCTCGTGTGTGTATCTCTGACAAGTGCTTATGATTATTTGATTCTCAGCTTGGAGAAATTGCACAATAGCCTCATTCACGTAAAGCCTGTGAAGGATGCAAAGAGACCAGATCCTAATGCTCTCAAATGCACACACACACACACACACACACACACACACACTCACACACACACACACACACACTGCAACTCCAGCAGATGCAAAAAGACCAGATCCTAATGCTCTCATATGCACACACACACACACACACATACACACACACACACACACACACACACACACACTGCAACCCCAGCAGATGCAAAGAGACCAGATCCTAATGCTCTCATATGCACACATACACACACACACACACACTGAAACCCCAGCAGAGCCTCTCTGCACAGATCCTGTCCAGATTCACACATCAGCTGCAGTGATGGCCATGAACGGAGGGGTCCGGACGGGCCGGTCCGGTCCTCCAGAGGTACAGCTGGCACCCGAGAGGTCCGGTACAGTGCTCAATCCTCCGGTTCCTCCGTGTCTGTCCGCTTCTCTGTCTTGTGGCAGCTGAAGATGTGTCGCATCTCCTCCTCGTAGCGGGTGAAGTTCTCCCCGAAGCGCGCCCAGGCCTTCAGCGGCACGGTGATGGTGTTCCTGTAGGGCTGCCGGACCTCGCTGACCTTCAGAAACACGCCGAACCGGTTCGAGCCCACGTCGAAGTAGAAGCGCTTGTTGTCGACGCGGAAGGACGCGGCCTCGGGCAGCTCGGGAGACTCGTCGTGGTTCCGCGCGCACGCCCGCTCGGGCTCGTCGTCTCCGTACTCGTCGATGAGCTGCGAGAGCGCGTCGCGGAACTCGATAAGCCCCTGCGCGGGCAGCACGATGGTCTGCTCGATGCCCTGCCCGTAGTAGCCCATGCCTCCGTGCCCGCGGGTGACGGTCTGCCGGATGCGCAGGAACCGGCCGCGCTGGTTCTCCTTCAGGTCCAGGTAATACTTCCTGTTGTCGCGCTCGATAAACTCGCTCTTCAGCACCCGGTGCGTCTGCTCCTCTGACGCCGCGGAGCCGCTGGGAGACGCCGCTGGTTCTGCTGCTGCTCTCCGGCGGGCCTGTCCGTTGCTCTGCTCCTCCGCCCGGCACCCGCGGAGCCCGATGTGCGCGTAGTAATCGATGAAGTCCGCCAGGCAGTAGCGCAGGGCGGGCGCCATGGCCATGGACAGGGTGAGTTTGCTCTTGCGGATGTTGTCGTGTCTCCCTCGGCCGATCCACACCTCGGCGATCTTCAGGAAGCGGCCGCGCGCGCTCTGCTTCACGTCCAGGTAGAAGCGCTTCTTCTGGATGTCCACGCGCTTGGACGCGAGCTCCTGTATGTCCGACGCTTTGCTGCTCGCGTACTGCGGAGAGTATCCCGAAGTCATCCTGCCTCTGCCTCCGTCCCTCCGCTGACTGTCGGCCATACTCATGCACGGCTCTCCATCATCATCATCCTCCTCTCTCCGCGCGCGGGGTTACAGCTCGAGCTCCGGCGCGTCTCCTCGACTGACCTGAAAACGGCGGCTCCGCGAACGGCTCATCGACTGCCTTTGTCCTGATGAGAGGTCAAGCGAAGCGCAGAGGCACGCACCGTTTGCACCATATTTTAAAAGCTCTTGTTTTTCGCCTCACCATCCATCTGACACATATTCCTGCCAGCTGGAGTGAGTGAGAGAGAGAGAGAGAGAGAGAGAGAGCGGATCTCTATGGAGGGCGCCGCTGCTGTAGTGCGAATGAACTCAATGACCCACTCACTCGCTCCCCCTCCCTCTTCCACACACAGGGGCGCGCACGCGCTCCCGAGCGCAGCTCAGCTCAACGCGCATACCGCTTCTGCGCTCTACGACACGCGCTGTGCTGTGCACGGCAAAGTATGCAGCAATACATCAATAGTCCATACTACCAGATGTAGGCCCATTTCAGTCACATGCAAGAAATCATGCTTTTGTAAATCACATCACATGACATAAAAAGTCAAAAATATGCATTCTGCATATGCATCAAAATTATGAAATAAATAGGATTACATTGTAAAAAGTGGCTGGCATCCTCCAATTGTTACCTTGATCTATTATGCAAAATTCACTTTTATATGGTGTTTGAATATAAATGTGTGTTGGCAGTGTGTGTACACAACCACCCTATAATGGTAAATTCCACCAGCTCCTCTTTTTTAATCCCCAGAAATCATAAGCAGTGTCTCAGAACAAACCTTTTGCAGATTCTAGCTTTTGTGATGTCATATTGCACAAACCCAGCCCACGACTGCTGATGGACTCTGCCTTATTAGCATAGCTCCGCCCCTCAGTGATCTGTACACAGTCCGCCATGTTTATCTCCTCTCCAGGGCATTTAACAGCAGCATTCGCGTAATGTTGTATTCTTATTAAACTACTAAAGTTATTCAATCAAGAGCAGTGAGTGATTTTCTGTTTTTTGTTGTTGTTTGATTCGTATTAACAGCATAAGTAGCAGTAAGTACTGTATATTACGCTACTTTAATACACAGACCTAATATACACATGCGATTTCTTTACTTGCTGTTTACGTTCACAGACATAACTGACTGTTTATGTGAACCTTGTGTGTTTTTGACATATTCTTGTGTGTATTTGATCATTTAAGCGCAATAAGACGTGAAAGAGAGCTTAGTTTAATGCTCCGTCTGACATCCAGCTCTCTGTGCGTGTGATTCAGATGTGTGCACTCAGAAAACCATATATCAGAGGTTTAGACTGATATGATTTTAAAACACATGCAGATCATAAACTTTCATGATGATGAAGAACTGCAATGTCACGTGAGCGTGACCGCGATAGAGATGATAATCAGACCCAAACAGATGTTTTAGTCTTTGGCAGAGTATGCGAGGCACGAGCTGTACAGGCTCCGCCCTCTTCTGGAAAGGGTGCGGGAAGCAGCAGCTCATTTGCTTTTAAAAAATACATGCACAAAAACAACGTGTTTTTCCTTCCACTCAAAAATGATCTGTGGGGTATTTTGAGCTGAAACTTCACTGACACATTATGGGGTCACCTGAGATTTATATTACATCTTGTAAAAAGGAGCATACTAGGTTTAATGAGCTATACCTGATTTAACCCATATAAATTAATTTTGATGGTATAAATTAATGCATTTAGGTTGATGCAGTAGTGTTAAATAATATTTTTGACTTTAATAAAACTAGATAATTTAAATGTTTCCATTTTTTAGGTTACTATTGTTTACAGTGTATGACAGTCATAATTTAGACATGTTATCCCATCATTTCATAATTAAGACATGTCTCTTTTGTTGATGAAGATAAAGTTGTTAGGGGGAAAATCTCTGGGCCCACCAGGAATTTCACTTGGCCCACCTAACATCTCAAAGCTGGAGCTGGGCCTGGTTATCAGTACATTTTTCAATTAAATTGTTTTTGTTTTTATTCATTTGTAAATCACGTTGTATAAAAATGACTAATGTGATTGACTAATGAATTATAATCTTACCCCTGGTTTCACAGACAAGGTTTAAGCTTAGTTCCAGACTAAAATGGGATAACATTGACATATATAAACATATTGACATATATTATTAAAATATATAAAACATGTTTTGTCTCAAGATGCACATAAAACTAAGACCTAATCCTGGCTTAATCTAAGCCCTGTCTGTGAAACCAGGTCTTAGTGTACGATTAGCATTAGCCAGCACTTGATCTTCAAGCTGAAGGAACTGGAGGACATTTTCTGAATGAAACCAATCCACAATCCTGACTTGTGATGCAGCCTGAATCATAATCACACCATGTTTGTTAATTTGGCCAGAGGAGATCTGGTCCCCCGACTGAGCCTGGGTTCTCCCAAGGGTTTTCCTCCACTCTGCCACTGATGGAGATTTGGGTTCATGCCACCGTGAACTGAGCTGGACGATGATGTAAGACTGAAAATACTGGTTGAGGCCCTGGTCTGAGACAAAGGGCTAATTACCATTTGACCTCCCCATACGACCTCACTTCCGCAAACTACTAAGAACTCACACAAGAATATGGTTTAATGTGAATGTTTATCATTGACTGTTATGTTTTTGGTGTCATTTGAAATGTCTCAAATTGAGTGGTACAGATATCTCATATCCAGATAGAAAAAATAAAAGGTAATAAGGTTTTAAGAGTTTATGGATAACTGACTTACAAAGGAAGGTGGTCTCTCAAGCAAATGGTCACCCACCCCCATGAAGGTGCGACCACTGCATGCAAATTTCTTTTGTTAGCACATGTTTCCATGTGAAAGAGGTCTGACTATTTAATGAGATGCAGCAGAGAGTTCGGGGCCTTTTCTGTACTTCAGATCGGCCCGTGAGGCTGGGAGTGAGATCTCTCAGCCTCACGTATTTCTTAAAGTTGGGTTTGCATCTTCTCTCTATTCCAGAGCATTTGATGTTTTGTATCGATTATCTTTGAATTGATTATGAAATTGGCATGATACATTTACCTGACATAATAAATTGTTACATTTGATTATTCTAACTGACTTTGACATTATTTTCATTGAAGAGTTAAACGGAATAGTCAAACATTCGCTCACTTTTAGTGAGGCACAGATATTGTTAAAACCTTTCATTTATGGAGTCAGATGAAATAAACGAGTAAATATATGATTAATATATTACAAATTTAACCAACCAATACTTTGCATGAGTGAGGACAGAACACGTGAGACCTTCCCCGTGTATTGGCGAACCGGCAGATTGGACCAATTTCACGGGCCTTACAATGACATCACTGTTTTCTGCAGAGCTGCTTTATTGATGAATTAAACTAATTTCATAATTGATGATCTTTACACAGTTATTGAACTGAACTGAATCAACACTGAACTGAGCAATGACTCTATTGTCTTTTTAGAGCTCTTTACAGCAGAACTGAGCTCTGTTTGCATCATTGATCATTATTTTCCTGTTTATCCCTGTGAAGCGAAACGATCTGGGCTGCGTTTCCCAAAATCATTGTAAGCCTCAGTTGATCATAGAACAATCGCCACCAACGGTCTCTACGATGTTAGGCTTACGTATTGTAAGCCCTGTATTGGGTAAAGCGCTATATAATCAGTGTTAGACATTACAAAAAGTAAACAAATTAATAGCTGATTTAACATCAGAAGCAGTCTATAAGTTTATATTGTTTAAAATCTTTTGAGGACCCTTTGACCAGAAATAAGTTCAATAGGTCAGATATGGACTTCTGGTCTCTGAAGCATCAGAAGGAGAAGTCTATGTGTAGAAAGTTCAAGATAAAGTACTCTTGGGCCAGAAATGTGTTCAGCAGGTCAAATGTGAACAACTGTCTGTCTGATATAACATCACAAGAAGTCAATCTGTATATAGTCCGTTACACTTCAACAGTGTAATTAGATTAGAATTACTCTCTCTAAAAAGCATTGCACTATAATGAAATGGTACATTTATATAGCGCTTTATTATGTACTATACACACCTTTACAATCACACCTCGACTTCGACCAGTTGAACAATACAAGGGTGGACATTAAACTGCTCTTTTAATTCTTTCAAACAAGTAATACAAAATTCTTAGACTGACCAAAGTTTTTAAAGACAGAAGGTTACATTAAAAACATATATTTTAACATTAGATGTAAAATTTTAATGTGAAATCCTCTATTGTTCTATTTAATGCAATTACATGAGATGTGACTGTAATTCAATTACAGAACGAAGAGTAATCCCTTACTTTACTTTTTAAGGAAAAAGTAATTAAATTACAGTAATTAATTACTTAGTAATGCATTGCACTCAGCACTAAATAAAGGCGACTCGGAAGCAACGCTGTTTTGATGCTGCTGTGACTGTGTATATCCATGCAAATAGCCAACGATATCTGATCCCGCTCCGTTCCCAGGTTTAACCCTGTGCATTATTCAGTTGTTTTACTTCAAACATGAGAAACATTCACAATCTTTGTATTAAAGTATTTTGAGAGAGTTCATGTCATATCTGAATAACTGTAATGAAGAGCTTTCACATCATCTTGAACTCTTATTACCTTGTAAACCTGGAATTTTGGCACTGACATATTTTAAGATTTCTCAGTGCAAGAGACTTCAGTTCAGACAGCTCCAACATGCTTTTAGTCTGGGACTAGCTTAAGCCTAAGTAAGTCAGAAACATTCATGATATTTTATTTAAAATTTCCTTATGAAATTTGTATCATTCTATTATTTTAAATAAAATATTCACACAGTATGACATGATGCAGATTAAAAGAGAGAGTTTTCACTTGTGTCCTATATTGAATTTGAGTCAGCATTCTCTGTTTAAGTTTTCACATATTCGATAGCCTATAGGCCAATGTGTCAGGAGCACTAAAGCTTTTAAAACGCATAAACACAACAGAGATTTTCAGTGAGTTTAAGACTGTGACACTTATGCATTTCCAAATGTATCTTCTTATTGAGAATTATGATGCCCTATTAATTTGTCATTATGTTAAATGTTAAGCATTGTAACTAAACAACTACAGTATAATGAACCATGCTAGTTCCATGAAGACCGTGTTCACTTCACACACAGATGCTTTACTTCACTGTAAAAAGTGTTCAGGTCACTTACTTAATTTTTTTTTTTGTAAACCCGTTGCCTTAAAGGGATAGTTCACCCAAAAATGAAAATGCTGTCCTCATTTACTCACCCTCATGTTGTTCCAAACCTGTATGATTTCCTTTCTTCTGCTGAACACAAAAGAAGATATTTTGAAGAAAGTTGGTAACCAAACGACTGATGACTTCATAGTAGGAAAAAAAAAATACTATGGATGTCAATGGGGACCAGCAACTGTTTAATTACCAACCTTCTTTAAAATATCTCCTTTTGTGTTCAGCAGAAGAAAGGAAATCATACAGGTTTGGAACAACATGAGGGTGAGTAAATGAGGACAGCATTTTCATTTTTGGGTGAACTATCCCTTTAAGGTTATTAAGTAAATAAACCTATTTCCACATTATTCCACATTAAATCCACATAATTTTTTTTCGATTAAACATGAAGTTTATTTACGTAACAATTATAATGCAACGGGATTCCTTTTATTTATTTATTTTTTAAATCAACTGATCACTTTTTACAGTGTTGTCACTTCATTGATAACGACTGACAGTGACGCGTGATTTCCCTCCAGTCCCACAGGTGGCGCTGCTCGACACACACACACACACACACACACACACACACACACACAGCGCGGGAGAGTTTGGCTGAAGTAACTGCAAATGTTGCGTGTAAATATAAATCAATATTCAAAACGAACAGACAGGCTGCGTGTTTTCAAAGCTTTTAGAGGAATATAAAGTGCTGAATGAAAAGCAGAGGCAGGCAGCGCGGTGAGCAAGACGCGCGTGCTTTGTGGATCATTGTAAGTAACGTTATACGCACAATATTATTATTGTCACACTGTAACTTTATGTCAAACTTGGAAACAGTCATACTAGCATTGCTACTGTTATTATGTGCCGAACTAGCTTTGTGGTGTTCTCTTGTTATGGAGGAATGAAATGAAGCTGTAATGGGTGACAGGACTCTCCCTGAATGGATGAACAACAAACCTCAAGAAGAACAGGTGAGAAAACTCAACAACACTAACACACACTCACACACACACCACACTACACTCACCTGTTTGCTCTTTTTCTTCGTCCATACACCTGTCCTCTTCATTGGTGTGTTGTGTGTTTGAGGAAATGCTTCCAATGTACCTGTGCTTTCGCTAATGTGTGTGTTTTCCATTGGTTGAGAGAGAAAAGGCCACTTATTTGCATTATTTACTGAGACACCTGCAGCACTATCATGCTCATATTCAAATAAAACCAAAGCACTGTTTGCAGGTCAACAGTCAAGAAATACTGGTTTAATACTGGTCTACTTCTGTTCTGGTCTACCTCATACTCTATAATACTGGTCTATTGTTAAATACACATCATTGTATAAATGCTCAGGTGAAACATGCGTTCTTGTGCTCCACATTTATTGAGGTTTATGTAGTGTAAGTCTGTTCAAAAGCTTTTATAATGTTCGACACAGCTAGTCTATATCATGATCTGTAGTTTCGTGGCACTGAAGCGCGCTGTACTATGAATATGATATTTGCATGATTCCACCTTTGCCATCAGAACCGACATATTTCTGATTCTGTATCAATCAATGCACAAATCTTCAAATCAACGTTCTTGTTATTTGTATTTCTAAATGTTGTTTTTAAGAGAATAGCTGTGTGATTAACCAGTTTCAAGTAGAGAGACAATAACTTAATTGTGTAAGCTGGAAAACAAACATGTTAAATATAGAGATCGCACACCTGAATGAAAGGCACCTGGCAGCCCTCCATATTTTCCACCTGACTGTAGTAGGATCATGTATCTCAGTGCCAGCGCTGCCGTGAACATGGACTCTTTGGTTGTCATGCGCTTGCAGTACATTTACTGCCTCAGATTTGGTCTGAATGGGCTTATTGTGTGTTTCTGCAGACATCAGGAAGCTATAAAAAGAATATTCTGGAGGATTATCTTCCTTATCTGGAGTTTGGTGGGACGGTCATATACAGCCAGGAAAGACACGACTGCTCATTTTTATCAGAAGATTTGAGGTAATATATTTGGATGAACTTTACAACTTTATTGTTGCATTTTCAGAACAATTAAGATGCACTACAAATGATTTCTTCTTTAAAGGGAAAGTTCACCCAAAATTTTAATTCTGTCATCATTTACTCACCCTCAAGTTGCTCCAAACCTGTGTGAGTTTCTTCGCTCTGTTGAACACAAAAGATGATATTTTGAAGAATATGGGTAACCAAACAGTTTCTGGTCCTGTCCTGTCCATAGTATGTAAAAAATACTATGAAAATCAAATGGGACAAGAAACTTGCTGTGTTCTGTTTACATGTACCCTAATAATCCGATTGCAGACGGACTAGTGGCACAGTGGGAATAAAGTCACATGTAACTCTGCCCCTTTTCACAAGATGTAAAATAAGTCTCTGATGTCCCCAGAGTGTGTATGTGAAGTTTTAGCTCAAAATACCCCACAGAAAATTTTTACAGCATGTTTAAATTGTCATTTTTTGGCGCTCAGAAAAACGTGCTGTTTTTGTGTGTCCCCCTTTAAATGCAAATGAGCTGCTGCCGCCGGCACAGGGGGCGGGGCCTCACGAGCTCGCGCTCATAGTCAGGACAATCTCATCTCACGGAATGATAATATCAGAACAGAAACTCTCAGTAGCGGTGTTCATTTCGACCTGGAGTCGGGCAATAATGCCCACAGAGCCAGAGAATATTTGCTGTATGGAGATAGAACAGGTTTAGTTTAGTTTAGTTTAATTACCGTACAGTACAGGCCAAAAGTTTGGACACATTACTATTTTTAATGTTTTTGAAAGAAGTTTCTTCTGCTCATCAAGCCTGCATTTATTTGATCAAAAATACAGAAAAAATTGTAATATTGTGATATATTATTACAATTTAAAATAATTGGTTTTCAATTTATTATACTTTAAATTATCATTTATTTCGGTGATGCAAAGCTGAATTTTCAACTCGCTAAAAAAAATAACTCGCCTCCTCGCTCCTGGCCTCCTCATTCCTCACCTCCTTGCTCCTTGCCTCATCGCTCCTCATTCCTCGCCTCCTCGCTTCTGGCCTCCTCATTCCTCACCTCCTTGCTCCTTGCCTCATCGCTCCTCATTCCTCGCCTCCTCGCTTCTGGCCTCCTCATTCCTTGCAATTTTATATTTGAACTACAAATATTGATAGAGTTCCACAGTTGTTTTTTTTTAAATTCTTCTTACCATAATGCAAAAAAAAAAAAAAAAGGAAAAAAGTCATGAACATTTCCATTGTGAATGTACATGTTTTTCTGCTTGCTTTCATTAAAAATGTTTGCGTAATGCTGAAGGTTCTGGGCTGTTCATTCAGTCCTGTGTAGATTTGACCCACACAAATCTGGTAACCTTCCCCTTCTCTCCTTATGTCTGGCTTTTGTGTGTCATATCCAGGTCTGGTCTGGTGTTGGGATCAGCAGTGGGATTTGATCTGGAATGGCCGCCCAGCTTCACCAAAGGGAAGACGAAGAAAGTGGCCGTAGTGCAGCTGTGTGCCTCAGAGGAGCAGTGCTTTCTGTTTCACATCTCCTCCATGTCAGGTGAGCTCAGGCAGAAGCTGTCGCTCAGTGTTCGGCTTTACCTGAGGATCTGCTCACGTCTGTCTCATCATGCCCAGGGTTTCCTCCCGGCCTGAAGCTGCTTCTGGAGGACGAGAGCATCATGAAAGTTGGAGTGGGAATTGAGGGAGACAAGTGGAAGTTATTATCTGATTATGACATAAAATTGAAGAATATTGTTGAGCTCTCTGATCTGGCCAATGAGACGGTACGTTGTCTTGATATTTATAGATGTATTTCATCATGGGGTTTTTGGCTCGACATTAACGCTTTTTTGAGACAAGTGGATGTCCAGTGAAAGAATTGTATTTGCCCAATTGGACAAGTTGCCTGATTAAAACGTCAAAAACAACAAAATAACTAGGGAATCACCAGAACATGAGAATGATTGCGATTTTATTACATTTAGTGGATAATAATATATAATATATAATATATAATGTACTGACAGTAACATGATTGTGCTGTTGAGTCTCACGCATTCTCTCGAAGAGATATCGAAACAAATGAGAGCAGTACACACAAACTCAGTTAACTTACTGCGGTAAAAATGTGAAGTTTTTATATTTATAACATATGAAAACATATGATAATATGAAAGAAACACTAATACAAGGACATGAAATATTGATTTGAGATAAAATGAGATCTTTTTATCTTGACGCTTCAGCTAAGGAAAAAATCACACTCCATTACAGTGTAAAAATTGGCCTAGCAACAAGATTGTGCTAACACTAAAACAATATTACTTATGTTAATGCTGAAGTAATTTTCACTGCAGTCAATAACAAATTCAATTCACATTTATTTGTACAGCCCTTTTCAAAATATGTATAGTTTCTGACTGTGTCAAAGTAATGTCCATATTTCAGAAATGTACTAAGATGGTACAAATCATGCAGTTGGCGAACATTATGCGTTCATTTAGTCAAACAATGAGCATGTCAAAGCAATTATTACAAGTTGTGATTATGTTGATTACACTATATAGAAAATTTGGCAGTTTTGTGAATAATTCAAAGTTGGTATCATCTGCTGTCCTGGCAGCATAACAGTGCAAATAAGATGACTGAAAGATAACTGAATATCTGGAAATATATGTCTGCTGGAAGACACAATTGTCCAATCAGAATCAAGTTATCAGTTAAATCTCACAGACTTGTGTTGAAGGCACTCGAGCCATTTCTACAGACCAGAATCACAAGAGACTTGACTCTTTTGACTTGAGCTAGTAGGAAACCACCTAGCAACAACTCAGAACACCTTAGCAACCCCATAGAAATGCACTTAAAACATTCAAAGCCCCCTGCAACAACCCAAGCATCGTAGCAGTGAGAGTTGAGAGCTGTGAAGCATGAAACAAATACAATAACAAACCATGTTATTCACTGAAGCTCCTTGTCCTCAATATGTAAAGAAAATAAAACCTTATACTAGGTCATAATGATAAAATCATGTATTGCATAAGATGAAAGTTCCTGCTGATTTTGAGTGATATGTATTGACGTGTGTGTGTGTTATTCAGCTGAGATGTTGTGAGAAGTGGAGTTTGGATGGTCTAGTGAAGCACTTGTTGAAGAAGCAGCTCTTCAAGGACAGGCTTGTGCGCTGCAGTCACTGGGACGACTTCGGTCTGACAGAAGACCAGAAGAGATACGCTGCCACGGATGCTTATGTGAGTACTGATAAACCAGAGTAAATGGGTAAAGTTGTGACAAACTAAACACTGTCTACAATTATTTGAACAGCATTTTTTCGCATAGACAAATAGATTATTAAAATAAATAGAAATTGTGACCATTTACAGCACCAGATTATACTCTTAACAGTATTTATATATTCATATAAAATTAGATCTTTACATCTTGATGCTAATAAAGACTCATAATTGGCTTTAATTTCCCAATAGGCTGGATTGCTCGTTTATCAGAAACTTCAGGAAATGATGTCTGGTGAGATCACTTATGTTCTTCTCTGTTGTGCTGCGCTGTTCTGATGTTCCTGCATGTAATGATGATAATGTTCTGATGTTCTGATGTTCCTGCATGCAATAATGATAATGTTTTGGCCCAGTGTAACCGGCACTTTAGACGTAATATCTGTATATCTATGTCTCTTTCTGTGCTCTTGCTCTGTTCATTTGCCAGTAGGCCGCTCAGGATCTTCAGCGCTTGGTTTGAAGCAAAGAGTTTTTCAGGTTGCTCGTGATCTTAAAGATCTGGCTGATCATATTCCAGATGAACTCGACTGCACGGACAGGTCGGTTTATTTTTGTGTTTCCTATGATGTTAGCCAATCATAAGGGAACCTCAAGGAACATATTGAAATTATAAATAGATCCATGTCATGACCCCTTTAAAAAGGTCTTATAAAGTCTTAATTCACCCTCACACAAGTTAAGGCCCTTGGTAAAGTTCTTAAATTAGAGCAGAAAGTCTTAAAGTGATTTGGCAGTAAATGTTGCATGCATTGCAAAAAATTAAATTAAATTTTTGTCCTTTTTCTCAGTACAAATATCTAAACCTCTTTAAATCAAGATACATTTGCTTGAGATGCAAATGTAAAATGAAGTCAAAATTAAGCAAGTTTATGCTTAAAACAAGAACAAATATCTGTCATTGAGTTATGAAAAATTTCCTTTGAGTTAAATTCATTTGTCTGA
Organism: Squalius cephalus; assembly: GCF_949319135.1. Classification (NCBI taxonomy): domain Eukaryota; kingdom Metazoa; phylum Chordata; class Actinopteri; order Cypriniformes; family Leuciscidae; genus Squalius; species Squalius cephalus. Next base: position 27,657,383 of record NC_137145.1, on the reverse strand, counting down.
GCCCATTGACATATTTTTTTCTTGTTTTACTCATAAACTCTCTTCATTTTTATCAATTTCGCTTAAAACAAGACTTCATTTTTAGGTCATTTTGCGTCTCCATCAAATGCATCTTGATTTAAAAATCTTTAGACATTTGCACTGGAAAAAAAGACATAAATACTGAGGAAGAACATCACTTTTGTGCAATATGATCAGAAGCTACAGTAAAAGATATCCAAACTCTAGTGGATGGGAGCAGAGGTATTCAAGCTACTTGTTTTGTAAAATGAATTAAAAGTCATGGATATCTGTTGGAAGTTGCATTTTCAAACTCTGAAGTGTATTTTTTGGAAAACTTGTTTTTTTCTCTGTAGACATTTATATTAGAGAACATATTGACTTATTGTGTTCCTTTCAATCTATTCAATTCATACAGACTTTTTTCTTTACCATCAGACTATGATTCCATCCAGTCAGACTCAAAGGAGATCAAACATATTTGATATTTTGAGCCGATCTTGTAGTATATGATGCTTAAAATAATATAGGCCATTTTTTACTGATAACATCAGACATTTGGCATTATCAGACCACACAAATATTCCCCCAGTGCATTATTATCATTATATTCAAAATTATATATAGTAGTTTAATGTAGAACTGACACTAAAACTCTGTAAACTTGAATTTTTTTCACGCACAATAATTTTCATTTTGGGCGAACTATCCACGATGCATATTGTTGCATTTTTGTATTTCGATATATTGTGACACGATATATTGTCACACCCCTACTATCCACGCTTGAATCTTGATCACAGTGTGCTTACGCTTCTAGTCTTTATTCAGTGAGATGAGGAAGTCTCATGACTGGAATTCTCCTTGGGCATCAAATCCAGCATTTTTCTTAATTTCTGTGATATGAGCGTTTAAAGTACTCTCTTTCAAAACTGGCATTTTCAGGGTGCAACTAATTTTACTTGATATGAGCCATGCTTGAAATGCAGAGGCAGAAATTTGATTTAAAATAAATTCCACAGTCCATGGTACATGATTCTCCCTGTGCATGATTGTTATTAAGACTATGATGTTAAAATGATGTGTATGATTCTGCAGTGCTGAGAGACTCGTGGAGGATCTGTCTCAGACACTTGCGTCCCTAAGATGCGTTCTGTCGAATGGCATCAAAGCGGCTGACCAGTCTTCTCTAAACCACAACCTCAGCGATGCCAGAACCAGGGCCGGTCCGGCAGGCGTTTGCACAGCTCCCGAGGAGTGTGTGATGTCTCCGGCTCTCTCGCAGTACGAGCTGCAGGCGCTGGAGCACCAGGCCAGGCAGGAGCAGCTGGAGGAGGAGTGCATCCTAGCTTTCCAGGTGAGCGCCGCACTCAGCCCTCCTGCGCTTCTCCTGCGTCGCTCGCTGAGGCCTCATCACGGTTGTGTTTCCCTTCAGACCCAGCAGGCTTCAGCCCCCGAGAGCTCTGATGACACGCAGAGGGACGAGGAGTTTGACGATGAAATGATGAAGGTGAAAGTGTTTGTTTTCAGGTGATCGCTGTGGAGTGAGTGTTCACATACCGCCAAGCAGAATCATTTGTCTTATTTGTCCATTAAGATGAAAACTGTGATCATTAAAGCCCCTTTCACACAGGACGTTGATCCCGGGAAATTGCTAGAGTGCCTTCTGTGTGAACGCAAACACGTCCCGGGATTGATGCCTGGATGGGGACCTAGTAATATTGCTCGGATCAGTCCCGGAACGCGCCCTGTGTGAACAAGAGCCAGGACCAATGCCGTAAGGGGTGTGTCGTAGTGATAACTTGACGCACAACGTAATGACGGCTTATCGAATTAACATGTTGAAAAGATTAGAAGTCTAATCATCGTTATCGACAAAATCACAGAAATTTTTTGTTAATATCGCACACTCCTACCTAGTAGGCATATATCCGAAAAAATATCAGAATCCGATAGCCGAAATCCAATCAGATTTCCTTTGAACAGCTGGGCCCAGATGATTCCCCAGAGGCCAAAGATGATTGCCATTAATACAGCTGGATTTAAAAGCCGCCATCATGACAACAAGTTCAGAGTCTAAGCAACTTTTGTGATATAAACACGCAAAGACGAATCACCTCAAACTGACCGCTCAAATGATAAATCATCTTTATAAGATTACCATCGGTTACATAAGACATCAGTGTTCAAAACAGTTAGGAAGACTTTTTTTTTTTTAGCACTGACGGCTTATGTACTTCCTCAATAACTGCTTTTTGTTATTTTTTTTAACCAAAAAAAAGTTACATTCTGTAGCTTTAAAGTGAGTCTGTCAAGCTCCAAATATACCATAAAGAGCCATTAAAGGGAGCCAAGTAACTATTAAAGATAGTCACAAACTCTATGGGTTTGGCAAGACCTAAGGGCGAGGTCAGTGATGCTCACTCTTGTCATGTCTCTCTTCTGTTGTCCGTCAGTGTGCTGATGACATCGAGAAGTTAAACGAGAAACCGGCCGGTGTCCCCCAGTCTGCTGCTGACGACGATGACGAGGATGTAGAGGAAGATGAGGAAGAGGTGTCTGGTAAATGCACCGTCCTTCATGACACGAATGGCCTTCCCAGAGTAAAGGTCCTTGCACACCGAGTCCGAAATTCACGTCCGAATTTTCGCACGTTAAAAAATAAATACGACCTCATGTTTTGTCAATCACGCTTACACACACTGCCTCCGAAACTTCATCGGTCATAAAAAAAAATAGGATCGGGTTCGATTTTCTGCATTTTTCGCATCCGTAACAAGCATTTTGAATGGTGTTTTGACAATTCAGAGCCACCGAATAACGAATATGAAACAACACATGCGAAAATTTCTGACTTTTCGGACCTTAATATACAGTTATTTATTTTACGGTTATGTGATCTTTGACTGAAGACACAGCTTGTTCAGAGTGAATGTTATTCATGTTCTGTGAATATATTGCTCAGTTTATGGGGTTTCAGTCCTAATATTGTGAGAAAAATCTACAATCAATATAAGAAACAAAGCTTTTATCTATTTAAATGTAAATGATGCATGATGCACTAAATAACACATGGTCAGGTTTCCTTTATACGTATACCGGTACTTTTAGTTTCTATTGAGTTATATTGATTTTGCAAATATTTTTGATTTATCAGTGTGTTATTTTATTTAATGTTTACTAGCAGCAGTTTTGAACCTCAACTAACTTGTTTGTTTCTGTTCAGATTCAAGCATCTCACCACCAGTTCCTGAACAAATTACATGTCTGAAAACGTACTTTGGACATCACAGCTTTAAACCGTGAGTTTTGAAACCCAAGTCTTTTTTATAATTGATTATGAATGTTATGAAATTCTTAAGCAGTTATTAATGGCATTAGCAGCACACTGTTTGTTTAGTATGTGATCTGTCACATGATGCTCGTGTTTTTCAGGGTTCAGTGGAAAGTGATTCAGTCCGTTCTCACAGAGAGGAGGGATAATCTTGTTGTCATGGCAACTGGTATAACTTTTTTTTTTTATCCTTGAAGTTGTGAGATATTTACTAAATGATCGTGTACTAGTCTTTATGCACGTTTATTTTTGTGAATGGTTTAATGGCGTTTAGTCAGTGTACATCTTTACAACACACACGTGTCAGTTTAGTTGTAGTTCAGGGTTAGATATCATTCTGCAGGATCTGCATTTCTTGGCTCTGTTGTGAGATTAGCGTCTATCAGGAGAAGTATTTAGGAGGAGTAGACTTCAGCTATTAAGCATTTGTGTGTGAAACCGAATGTTATCGCCCAGATAATCTGCTAGACATGAAGATGTTAAAATATTATAAACATTTAGATAATGATTTTCTGTAAGGCTGCTTTAAAAACAATGTGTATTGTGAAAACTGCTATGCAAATAAATTTGACTTGACTTGGTTTGTGTTCAAATGTGTGCTCATGAAACGCTGTGTTGGCAGGTTATGGGAAGAGTTTGTGTTTCCAGTTTCCTCCGGTGTACTGTGAGAAGATCAGCGTGGTCATTTGCCCTCTCATCGCCCTGATGGAGGACCAGGTGCTTCAGCTGCAGTACGTGACGTTATCACATCAGGCTTGACGACAGATCGCCATACGACTCTACCATCGAGTTATGACCTTTTGAATGTGCATTCAGGGCTGTAGTTGAAAGCTCAGGTTTGGACGTGTAGTGGAATGGTCAGCCTGTAGATGATGCAACATCAATCAGTGTTTCAGAAAAAGAAATCCCATGGCAGCTCTGGGAAGAGCATTGTGTGTGTTGTGATAAATCAGTCTCATTTATTAATCTTTCATTCGTCTTTGTGTTTGTGTTGCAGAATGTCAAACATCCCTGCTTGTTTTCTTGGATCTGCTCAGACCAAAAACCTAATAGAGGAAGTGAAGAGGTGAGAGGCTGTTTGGCATCAAATACTCTTATGCACTTGACATGTCCTGCGATGTTACATGCTACACTACATTTAAAAAAACAGATTAATAATGGTGAAAAATGTATTATTAAGCAGGTACTATACAGGACTTAAAGTCCCCCGTAGTCTATTATTTTATCCCCTAAAACTTGCCTTTGATCACCAAAATGACATATTTAAACGTTTTTTTCCTTGGAAATTTCTTAAATAGGGAGAAGAAAAATAGGGAGAAAACATGGTTTGTCTTAAAGCATATTAAAAACAGCACAGACATATAAACGACATTAAAAGCTGGATTTTCACCACAGTTTATAGTCCCCTATAAACACTGATCAGCACGCATAAATACAGCGCATCAAAGCTCGAACCAATGAAGTTTGCCAAACAAAGAACAGTTGAGCTTCTGTTTACCTTATTTGATGAGCTCTATATGTGTCTGTTGATCAGTGTTACATCTTCATATAAATCTCCCTTCAGAAGGCCTGGATTAAACTTCTCGATATGCATATTCATACTTTTATATGGATCATATGGATCTCTTTAAGGACTTTTTAATGTGTCAGAGTTTTGGGGAATGGACTTTCAATAGAGTGGCAGAAATCTTCATTTGTGTTTCAAAGATGAACAAAAGTCTTATGGATTTGGAATGACAAGAGGGTGAGAAAATTATGACTCTTTTTATTTGTGGGTGAAATATCGCTTTAACTCACACACTGTTCATTTTGACCCGGAGAGGATTTTCTTCTTTCCTCAAAATGTTAGTTAATGTTATCGCATTGGACGAAAATGTACCGACTTTGCTCACACAGTGTATGACACATTTTTTGACACTTTTTTTTTTTCTTGTGGTGTTCCTGGTCAAAAATGACTGACCTACAAAATATTGCCTACAAATCATTGACCTGAGCTTATGCACTTATGAACTTTTCTCACTCAAAAACTGAGTTGCATAAGCATAAGGCCTGCGGTCCGTCAGTTCCAAAAAGTAATACAAAACCTGTTGTAAATAAAAGAAAACAGTAACACTTTACAATAAGGTTCCTTTATTAAACATATCAGTAAATGTATTAACTAACATGAACTAACAATGAGCAATACATTTACAACTGTTTTTGTTAATCTTTGTTAATGTTAGATAATAAAATAAAGCTGTTCATGTTAGTTCACAGTGTTGAAATTAACATTAACAAAGATGAACAAATGCTGTATAAGTGCAGTTCATTATTAGTTAATGTTAACTAATGTAGTTAACTAATGAACCTTATTGTAAAGTGTTACCAAGAAAACAAGCAGTGATGATATAACATAATGAGAGGTTTACAAGCAATGTCCAACACAGCACAAGGACACCTAATAGAGATGCTGTGGAATGACCTCGAGAGCCAATGACCAATTTCATGACATTTTTTGACCAGTGCAGAAAACCAACTGTATATTGTCCCTTATACATTCATATTGTTTGTAACATTAAATCTTGAGGTTGTTTAAAAATAATTGGCATGTCACGCTGAAACTAAAGCTGATTCAGTGATTGTTGTTTCCCGTTGTCTGGTCTTCAGGGGTGATTTCCGAGTGGTGTACATGACACCCGAGTTCTGCTCTGGGAATATTCCTCTGCTAGTGCAGCTCGACGCGACTCCTGGTGAGTCCAACACCAAGAAATGACCAGAGGATGTTTGAAATGATCCAGTGCTCCAGCGTAACTGAGGAACTTCTCTGCTCTGTGTGTGTGTGTGTGTGTGTAGGTTTATCACTGGTTGCGATAGACGAGGCTCATTGCATCTCTCAGTGGGGTCATGATTTCAGAAGTGCGTATCGTGACCTGGGCAAACTCAAGAAAAATCTCCCTGGTGTAAGTCATATTTGGTTTTGATTTGTCATTATAAAGCTATTGACCAGTCTCACTCAGTGATTGATGTTGATCATCCATTCATGTTATTCCTAAAATGCTATTCTTTAATCAGGTTCCTATTTGTGCGCTCACGGCCACCGCGAGTCCGTCTATCCGCGAGGACATCGTTAAGAGCCTTCATCTGATCAATCCCATGATCACCTGCACCTCGTTTGACCGGCCGAACCTCTACCTGGATGTCAATCGCAAGTCCGGTGACGTTATCCAGGACCTCAAACGATTTCTGGTTAAAAAGAATGGGTAGGCCATGCTGATTCTTCAAATAACTTAGAGTAATTCTATGCAAATGTTTCTTTAAGTAATTTGGCTCAGGATTGAATAATGTACTGTTCTCAACCAGGGGCCCGGGACCCTGGGGGCCTCATCAGGCTTCCCCAACCCCATAAAAATAAGACAAGACAAGCTTTAAAATGAGTTAAGAGATGAAGATGTAAGCTGAAACTTAATTTAATTCGTTCCCTCAACAACTGCCAATTCTATTTACGTACCAGGATTCTCTCAATCTGGATATATGCAGCAATTTTAAAAGTGCGATTTCTAGACCTGAAATGTTTATGAATATGTGTTTTTTTTTGTTATTTCAAGCTGCAAAATATTGTATTAGTTTAAAATTTTCTATTTGTGAGTAATATATACTGAGTAATATATACTTGGACTTTATATATATAGTCCAAGTAATCATGAACGACTAGAAAAGTAGTTTATATGTATTATTGAACCTTTCAGCTATTGACACTTTTGTAATTATTTAATTAAATTATTTTAGTCCGGTTCCCACTCAGGAAAATGTAATACCTGCAGTTTAACACAGCAACAATTGAATGCAAAATCTACTAAAGAACTGGTCTTTGTTTTACCATCTCCACTTTAACTCTAATCTTCTGAATCCTATAAGAGTCCCTTTACACTCAGTACAGATTTATTTTTGAATGTTAGTCTCTCTTTCTCTCTCCTTTAGGGGTGGTTTTGAGTTTGAAGGCTCAGTCATTGTGTACTGTCCATCAAAGAAAGAGGCTGAGCGTGTGACAGCGGCGCTGTGTAAGCTGGACATCCCGTGTGGAGTTTATCACGCAGGGCTGAGCATCAAGCAGAGGAGAGAAACACAGCACCAGTTCATGAGGGATGAGATCCAGGTGACCGCCATTTAACGTCCACTTATAGTGTTCGTCTTGGGCCAGAAACAGAAATGTAGTGTTTAAAAGCTCATTTTCCTCTCTCTTGCTGTCAGTAGCTGTGTATACGATTGTAATCGGACAGTGGGAATAAAAAAGTCACATGTAAACACTTCAATCGGAATGATTTGGCCAAATCCAATTGAAATTCTTTAAGCCTTTTCTAATCGGATTGATAGAACATGTAAACACTTGATCGGATTGAACACCGAAACTGAAAAGTACCGCTCATGTGCAGTGATGTCAGGGCGAATGATGCGTGAACGAGCTGCTGTTGTTGAATATAGTGTCATATAATCTAGAATCGTCCGTGAAGTGGAGCAGGACAGGCGTTTGTTTCGGACTCTCATCCACAGAACTTCTTGTTCTTGAACTTCTGGCACAGTTTTGGCTGTGGGAAGTTTTTTTTTAAAACTTTCGTTCATGTAAATTTCACTTCTCGTTCACTCAGCGTTCATGTTCATGTTTTTGGTAACACTTTACAATAATGTTCCATTTGTTACAGTTAGTTAATGCATTAACTAAGATTAACTAACAGTGAGCAAAACATTCGTTACAGTACTTATTGATCTTTGTTATCATTAATTAATTAAAAATACAACTGATCATTGTTAGTTGACGTTAGTTCAGGTTCATTAACTGATGTTAACAGATACAACGTTTGATTTTAATTTTAATGTTTTAGTAAATGTTGAGATTAACATTTAAGTGAGATTAATAAATGCTTTTAAAATGTTTCATTGTTAGTTCATGTTAACTAATGTTAACAAATGAAACCTTATTGTAAAGTGTTTTCTGTCCATGACCTCTGTTATGATTGGGTAACTTCACGTACTGGTGTGGCTCACACTGTCAGTTCGATTTATTTTAGTGTGTCTGATTCACAATTCTTTAAATATTTGTATATAGAGAAATAAATATATATGAAGTCTTGGTAACAATTTACAATAAGTTTCATTAGTTAGCATTAGTTAATGTATGATAGTTCATGTTAGTTTTATAGAACATGACATGTTCTAACAATGAGCAACACATTCGTTACAGTACTTATTAATCTTTGTTAACATTAAGTAATAAAAATACATCTGATCATTGTTAGTTCAGGTTCATTAACTGATGTTAAACAGATACAATACTTTTGATTTGAATAAAGTATTAGTAAATGTTGAAATTAATATTAACTAAGATTAATAAATAAAAAAGTATTGTTCATTCTTAGTTCATGTTAACTAAGGTAGTTAATTAATAAACCTTATTATAAAGTGTTACCGAAGTAATTTATGGACGGGTGATTTTAAATTAAACAGTTTCAGATAATTAATAATGGCAAATCAAACTGAAGAGCAAATGATCACCACGAGTCAAGACTTGTGTCTCAGCATATTGTCCAAAAATATATTGCATTGAATATTTTATTGATGAATTAATGCATTTATGTAAACTCTTCACGCCACACTGCCTGATCTGCAGCATCTCGTCGTCATCCGGTGCCAGCATGTGCAGCTTTTGCACGGCCTCTGGTGGCCATGTGCTGATGACATACATCTGAGCGCTACCATTTTGTCTATTTAAATGGAGAAAAATCGATCATAACTCCAGTAAACTATGGAGTGCCGCAGGGATCTGTGTTGGGCCCTCTGTTATTCTCAATATATATGCTGCCACTTGGAAATATTATAAGGAAACATGGAATTAGTTTCCATTGTTATGCTGATGACACTCAAATCTATATTTCATCACGGCCGGATGAAAACGCTAAATTATGCAAATTGACAGAGTGTGTTAAAGATATAAAAGATTGGATGACGCGCAATTTTCTTTTATTAAATCCAGACAAGACAGAGGTACTACTTATCGGTTCAAAAAACCACCCACAAAACCTCTCACACTATAACTTTAACATAGTAGGATGTCCTGTTACTTTATCCTCTACAGTAAAAGACCTGGGTGTTATACTTGACTGCAACCTGTCTTTTGAAAATCATATTTTATATGTTACAAGAACAGCCTTTTTCCACCTTAGAAACATTGCTAAGCTACGTAACATGCTATCAGTTTCTGATGCAGAAAAGTTAGTTCATGCATTCATGACCTCGAGACTAGATTACTGTAATGCTTTATTAGCTGGTTGTCCTGCATCCTCAATAAACAAGATACAGTTAGTCCAAAATGCCGCCGCTAGAGTTCTTACTAGATCAAGAAAATATGATCATATAACACAGATTTTATCATCACTACATTGTCGGGGTGTAACGATACACAAAACTGACGGTTCGGTACGTCCCACGGTTTTGACGTCTCGGTTCGGTTCGGTTCGGTTCATTTAGGTGGGGTGGAGTTTTTTTTTTAAACAGTGCTTTAATTAACAAATTGTGTCCTTGTCTTTAAATTAATTCAATTACAAGTAAACGTCTCACAAGGATAAAAAAAATGATCTGCTAATGCTGTAAACTATACAGGAGCCCTTACTTTCACATTACTATAACATTAAAGCTTAACAACAGAGCCTAGACTTTTAGCCTAAATTCAGTTGCTATTTATTTTTAGATATAATAATAATCAACACTCAAGTAACAAATTGTATGAAAACATGTAAACTGTACATAAGGCAGTTTTTACATTAACATATGTTTTTACTCTAATTTATTATTGAAATATAATCATTTACACAGTTGCTGTCATTTTCATGACAGATATTTTAAAAATACATTAAATAATCAAGATGTCATTAACAGGTTAAGTAAACTATAATATATAGGCTAATACAGTGCATTTATTTAGTGAAAGGGTTAATTTCCTTAGCAAACCAACAAGCTGTGGACACTGACTTGCCTGAGGTAAATAAAGCTATATGAAAAACTAAGTGTTTTATTGACGTATTTCCGCTGTTGAAACACTGACTTAGCGATTACACGAGTTATGATGCCTTTCAGTAAGTATACTGTATCTTTCAACATATCTTCAGGTGTCCATTCATGTTTATTCTGTAACTGAGGAAGAGATGCTCGCGTTTACTCGCGCTCCGCGCTGCCGCTTTAAATGAGGAGCCTGTCACGCAAGATCAAAGAGCGCCAAAACGACATTTCATGTTTGAATTTCGTGATCAAATAGACAGAATCTGAAAGATTACACCTTGCTTATTATCGAAAGTAACAAAACACTGAGCTTTTTGCGATTAAATGTGGTTAATGGTGGTTAATGGTGGTTAGGCAACAACGCTGTATTCGTTGTGTACACATAAGACATGAGGTCCAATGGGGGCGGGGCGGGCGTGTTCGGTTCTCTTACGAGAGGTTCTCTCGTATTGCGTAAGGAACTTACGCTACGGGAAAAGTCATCTTTTCTCGAGATACTGAAGCCAAAAAATTATCCTTAATTTTTCATAATTTGTCAACGCAGTGCAGCAGGCAGCACAGCAGAGCTAGAGCGGGCAATACTGCGTGCTCATTGGCTGCCGCGCGGCAACTGCTTAAGCCTACCAGTGAGCCCCGCGTGACGTCACGCCCAATCAGGGTGCGCGCGCCCTCGCGCGTCACAGCCCGCCAGAAGGGGCGGCGTCAGAGCGTATAAAAACAGGGCTCGGAGGCTTAATTCTCTGATTTCTGTCTCTTCAGCGAAGCTCTTCGCATCGCTGCTCTCTGAGAGAAGCCGTCGCCGTCGAAACCAGCAACGAGCCAGCCTAGGACAGCCTGAGGAAGCCGGACGAATCTTCGCCGCCTTCAGCCTGCCGTGCCAGCTCAGCTATCCGGCGATATATCCTTTCTCATTATGTGTTTTTCTGATGTATCTTTACACGAGGCGTTGTTTCAAATGCCTCGCACCACTCCCCGCTCTCTCTCTCCCTCTGTCGAGCCGCGCAACTGCGCCTCTCACAAGGTGTGTTAGAGATGCGGATGATTACGGGGCTCGCTCTCTCCCTCTGTTCGAGCCGCGCAAAACGTGCCGCTCACAAGGGATCGCAGACGCGTACGGTCACGGGGCTAGCTTTCTTTACGTTACAAGAAAGCTACCCCCCTCCCCCCCGCCCGCCGTCTCCCGGCGAAAGGAGAAAAGAGTGTTCTAGACCCGCCAAGGCCGTTCTAACCTCCATCTCTAACATATTTCTCAGTCCCCTCCTAGTTCAGGCTACTGGGAATATCTATACTGCAGTAAACGAGCCTGTCACAGCACACGCACGCCTGCAAACAGGATAACGCTCTCTGGCTACTCGCCCTCCCCGCACTCTCTCCCTCTGTTCGAGCCGCGCAGACTGCGCCGCTCACAAGGGATTGCAGAAGCTGACAGTCGCGGGGTTAGTTTTCTTTACGTTACAAGAAAGCTACTGTCCCCGCGTCCGTCACTCGCCGGTGATAGGAGAAAAGAGAGTGTTCGAGTCTCACCGAGGCTTGGCTACCGCCTTTCTCACATATTTCTCAGTCCCCTCCAAGTTCAGGCGGCTGAAAATATTAATATTGCAGTAAACGAGCCTGTTACAGTACACGCACGCCTGCAAACATGATAACGCTCTCTGGCTACTCGCTCTCCCCGCACTCTCTCCCTCTGTTCGAGCCGCGCAGACTGCGCCGCTCACAAGGGATTGCAGAAGCTGACAGTCGCGGGGTTAGTTTTCTTTACGTTACAAGAAAGCTACTGTCCCCGCGTCCGTCACTCGCCGGTGATAGGAGAAAAGAGAGTGTTCGAGTCTCACCGAGGCTTGGCTACCGCCTTTCTCACATATTTCTCAGTCCCCTCCAAGTTCAGGCGGCTGAAAATATTAATATTGCAGTAAACGAGCCTGTTACAGTACACGCACGCCTGCAAACATGATAACGCTCTCTGGCTACTCGCTCTCCCCGCACTCTCTCCCTCTGTTCGAGCCGCGCAGACTGCGCCGCTCACAAGGGATTGCAGAAGCTGACAGTCGCGGGGTTAGTTTTCTTTACGTTACAAGAAAGCTACTGTCCCCGCGTCCGTCACTCGCCGGTGATAGGAGGAAAGAGAGTGTTCGAGTCTCACCGAGGCTTGGCTTCCGCCTTTCTCACATATTTCTCAGTCCCCTCTAAGTTCAGGCGGCTGGAAATATTAATATTGCAGTAAACGAGCCTGTTACCTTACACGCTCGCCTGCAAAACATGACGACGCTCCGGCTACTCGCCCCGCTTCCCGCGCAAACTGCGCCGTTCTCAGGGATGTCAGAGCGGACGGTCACGAGTAATGCTCAGCACCCCGCGTGCCTCACTCACCGGCGGAATGAGGAGGGAGATGTTTGTAGCCCCGCTGAGGCCGGGCCATTCTCCAATTCCCATACGTTTCTCAGCCCCCTCTGAGTTTAGGCGGCTGAAAATGTTAATGTTGCAGCAACGAGCCTGTTATAATACACGCACGTCTGCACGCTATCGCCGACGAAAAACATGACCCGCACTCTCTTATGCTCGAGCGAACCGATAGCCTATGCACTCTTCCCCTGTGGCTCAGTGGCAGAATAACAGGCTTTCACACCAGAGACCCGTGTTCGATCCCGGCTCTGGCAGCAAAAATTTTTATGCTGTTCGCTGATCCAAGCTCGCGGCCAGCTTCTCACACGCAGAAAGTGTGTGTATTGCAGCCAATGAGTCAGTTATACAACTCGCTCGCCTGCACACAAACGCTGTTCGTACAGCGGCCCAGAAAATCTGGCAAAGAGTGTTAATTCTGGTTATTCGGCTCACGCCGACGGTGTTTGAGTGTAGTAAATATGCCCACGACCCAGTGTTCATTTCTACACACAAGCACAATTCCCCCTGTGTACCCCACAGAGCACACTCACATAAAGCGCGCACTTGCCGCTCGAGTGTTAAGTGTAGGAAAGGTGCCCGCTCACGAGTGCTCACAACCACACGCTGTTCGCTCTGTCTCACACGTTCAGGGTTCAGATATCGCCACTGCCACCGGCCGTGTTTTAATAAAGAGTCCTGTGCCCGCTCCCCTGCGTTCACACTCTGCTATAAACACTCACGCGCGCTCTCTCAGCGCAATCCGGCCGGTCACTGCTATCAGCGAGTCCCCGTCTCGCAGCACTGTCTCGGCGCGCACCGCGCGCCCGCCACTGCAGTTCCCTCGTCCCGCGCTATGCAGCGGGCAGGACTCAGAGGCCATTCGACCCCTAGCTATGAGTGCGAATGCATGGAAAGCTATTCCGGGTGTGTCGACATGGGTGCTGGACACGGTAATACAGGGCTATTCGCTACAGTTCAGTCGTCGGCCTCCGCGCTTTCAAGCCCGGACCGAAATGAAAGTGAACGCAGAAGCAGCCCATCTGCTTCATGCAGAAATAGCGAAGCTGCTACGAAAAAAAAAAAAAAAAAAAAAAAAAGGCGATAGAGAGAGTTCCTCCTTCTCTGACCGAGGCGGGCTTTACAGCCGTTATTTCCTCGTGCCCAAGAAGGACGGTGGGCTCAGACCCATATTAGATCTGAGACATTTGAACAGGGCTCTCATGAGACGGCCGTTCAAAATGCTTACGACCAGGCAGATCCTCGCGCTAATTCGCCCGAGGGACTGGTTCATATCTCTAGATCTGAAAGACTAGCGCAGTCAAAAGAGGAACTCATCTCTCACAAGATAGCGCTTCTCAGTCATCTGGAAAGCCTGGGTCTTTCGGTGAACTGGGCCAAGAGCTCACTTATCCCCAGTCAGTCAATTTCCTTCCTAGGAATAGAACTGGACTCGGTGGCGATGACGGCCAGGCTGTCAGAACAGCGCGCGCGCTGTGTTCGACACCTCGCAGCATCCTTCCAAAAGGGCAGATACCTCCCTCTGAAACGTTTCCAGAAGCTGTTAGGCCATATGGCATCAGCCGCAGCGGTCCTACAGCTGGGTTTACTTCGAATGCGCCCGCTTCAATGCTGGCTGAAATCGAAAATACCCCGCGGAGCGTGGGTTTCGGGCAGCGCTCAAGTCAGCGTGACTCAGGTCTGTGTCTCAGCCCTGCAGCCCTGGCTAGCGCCCGAATGGTACCGACAGGGAGTGACAATGGGAGTCATCTCACACCGCAAAGTGGTCTCGACAGACGCGTCCAACATGGGTTGGGGAGCGCTTTACGGGGGCAGACCAATCTGCGGCCCCTGGTCGGGCCCAGAGCGGAACCTCCATATAAACTGTCTGGAGATGTTAGCGGTCGAGAAGGCTTTGAAGCATTTTCTCCCATACTTGCGGGGACACCACGTGCTAGTTCGCTCAGACAACATGTCAGTGGTGTCCTACGTGAACCGCCAGGGCGGACTCAGATCCAGAGCCCTGCGCGCTCTAACAGAACGCCTTTTGGTCTGGGCTCAGGGCTCGCTGCGCTCGCTGAGAGCCGCGCACGTGCCCGGGCACCTGAACGACGACCCGGACAAACTGTCCAGGGACAATGTTACCCCAGGGGAATGGGCGTTACACAGCCAGACGGTACAGACGTTGTGGCGCCGCTTCGGCGAAGCGAAATTGGACCTTTTTTGCCACAAGCGAGAACGCTCAGTGCAAAAGGTTCTTTTCGAAGAGCAAGGATGCGCTGGCCCAAGTTTGGCCCAGTGTCCCGTTGTACGCTTTCCCCCCGATCTCAATGCTGCCTCAGGTATTAGCAAAGATCAGGGAAACGCGCTGCGCAGTGCTCCTCATAGCCCCGCACTGGGAGAACCAACCCTGGTTCCCGGAGCTGGTGAGCCTGTCAGACACAGCCCCGTGGCCGATTCCGGCGAGGAGAGACCGTCTCTCTCAAGCCCGAGGGTCAATTCTGCATCCCCATCCAGAGCGCTGGTCTCTGCATGCGTGGGTAATCAACGAATATTCGCTGATCTGCCAGAAGGGGTAGTTAACACGACCTCGCAGTCCAGAGCCCCCTCGACGAGGCGGCTCTATGCGTCTAAATGGTCAGTGTTTAACAAATGGTGTGCAGGGAAGAGTTTGAACTCTCAGTCCTGTGGGGTTCCACAGGTTCTGAACTTCCTCCAAGAGCTCTTGGACGCGGGCAGGTCCCCCTCCACGCTCAAGGTGTATGTTGCGGCGATTGCTGCGTTCGCCGACTCGGCGCGCGGCCGCGCACTAGGAAGAAACAAACTCATTACCCGTTTCCTGCGAGGCGCCAGGAGGCTGAACCCTCCGCGGCCACCTTCGGTTCCGATATGGGATCTGTCTTCGGTCCTGGAGGCCCTTAAAGCTTTTCCCTTCGAGCCGTTAGACTCTGTGGGTCTCTAATACCTCACTTTCAAAACCGTTTTTCTGCTGGCCCTCGCCTCAGTAAAACGTGTGGGTGACTTGCATGCGCTATCAGTTAGCGCGTCGTGTCTCGAGTTTGGACCTAACGACTCGTTAGTCATTCTCAAACCTAGACATGGCTATGTCCCTAAAGTGTTGGGTACTCCTTTCAGAGCACAGGTTATCTCCCTCTCAGCCCTGCCGCCGGCAGCCAGCGAGGTCGATAATAACCTCCTTTGCCCTGTCAGGGCGTTAAGGCTTTATATTACGCGCTCTGCAGCCTTCAGGCTCTCAGAGCAGCTCTTTGTTTCGTTTGGTGGGCACACCAAGGGTCTCGCCGCCTCGAAACAGACGCTATCCAGATGGATAGTGGACGCTATTGCGACAGCATACGCGTCCAAAGACCTGCAGTGCCCTCTGGGCATACGGGCTCATTCCACCAGAGGCGTTGCCTCATCGTGGGCATGGTCCAGTGGGATTTCCATTTATGACATTTGTACGGCAGCAGGCTGGGCCTCCCCGTCTACATTTGTTAGGTTTTATAACCTGGAAGTTCCCGCCCTGCAGGCTAAACTTCTTGCAGTCTAAAATCATGTTCATGCCCTGCTCTTCGCAGGCTGGATATTAGATTTGACTCTTCTGGTCGAGCCGCACTTTCAGGGAAAGCTTTTATATACAGACCGGCTGCGCCGCTCTGTTTCTCCCTACGGGTGCTTATGTACATGTGTTGGCCCGCATTGCTGGCCACCTCTCTCCCCACTCTTCACTCCCCGGGTCCCCTCCCCCTGGAGTTGTGTGTGGATGCATGGCGCGCACGGCGTTGACAAAGGGTTCCCGTAGCGTAAGTTCCTTACGCAATACGAGAGAACCTCTCGTAAGAGAACGATACTCGGTTACTCACGTAACCTCGGTTCTCTCTAGAGAGGGAACGAGTATTGCGTTCCCTGCCGTGCTTGCGCCTCGAGCTCATGTCGCTTCATTCGACAGAAACCAGAGAATTAAGCCTCCGAGCCCTGTTTTTATACGCTCTGACGCCGCCCCTTCTGGCGGGCTGTGACGCGCGAGGGCGCGCGCACCCTGATTGGGCGTGACGTCACGCGGGGCTCACTGGTAGGCTTAAGCAGTTGCCGCGCGGCAGCCAATGAGCACGCAGTATTGCCCGCTCTAGCTCTGCTGTGCTGCCTGCTGCACTGCGTTGACAAATTATGAAAAATTAAGGATAATTTTTTGGCTTCAGTATCTCGAGAAAAGATGACTTTTCCCGTAGCGTAAGTTCCTTACGCAATACTCGTTCCCTCTCTAGAGAGAACCGAGGTTACGTGAGTAACCGAGTATCGTACGCCATGAGAGTATCGCGATTCGTATCGTTGGTGGTGTATCGCGGTTTTTCGGTTCGGTTCGAATATCGTTACACCCCTACTACATTGGTTACCTATAAAGTCCCGTATTAATTATAAGGTATTGCTACTGACTTATAAAGCCCTAAACGGCTTAGCTCCAGTCTATTTAACCGATCTTCTATCGCCCTATAATCCATCACGCTCTTTAAGATCACTAAATTCAAGGCTTTTGGTCATTCCTAGGATATCCAGATCCACCAAAGGAGGGAGAGCATTTTCACATTTAGCTCCAAAACTCTGGAATAGTCTTCCTGATACTGTTCGTTGCTCAGACTCGCTCTCCCAGTTTAAAACTAGATTAAAGACGCATCTCTTCAGCCAGGCATTCATATAATACTGTTAATCTTACAGTTAAATCCGGTCTCTAGTTCATAAACGCCAGAGGAGAACTGGCCCCCGACTGAGCCTGGGTTCTCCCAAGGTTTTTTTTCTCCATTAGGTCACCTGATGGAGTTTTAGGTTCCTTGCCACTGTTGCCTTTGGCTTGCTCAGTTGGGGATATTTGGACGTTCCACTAGAAACAAACATTGATGTATTGTTTTAATTTAATGCTGTGAAGCTGCTTTGATACAACCTACGTTGTGAAAAGCGCTATATAAATAAACTTGACTTGACTTGACTTGACTTGACACCATCACGTGAGCTGGGGAAGATGAGCTGGTTTCGGTGTTTGGTTGGTAGGGCGCTCCGTCACAGTGTTGTTCCCTCATGGTTTTGTCCGCAGTGTGTGGTGGCCACTGTGGCGTTCGGGATGGGCATCAATAAATCTGACATCAGGAAGGTCATCCACTACGGGGCTCCCAAAGAGATGGAGTCGTACTATCAGGAGATCGGGAGGGCCGGCAGAGACGGGCTGCCCAGCGCCTGTCACGTCCTGTGGATGCCTGGAGATATGGCCCTGAACAGGTGAACACTCACCCTTCCTTAACTAGCTGGACTTACAAGACGTTTTCTGATGCGCCTACTTAAAATATATCTGCTTTTGTTTTCCGGAAGATTCATACTCAATCAATCCAAAAGTGAGCGCTTCAGAGGCTACAAAATAGACATGATGGCAAAAATGGAAAAGTATCTAAATTCAACCAAATGCAGACGAAAGTAAGTGAATTTAATTTTGGGTGAATCTCATGAAAGATTATTTCAACTCAATCAAAGAAAATGTGTTGTTACTAAGGGGTGTAACGATACCGTAAACTCATGATTCAATACGTATCACGATATTGAACTCGATGTGATATTATTGCGATACTCCAAGACACATGATAGAAGGTTCACAAAAAATGTACTGTTGATTAAAATGCTAAATTTGGTGTTAAATTGTGTGTGTAAATGAATAGTCTTGGACTTGGTGCTGAAACCCAAAGCTCAGGACAATCGAGACGCCAGAATAACAATATTCATGATTCTGGAGCTGAACATACAGGATTATTGTAGATGAATATGCTTGTTCTCTGTTACTGACTAGATATATTTATAATAATGTAGGACACTTTTTACTGGTAACATAAAACATTTGTCATTATCAGACGCACAAATATTCCCCCATTGCATTATTATACATTATATTCAACATTATAGTAGTTTAATGTAGTACTGACACTAAAACTCTGTAAACTTGAATTTTTTTTTCTCAGAAATTTTCATTTTGGGTGAACTATACACAATACATATTGTCACTATCCACGATACATATTGCATTTTTGTATTGCGATATATTGTGACACAATATATTGTTACACCCCTAGTTACAACAACAAAAAACTCATTGCATTACAGCAAATTTAGTGGGAAATATTCCTACATAACATTATTATTTCATTTTCACATATTTATTAAGACTTTTACAATCCTATTGAGACGTGATTTTTGTAATGTAAAGGTGATGATTTTCTGAGCATTGTGTGAATTATATCGTAGGTTGATTTTGTGTCATTTCGAGGACAAGCGCCTGAGGAAAGTGACGTCGGGAATTCTGGGTAGCAGTGCTTGTTGTGATAACTGCAGGACAGGGTGAGTGGATCTGCTCTCTGTGTGTCTTCAGACTGCTCTGATAGTTCATGGAGGATGACATGCATTATGGTGTTGTGCTGTCAGTGTGAACAGAGGCGATCCAGAGCCGGTCCAGCAGGACTTCGGCTCGTGTGCCTATCAGCTGATGAAGGCCGTCAGCACTATGGATGAGAGGTTTGGCATCACAGCGCCCATCCTCTTCCTGCGGGGCTCAGTACGTCACACACAACACCCCTTAACATACAATAACATGCTAAACCCTCTGCCTCGGAATGTGGCCGAATTTGTTTTATGTCACTTGATTAAAATCAGTTACTAATCCAAAAAGTCTTGTCTTCAGATGAGGGGACGCAAAAGGAAAACATATGTTTATACTGCTTCAATGAGGCCTTTATCTTTCACACATGAGTTTGTAAACTCAGAACTACAAATGAATATGTGTGATCTCTGCTTCAGAGCGCTCAGCGGGTTCCCGATCGCTTCCGGAAGCACTCTCTGTTCGGCATCGGCAGGGACGTCTCAGAAACCTGGTGGAAAGCTCTCGGCAGAGAACTGGTGGCTGAGAAATATCTGATGGAAGCCACAGGCCACAACAAATTCAGCACTCTCTGCAAACTCACACCCAAGGTACTCACACCCAAGATATCTCATGAAGCTTTAAGTAAAGCATGTTTCAGGGGTGCGTCGCCTGAGGGGGAGAAAGGTGGGACTGCACTTTCAGCCGAGAGAAGAAACGCTCATTGGACAGTCCTTTCAGCACTTTATTGGCGGGAGCATGAACTCTGCACTGGATTTATTGTCTGGATGCATTCAAATCTATAAAACTGCCTCTCGTGATGGTGGTATTTATGTTAGAGTATAAATAGGGGGATTTTTAGGTGCCAAGTACACTTATAGTATATGCTAGAATTATTACAGACTTTATGCATAAAATGTTGTGGAAAAACCATGATGTGTTCATGGAGATTGTTTGTGAATGTTTGGCTCAGGGCAGATCGTGGCTGAGTAAAGCTGAAGATGAGCGGCACAGGCGACTCCTGCTGCAGCCCAACAGGGATCTGTTCATCAGAGCCATCACCGTACCGCGGTAAGACCCGCACACACACACACACATGTGCACTGTGTAGGTGAGGACACACCGGGTCCACGTGGCAAACCTGAGTTAGAGGGCTGTGGCCAGTTGTTTTAGGTTATTTTGCTCACAGATTCCAGTGCCTTCAATCTAATACATAGCTTTCCTTTAATGAACATTTTCTTGTGTTTTTTATCTTCAGTGATTTACATTGTGTTAGCTTTTATTTTGTATGATATGCTTCATGTAACATTGTGAAAGGTGTTCTTTTGTTGCAGAATAGCAGGCACTGGACATTTTCCAGCCATGCCAAATAGCGTGGCACAATGACCTCTGCATGCATTTGTCATTATATTCCTGGTGTGTCTTTGCAGGAGAAAAGCAGATCCGGCACATGTTGGGTTTACTGCTTCTGACCCTCAGCCAGATTACACTCGGGTCAGTGTCAATGCGGAAATCTTCCTTTGAATGAACCGTTTTACTTTTAAATGCTTGATTTTATTGTTTTCTGCAGCCCTCTCTTGTTTCTTTTCAGAGGTCAAAGGTCAGTTCTGGAGTTGACACACCTCAGATGGTGGAGAAAGCAGGCTTACCCTCAAGGTATGAATTATAAATAAATATTTACTGAAATTTTGACTCCAAATTGACATTTTTCTTTGATTATGGTTTGTGTATGTTGTTCAGAGGTTTGCACCACTTCCTGTGTCACGTCACAAACTGTCTTGGCATGTGTTTACAGATCAGCTGCCAGACCAACCCAGATCCGCACTGAAGTCCGAGCCCAACCGCCAGCGGTCTCTGCCAGAGAGATCCAGCTACAGGTACTGAACGTAGATCAGCTCTGCCACTGTGAGGATCAGCCCAGTGCTGACATTTATCAATCCTTCTGATTTCTTACGAGTAACTGAGTGATTTCTGAAAGCTCACACAGCAGCGTACGTCTCTGGAAACAACAGTCAGGATCAAAGTCTTGTTTCTTCTGTTTTTGCAGTCTGAACTGTATGGTAAGCTGGTGTCTGAGCGTCAGAAGTTAGCTAGTCTCAGAGACATCCCACCAGCTCTACTGGCTACCAATAAAATCCTGTTGGACATGGCAAAATTAAGGTAACATTTGCTTGAAGGAAAGGGTTTGTTGGCCTTTGGATAATGTAGGATAGTGTAGTATTTTACTACGGTCACATTTACTGTTGCTCTGTGCAATCTCGCAGACAAAATCTAGTTATTCTAATAGGAATCTGGAATCTGTGCCACTGGGAGTTTTGCGTGAGGGTGGAAAAAGTTCCCCATGATGCAGATTTTTCTATTTTTGTCACTTGAATTCGCCGCAAGAGAAAGCTGCTTGTGTTGAAAGAGTCTTCTGTATGAGCTGTGCTTCATACATCGCTACGCTATTGACAGTAAACAGTGGACCTTTTTATGAGACCGCACTTTGTTAAAAAAGCCAAATTTGTACTGACGATTTAAAAGAAAGAATAAACCAGTGTTATAAGGTGGTGATGTAAAACTTAGGCAGACATGTCTGTCATATGTCATATTTTGATGCTTCATGTGGACTTCATTTGGCAGGCCGTGCTCCACATCCAGCTTGAAGCAGGTGGACGGTGTTTCAGAAGCCAAAGCGTCCATGCTCACGCCTCTGATAGATGTCATCGCCCGCTTCTGTCAGACACACAGCTTACAGGTACTCATAAACACTGTACATCGTGCACTACTCTTCAAAAGCTTGGGATCGGTACGTTTTGTTTTGAAAGACGATTCTTATGATCGCTTGCATTATTTGATGCAATAAAATGTATCATTGCTGAATAAAATGACTAATTTCTTTTAAAATGTGATCCCAAACTTTTGAACGGTGTGCAAAAATATTGATAGTTTGATGTGCAAAAATAATGACTATAGGTCACACTTTATATTAGGTGTCCTTAACTACTATATACTTAACCATTAGATTTAACTTACTAATTACGTACATGTTGGTGCATTTTAATTATATTTAAAGTACTTGCATTTAAATGACAGTTGTAGTTACACTCTCTTTACTCCTAAAGCCAACCGTACCTCAAACTTATTAGCAGTAAACGTACGAGTGTATAGTCTTTTGGGTATTTTATGTTAGTACATAATAGTTAAAGGGATACTCCACTTTTTTCGGAAATATACTCATTTTACAACTCCCCCAGAGTTAAACAGTTGAGTTTTACCGTTTTAGAATCCATTCAGCCGAACTCCGGTTCTGACGGTACCACTTTTAGCATAGCTTAGCATAGTTCATTGAATCTGACGAGTCCAATAGCATTTCTTTCAAAATGACCAAAGAGTTTCAATATTTTTCCTATTTAAAACTTGACTCCTCTGTAGTTAAACCGTGTACTAAGATCGACGGAAAATGAAAAGTTGCGATTTTCTAAGCCTATATGGCTAGGAACTACTCTCATTCCGGCGTAATAATCAAGGAACTGTGCGGCCGTACCATGGGTGCAACAGGCGTAATGATATGACGCAGCGCCTGAAAATAGTTCTAATAGGTTAGACAAACTTAGTCCCGGTCACGTTGGAAGAAGTTACCGAGCTGGGGACTATTTTCAGGCGCTGCGTCATATCATTACGCCTGCTGGACCCATGGTACGGCCGCACAGTTCCTTGATTATTACGCCGGAATGAGAGTAGTTCCTAGCCATATAGGCTTAGAAAATCGCAACTTTTCATTTTCCGTCGATCTTAGTACACGGTTTAACTACAGAGGAGTCAAATTTTAAATAGGAAAAATATTGAAACTCTTTGGTCATTTTGAAAGAAATGCTATTGGACTCGTCAGAATCAATGATCTATGCTAAGCTATGCTAAAAGTGGTACCGCCAGACCCGGAGA
Source organism: Squalius cephalus (assembly GCF_949319135.1). Classification (NCBI taxonomy): domain Eukaryota; kingdom Metazoa; phylum Chordata; class Actinopteri; order Cypriniformes; family Leuciscidae; genus Squalius; species Squalius cephalus. Next base: position 27,634,335 of record NC_137145.1, on the reverse strand, counting down.
TCGGCTGAATGGATTCTAAAACGGTAAAACTCAACTGTTTAACTCTGGGGGAGTTGTAAAATGAGCATGTTTCCGAAAAAAGTGGAGTATCCCTTTAAGGCCACCAACTTTTTTTTGGATTGACCTGTCAGCATCCAGGACCATGTCCATACATTTTATAGTGGATGTTACTGATTTATCATCTTTAGGAGGAAGTGTTACGCTGTATGATTATGATAACGAGTTGTTCTGTGAATCAGGTGGATGTTTCCTCCAGCTCGCCTCCACCCGTCCCAACAGCAGGCGTAGCGTCTGTGGGCCAGTTTCTGCCGGAGAGCGTCTCCGTCACTTACAGACTGTTCCAGGTGGAGCACAAGAGCATGGTACGACATTCCCCTCGTATTACTCGCCTTAAGTGCAGTCTCGCTCATCTGTTTTTGACAGAATTATTATAACTGAGCGTGGTGTGATTGAGGTGGTGTGTTTAGCTGGGGCAGGTTCAAGCTCAACGTTTGCAACGTTTTGCTACGGTTTCCGGGTTGAATGACATGTTTCCTAGAAACGGTGTGTAATGGGGTTTGAGACACGTTTTCTCTTGTTTGGTGGGTGTGTCAAAAATGTTAGCCTCAGCAGCAACATGTGTATAAACCACGCGGTATTAAAGAGACTTTCACATTGGGTCCAAGTAAAGACCTTTACAAACGTGTCCTCTGCTGCTCAGTATACGCAACAATTGAAGATATTAGAAGACATGTTTGTCGTAAGAGTTTTATAGTAAAAAATATAGCATATCAACAGTGATCAGCAAAATAATAAGGTCATATAGATCATAACACAGTCTCGGAGGTGAGAAGTGGATTGTCCTTCTCCTGAAATGCGAGGCAAATGTTGGATCACAATAATTAGGAACCACAGTTTCCACAAACCCCTTCACTCGATTGGGGTGTTCTCCTGTATTCTGGATGGCGAGGGCAGTGACTGTAACATCGAGCGTATTTTATATTTACACGTATTTATATCGATTTCACCAGGATCTGAAAATTCTTCAAGAAGAGCACAGAGAATGTCCTTCTCAGCTGCCGTAGTTTCAACTAGGGGTGGGCGATATCTCGATATTTACGATATATCGAGATATTTTTTAAACTCGATATGGATTTTGACATATCGTATATATCGATGTATTGTTTATATTTAATTCTGATTTCGCCACTTTGCTTGTTTGCCTTCTCTGTGCTGTGCTCGCCCCCGCCCTCCTCCGCCTCCTTGCTTTTGTTCTCCCTCCCAGTCCCCTCGCGTGTTGTCTCATTCAACCAAGTCTCCCGAGTCCGGTCAGGCACATCAATCTTTCCCCGCCCAGCGAGTGCTTGAAGTGCGTCAGAAACAGCGCGCGCGCGATCAGTTGTTGTTGGTAATTTTTTGTGTAGCGTCGCCTCTCGCCGCATTGCTTTTGTTTGAGTGCGCTTAACACACTCACACTTAACATGCTCCCCTGTAGAAACGGGCAGCTCGCGCCAGGTCTAGACACGGTGAAAGTTTCCTGATTGTGACGGATGGCGAATTTACATGACACATTATAAATTAGCATTAGCCTACCTATTCTGCTATAGATACAGTGCCAAAAAGAAGAGGATAAAGGTGGATAAAGACAGAGGTAAAGTGATGTAATGAATGAACAGTTTATCTAATTGCATAGTAGTAAGATACTGTAATTTAATGGCAGTTATTTTTACCTTAAACTTTATGCTAGCAGTTGTTCTGAGTTCTCCAGAGGCCCCAGACAGTGTGATTTTGTAACAATCATGTCAATTTTTAGATGCATTTTTATCACTTTTTTTTTTAAATTAATGTTTTACTCTACAGTTGTGCAGTTTTTGGGGGATATATGGCTTTTTTTTTTTTTTTTTTGCCAAAATTAAATTAGTAATGATATTTCTATACAGGTTTATTAAAAATAGTGCAATATGTATTATTTCTTCCTTTATTTTACAGTTAAATTATTATTTTTGTATACAGGGATTTTTTTTTTTTTTTTTAAATGTCGCTGAAGCACTTTGTTCCTACATGAACTGCCTACCTATTTGCACTTCAATAAAAAAAGACTTTGTGGTATTTGGCATATTTGTTTTTGCAGTAGTTTTTGGGGGGTTATTTTTCCTGTAAAGATATCGAGATATATATCGTATATCGAGATATAGCAAAATATATCGAGATATATTTTTTGCTCCATATCGCCCATTTCAACTCTTGCATTATCAGAACAGGGAGTTCAACGCACCACCGTTTCCGTTTAAAAAACACTTTGCAACTTTTTGTCGGGGCTGAATGCAGTTCAGTTGTGTGTGTGTGTGTTGTGTAGAGGCAGGTGGCAGACGCGCGCTCTCTGCCCATGGCTGTGGTGGAGTCTCATCTGCTTCAGGCACAGGAGTCGGGCTGTGCTGTGGACACGGGCAGAGCTGGACTCTCAGAGGACCTCTACAACACCATCAGGAAACACATCGCCTCCACTCCTGCCAGCTCAGGTCAAACACATCAGCACACTATCGCTGATCTAAAAGATCACAGTAATGAATAATTCATCTTTTATCTTACTTCTGTTTTATTCCTCAACAGATCTGAGTGATTTTAAAGCGATCCGCTCTCGTGTTCCTGAAGATATCAGTAACTTTCTGCTCAGGCTGGCGGTTTACCGACTCCAGAGAGACGCTCATCAGGACATCAGCTGGATCGAGCCGCGGGTGCGTCTCACCACTCGCATTTCATCGAAATCATTTTGTATTAGTTGAATATTATATATTTTTTTATTTTTTTATTTATCTATCATGTGTGTATGGCAGAAGTGGAGGTCACCAGCAGAGGGCAGCACAGTTCTGTCTCTTCTGGATTAGAGAAACTGATGAACTGATCTCTACTAAAATTACTGATTTCAATATCAATATTTTTTTAAAGCTTCTGTCTATTATTTATGTTTAAGAGTTTATCAGTTCTTTCCACTTCCTCTGTGGTGAGCAGGATTATTCATGGTGTTTGATAAATGCAAATACTGAAGTTTACTATGACTCTTTTTATTTATTAATTATATTTCTGCTAAAATGAGTTTTATTATCTCAGAAATCATGTCCCAGAAAAATGCATGTTCATAGATCCGTCAACTCCTGTCACCAGTGCTGTGATTCAGGAAACGCTGTACTCAGAGAATCCTGCAGTGTGGCGTGACGTAATCTGTCTTACACCACTGTATAATGCTGATGTGCAGCTCATGTGGAATATTTGTACTTGGTATTTTTACACAATTTTCTGTGTGCGCGTAGAATGCACTTTTTCTCGCACGTTTCATCCTAAAACCTTCATGCTGTTTGTCCTCCGTGTGTGATGCGTGGCGTACTCTCATCTGTGTTGAGCTCTTGGAGTCTCAGTATTCTCACGTTAAGTCGCAACATCTGCTGTGTCTCTCAGACTGATTACGGCAGACCTACTTTATTTTTCTTAGCCGTCATCCCAGCATGCCTCATGTCCAGATGTGGCGTCATTGGCTTCTGCAGCTGTAGTAAAGTCTCCTTCATTTATACAGCGCTTTTAACAATATACATGTTCAAAGCAGCTTTACAGTGATAATAGGAAATTAAAGTAACAGAGATTGTTTTGGCTTTACAGCAGCTCTAGAATAAAGTTATTGTCCAGCTAAAGTTAGTTTTACACCTTATACACCTTTCCCAGAAGCCTCTGCTAGATTTGATGATAATATTGGATGATGTCTTATAGAAACGGTTTAGTAGCTATTACTTTCGTGATGGTCATGTGTTCCTCAGATGCCAGAATACAGAGACGAAATGCCCACAGATGTGTTTCTGCTGCAGGATAAGTCAGCGACAGCAGACAGGCCTGCTGTTAAACGTGCGCTTGAAGAGTCACAGCTCGAGTCTGATGTCATGGACACCAGTGAAGATGAGCTCTTCATCAGTATCCCCATGCCGCAGGTGACTGACATCACAGTGTTTCTGCTTATGATTTCTGAAATCAGTGCATATGTGGACAGACTTCATCTGAAAGCTGATCTTTCATTAGTGTGTCCAGGATGACCCCTGCTCGAGCGCTGGTGTCCGTCTGACGTCACGTGACCCGGGTCCTCAGAGCAGTGGAATGGTTCTGGCCTCCTGGAACCAGGATAAACTGGATAAGGACACGCAAGATCTCTTCAGCGATTCCCCTGTGAAGGTGCATTTTCAAGAACTGATACATAATCGTTCAAAGAATAATACACTACTGTTCAGAAGTTTGAAGTTAGGTACATTTTAAAAAATGAATACTTTTATTCATCGATGCTTTAAATTGGTGTCAGTTAAGATAATAATAATAATGTTACAAAAGATATCTGTTTAAAAAAAAAAAAGAGCACATTAGATTAATCAAAAGTCACAGCAAAGACATTGTAATGTTACAATAAAAATGCTGTTCTTTTGAACTTTCTATCTTTCTATTCATCAAAGAAAGTGTTCACAGAAATATGAAGCAGAACACAACTGTTTTCAACTGATTATAATCAGAAATGTTTCTTGGGCAAATCATATTAGAATTATTTCTGAGGATCATGTGACACTGAAGACTGGAGTAATGATGCTGAATATACCGCTTTGATCACAGGAAGAAATTACACTTTACTATATATATATATATATTGACATAGAAAACAGTTTATTTTTTTAAAATTGTAATCATATGTCACAATATTAATATTAATTTCACAATGTATTGTTAATAATAGAAACTGCACAAAGATACATTTCTAGTTTCTCTGAATTAAAATAAAAAGTAAAATATTTTATCATGTGAACTCAAATGAGTCTAGGATACTACGAAGTAGGGATAATGTACAGTCAGCCAGTTATTACAAAATAACCCAGACAAGGTCCCGATCATAAAAATGATAAAGATAAAAAGACATTTGGTTTCATTGATCATTATTAAGTATAAACATTTTTTAAAAATCTGAATTCGCTACATTGCTACTGAGTGAAAATTGTATGTTGTTCAAAACAGTATTGGGTACAGCATTATTTATGCTGTTTATACAGTTTATTTTTATTTATTTTTTACAATAAAACTATGAATATATACATAAAAATTGTGAATACAAAATACATTGAAAATTCTTGTCAAAAAGTGACTAGTAAAGACTGTGTAAAACACTTGAACTTCAGTACTGTGACTATGATTGTGACATGGATGCTGTTTTTGATGAATGCAGCACCTTCATCACCTCATCACATCATGTTAACACACACGTTTTTTAGGCTGTAATCTGAACCCCAACCCTTGGTTTAGGTGTAATCCTGTCTGCTAGAGTCACTGAGCATCAGACACCGGCCCCTGAAGAGCGGAGCACTGTCGCTGCTTTAGCATGAGCCAACTGTCTTTAACCCCTGCTTGACCTTTGACTCGCACCATTACCCGACACCTCCCATTGTAAGCTCAAAGCCATTAAGGTCATAAGGTTGTGACCTGTGTCACTCCGCTTCACGTCTGATCTTCAGGGGTGCAGGAGGTGTGACAGGATCAAGAAGATTTGATACTTTTGGCCCGTGTTTCTAAAAACAATAAAGGACAAAGGCCAAGTGAAGTTTATTATGAACACATTAATAACACAATGTAATAATACTACTACTTATTAAGACTAATATATCGCGTAATGTTAATTTTTGTGTGCGTGCTTCAGGTCTTTTCCAGTAACTTCCCGCCATAACTGTCTAGCGTGCATCGCTCTGTCCTGTTATCACATGATCTGTGACAGAAGCTGGTTTGAAGAGCACGTCCATCATTGCTCTTTTGTCCTGCAGTGACACGAGCCTGTAGATCGATATGAGATCATTAGGGCGTCTCTAAACACACCCTCCCTGATGTTCCCTCGCACAAATGATTTAACATGAAGACTGAACAGATTGCGAGGCAGGAAGATAAGAAGAGCTGGCTGGAAGGAAATGAAGTTTGGAGGGACACATAAATGGCTTATGAGGAATTGTGAGGGATGTTAATCCGATGGTGGGCAGCGCGGGGTTTTCCTCTGTTGATGCAGCTGTCTGCGTCATGCAAGCCTTCAAACCCAGCGTCTGCTCAGTGCTGTGGCTGTGACACACTCGGCAAGACAAAACCGCATGCATTTTAGGGCTGCGCGATTAATCGCAATAAAACCGCACTGATTGCGGCCGATCGGTAGTAAATACTGCCCCATCTGAACGCCAGAGGGCGCTCTCATGCAAACACGGTAAATATGCCCCGCCGCAGAAGTACAATAATGCGCATCACTCCAGGAAATCCCTATCGCTGTATCTGAATAAACAGAAGATTGAAACGCTTTGATTAAACATGACTTATAAACACACGACTGCCCTATTCTGTGTAAGAAGCACATCATCTCACAGGAGGAGGAGCTCAGCTGTCGTTATGAAGTGAGATTGGAGTAAATTAAATGCTTGCTATTAAATGTTGTCTGTTGTTGGACAAGAGGTTCATAAATGCTTCTCATGTTTTGGAAAGATGTTTGACGCGTGTTGTTTTTTCAAATGCACGTTATAAGCGACTCAAACTCACAGTGCTTTCAGACGGAGCAGCGTTTACAGAGCCGTACGTCAGTGACAAACTGCGCATACAAAATAATCGCAGCCTTTGCGATTTTAAAATCGCGATAAGCCGTCTCAAGATAAGTGCGATTAATCGTGCAGCCCTAATGCATTTTGTGGAAGAGCGTTGTTTTAGTTGTGCTTCAGCTCAACTGTGTGGATGAATGTGATCTTCACAATAGATTTACAGTGAACTCTGTTAGAGAGCTTCTTGTGATAGTTTATCTGTTCAGTAAATCACCTCACTCTCCTGTGGAGTAATAAAAACACCATCACTTTTACAACATTTCAAATCCCTCTCAAATCTCCTAAAGCCAAGCTGATGTTGATTCTTGTTTTATTACGAGCTGGTTCTCTCTTCTCCAGCAGACTCTCCTCTGTTCGGCGTTTGTTTAAGCGGCTCCATGTCAACCTTTCTCACTCGTTGTGTCAATTAACCTCTGCCACCCCTGCCAAAAGTTACACGCTGTAGCCTACCTTTGAAAACCAAACATTGATTTTTCAAGCATCAGTTTGTGTGTGAACAGAAAACGGTGGACCGTCTGCGCAGGAATGGAGAAAGACCGAAATATGTCTGTTAGCCGGCTTTAGTACACGTGTTCTAGAGTAAACCAACAGACTGTAAGTGTGAGGAGGGACGTCTGTCCCTATAGCCACCGTTACGATTTCCTCCATTCATACACACGCACGAGTCATTTGATGTTGACTAGTCCTGTTCCTTACACACACAGCATAAGATTGAGCTTGGGCCATTGTCGTAACAGTGATGCGTTTTGGTGTAATGATCTTGTCTTTTCACTCCAAAATCACCATATAGAGAACTGATGGGAGCAAGCTTCTTCCTCTAATCTTTGTAATTATTTGGCTTTAAAAGTTGAAAACTCATAAACGTGTGTAACAGAGGCCAGCTACTAAGAGCTGTGCAGACCTAACTCTTTCCCCTGAGAGTAGGGCCAGTTACACCAGCTACGGTTACATGCACCTTTAATACGCCTATAATCTGATGGATGGCTCCGTCGGACTGAAAAGCCTTCATTCTGAAGCTCAGTCGATCCGAATGAAAGTTTGATTGGAGCAAAAGGGGAGGTTAGACCCCAAATAATCCGAGATGCATATGTGTCTTATAAACGTATGTTTATTTAAATCTCATGTGTTAAAGGGAGTTCACCCAAAAAAGAAGATTCTGTAATTTACTCAACTTTACCCTCAAGTTGTTCCAAGCCTGAACTTACATTAGCTCCGGTGACGTGACAGCTCATCATGACATCTACACATGGCGACGGGGTCTGCACATGTGCTGAGTTTCTGTTCAGAGTACATATTAATGAATGGGATTGAAAGGTTTAGGGTTGATATAAACAGAGGTTTGAGAATCTTGACTCAGATTGGACTTGAGCACATGAGCGTGAGCTGTAGATGCTCCGGCTGGTCTTCGAGCAGGATTAACCGTTGGCTGATGGTTGTTCCCACAGACGGCGAGTCAGCCTGCGAAGAGGAAACTGCCTGACTGGGCTCAGCGGCCCAACGCCCCAGTGACTGCTGCTGCCGACAAGAGAACCAAGAAGAAGAAAGGACTTTTCAGTTGACATTCTGTCTTACTAAGCTGTGTAATGTTTTGATATTTTGTACAAGATTTCAGATCTTTTTTTTTTTTGTTTTGTTAATGGTGAATACTAATATAATCTAGTTCTACGAGAGCGTCTCATTATTTGTCAGCATTTGTTGTGGAGGATCTGTGAGTGAAGGGGGCCAGAACAACTCTAGGTATTTTCAGATTGCTCACACTGTTCTTGATTCGCACAGATCATGTTTTTGATTCTGCGAGTGTCCTGGAGCTGAACGCCACTGTCGATGTGGAAACACTTCTCCCAGAAAACACCAACTCCCGGGCCTCAACAGGGACCATTTCAACGCCTTCAGAGGACTTATTCCCTGAATTGGTTCATTCCTAGGTGTAAATATTTAGAAAATAATTCAATATTGACCAGAGACAATATGATTTTTGAAAGATGATATTGTGTGTTGCTAAGGAGGGAATAGTTTTGTTAAACATCACACAAACACCTGTAGTGTGTGTATGTGTGTGTCGGCCCTGTACAATTCACTTTACAAGGCTTTTATTGTCCATTCTGCTTCTGTCAAACACCTGCCTTCAGCAAGCATGACAGATTTCTGACCCCTCCAAACCTTCCCCATCATCATCATCATCATCAGTATTTCTCTGACAGGATCTTCATCTGATGCTCCTGAGCACTTCCTGTCTGAGTCTGTCTATGGCCAACACGAACAGCTTTAGCACAACTGTAATTGATTTAGTGACGTGTGTATGGTGCTTATGTAACCAGTGTAAACCATTCTTTTGTATAAAAATGTAACCGAAACAATCAAATTATTAAAGAGATGTAACTGTACCTGCACCTGGGGAACTGAGTGCCACGAGTCAGGGTTTACCAGTCCAGGAGAAATACTTTAAAGATATTTCTCTGATCTATACGGACACATGATGACATGAATGTACACTACAGGACGGAGGTTCATTACAGATAAAACAACAAAAGCAGACACATTCTTTCAAAGCAGCTTTATAGAAAATTGTGATGTTAATGTTTATAATATCTTCATGCTTTATAGTCACGTTTAGCAGATTAGAGCTGTGCGATAATATAGTTTACATTTGAGACGATACAAGCAATCAAGCAGTTGAGATTTGCTATATAATAAATGTATCACCCTACAGAATACTGTGTGTTTGCAGATGAATCTGGACACTTCTATATCCAACTTTATCTAAAGAGCTGGCTGATAATATTGTTACATTTAGCAATGATGTTATCAATCAAGCAAGCATGTTATTGGTAAACTGCACATCTTTAGAAACGTGATATTGAAACTAAGATGTTCTAGGAATTAGTTTTCTTGTCTTAAAAAAGTAAAATTCTGCTGTTGGAGAGTGTTATATAATCTACAGGATTGTTATTGCATTAAATCATTAACCAGACATACAATCTATGAATATACATTTTAACAATCGACTGCAAGCTAGCATTCAGATCTGCCTCCAACAAATGATAGAACCAAGTCCCCGTTCTATTTTGATGATTTGTTTCATTCGGAAAATGCAAGAAAAGCTGTCACTACTTCCATTTCATGACAACTTTTAGGAAATGTTTGATTGAATTTTTAAAGAATTGCTCTTATAATTGATTTTTCTTAACTGAAGCTGGTTTTCATCTGGCCCCTCGACACCTTCCTAGAGAACCTCCACCCTCTCAGGCTTGTCCACATGTTCGTGTGTGTGTGGTTGAGCAGTATCTCAGGAACTGCCTGAGGCTCTCTGTGAAATCCACACTCTTTGTAGCCGCCAGCTGTCCTGTGTGGCAAATACTGCGCATCCACTGTCAGTTTTGCATGGCTGAATCTCTTTGATGAAACCTGCCAGAGAACTGTGCCTGCCTTTCATGACACTGATGTTGTCGCTGATGAACATTCCCACACTGACGGAGGGAAAGGTGCCGTGCCTCATGCTTCTACTAGAGTCATCAGGTGTCCAGCTCTGCTCTGGAGAGTCCAGCTCCAAAACACCTGCCTGGAGTTTGCAAGCAGCGTTTGCGCACAAAGGTCCCTCACAGAACTGATCTCAGACACTCTTCTGAGGCAGTGTTACGGTTTAATGATCTACAGCAAAATAGAGCGAGCTTTGGTGAAAACTAAGTGAATATTTAATGACTGCAATAGTAATTTCTCGCTAGAAATGACATAAGAGGAAAACGTTGATCAAAAAGGTACATTTACACACAAACTGACGACCAGCCACAACTTCCAGATGCCATCTTTATGTTTCTAGCTCAACTGTCACAGAATGGAAAGCAAAGGATTGTGGGATATCAAAGACAGTGAAGGATACATCTATGCTGGCTTCAAAAATCGATCAGGGGTGGGTTTCCCGAAAGCATCGTTGGCCAACTATGGTCGCAAGTTCCGTCGTTACCAATAGAGTTCAATGGACATTGCGATGAACTTGCGACCATAGTTGGCCAACGATGCTTTCGGGAAACGCACCCCAGATGAAGGGATCTTGAAATGCATCCCCCGAAGGCAGCATTTATCAGTTTTCAGATGCAGTATGCGTCTCAATCAGCTCCCTAGTTCACTGATCAGGGAGTCGGCCATTTTAAGGTCTGTCTCAATCACAGAATCCTTCCAGGGCACTGAAACATTCACTCCCTAAAAAGTCCCACAATGCACCGTGAAAACCAGGGAGCATCGACGCTCACTATGTTCCCTTAACGGAAGTTCAGAAGTGTGAAACATAAATCACGTGAGCCGACTCACTACACGTAATGACACGAGATAGAGGTTTTATAAAGTACAAACCATTATTTTATGATGTCAGCATAAACATACATCGCTAGACAGGTAAAGAACATAATATAGCAAACATTTTTCATTTATTTCCGGCTAAAACGTTGCACATATATGTAACAAGCCGAGTATTTATCATAATGTACTTTAAATAACATTATAAGTAATGTCAGAAAGATTAATGACGTTGTCACATCACTGGAAATAAAGTCAGCGTGTAGTGAGCCAGCGTCCTTACTGTCCTTTAAGTGCTTTGAGTACCCAGAAAAGTGCTGTATAAATGTAATTAATTATTATTCTTTTTATTATTACCAGTGCCCGAGTTTGTAAACACAATATACTGGTTCACAACCTAGGAATCTATAGGGAGCTGACTGAGACACACCATGAGTTTTGACTCCCCTTTGAGAGGGAAGCAAAACACAATTTAATAAACTTTGAGCAAGTACACTTGCTGGAAGGAGACGGACGGTTTGTACTGGATCAAACCCAATGGACTGGAAGGGAATGGTTTCACAAACAGCTTGTTTTGAACTGGTGGTTCTTGGACACCAAGTGGATCAGCTCAGCTCTCCTCATTGGGTTCTTCTCAGAGCACTTTGAGAATGGGTAAATCTTGAACACTGCCTGTAGTCTGAAACTGACCCAAGCAAGAATGTTTGCCCCCCTGGAAAGTTTAGTGTGACTGTGTGTTTAGCTGGCTCTAGTACTTTATTGGGACAAGTGTGCTGAAATGTTTACATCAGCCCCACCCTTTTATCTATTCTAGATGTTACTGTGGTGGCAGAATCTTATGTTTGTGCGTAGGCACAGTTTTTGAATAAAACCAATGCAGGGTTTTATACATGAGACTCCATCAATGCAGGAATATTAGCAGCTATTATTTTTTATATTTTTACAATGACTACAGTCTAAGTTGACCACCAGTGGAAGTCAAATTTTAGAAGCAGTTATTTTTGGTGGTTTATTTCAGATTATTATTTGGCTCCATGGGGCTGTTGTGCCTTGCATGTTCTTTTGTTTTTTCTTTTGAAAAACCTTTTGAAATAGTTTCTTTTAATTTTACATTATTTTAGAGGCAAGGCTGTTCCTTCTAAGGTCAATGTTACATTGACCGAACTCAATATCATGTGACTTTCACATGGAAAACCTTACTTGACATTACATGGCCACAAACTGACTTTTAGGTCATCATAAAAGTGGCATACCATGAATTGCCGTGTACCTTTACAGCTACTTTTTGTTCTGTGTATATTATAATCCGTGTGATTGTATTAAATGACATCATGTAAAATACAAAAAGAGGGCACCAATTGAAAGCAGTGGGTATGGCTGTGGGCACCACTGAGAAAGGTCCTTCTAAACACCTTTTAAAGTTTTGACATCAAGTCTGTATAGCTGAGAGTTTGGAAGCTCACCAGGCAGGGCCAGCTGGAGTTCACAGAAGATAATCTAGGATCAGACTGTTACATGGATGTGTTTTGGTTCTGTTTTCCCTGTGCCTGTCATTTGACCCAGTTTTTCAGTTTGTTTGATTAATCGTCCCGTTCAGTTCACCTGTGTTCTCATTAATTATCTTGTTAGCTCTTTTGTTCGCTCTGTGTATTTAAGCCTTCAGTTTGAGTTAGTTCCCAGTCCGGTATTGTTTGTGTAAATATGTAGTTTTGACGTTTTCTCCTTTTTCATTAAAAAGACTCAAAATAACGTTGTTATTTCTCAACTCAGAATACCCGACTTAAACAGTTTTTTATAGCAGCGTTCTTCCCATTTTACTTTGTTTCCCCCCTTCTATGGACCTGCCAGCTATTCAGCTGCTCTGCCTGGAGCAGGGAGACTGTCCGCTGGGGACTTTCTACAGCTAGCGTGCCAAACGCACTACCCAGAGGTCTAAGGCACACATATTCCAGCAGACGGTCCTAAGGAAAACTTTGCCCAATGACTTGCCTGGCTGAAGACCACACCAGCCCCACTCCACATCCAGAGACCAGCCGCCCACGGGTTGCATGATGCTGACGTGAGAGCCCACCGCAGACGAAGGAGATCCGCCTGCCGCGATGGACGAGTCTGAGCCTGCTATGAGGACGGAGAGTGACATCACCCCGGAGCCAAATCCACACGGAGAGTCTGACCAGGTGTGTGAGCCCGCAACACTGTGCGTCGCCTACGGAGTGCTTGTGGAGTTCGAGGGAGGAAAGTGGGAGGAGAGCACCGCCCACAACCCCACCGCTGTGATTTCTATGGCCTCTGGAACATATCTAAAGAAATTATTGGAGATGTTTGAAGATGATAATTTACCTGTTTCTTCTAACCCCACTGGTTCCGCCCAGCTCTGAATCTCCTGTTTCCCTGCTGGTTCTGCCCAGCCCATGTTACTTGTGATCCCTCCCAGCCTCCCTCTCCTGCCTCCTCTGATGGCAAGTTCCTCTGCCCCGCCTCCGCCGGTTCCCTTCAGCCCCTCTGCATCTCCTACACTACACGGTGAGGATCTGCCTCTGCGCTTCAGGTCACCAGCTCTGTTAAGAGGATCCCCTGGCTCCGCCTCCAGACTCGGAACCCATCGCTCCACCTTGGCTCCTACAGAAACCATCATCCTGACGGCTCCACCGGGCTCCCTCATCCCTCTGGCTGTGCCTTGGTCAGACATCATCCAGACGGCTCCACTGGGTTCCCTCGTCCCACTGGCTCCATCTTGGTTTGACTTCATCCTGACGGCTCCACCGGGCTCCCTCGTCCCACTGGCTCCTCCATCTTGGTTTGTCTTCATCCTGACAGCTCCACTGGGCTCCCTCGTCCCACTGGCTCCATCTTGATCAGACATCATCCAGACGGCTCCACCGGGCTCTCTCGTCCCACTGGCTGAGCCTTGGCCAGACATCATCCTGACGGCTCCAACGGGCTCCCTCATCCCTCTGGCTCCGCATTGGTCAGACATCATCCTGGAGGCTCCACCAGGTTCCCTCGTCCCACTGGCTCCATCTTGGTTTGACTTCATCCTGACGGCTCCACCGGGCTTCCTCGTCCCACTGGCTCCTCCATCTTGGTTTGACTTCATTCTGACGGCTCCACCGGGCTCCCTCGTCCCACTGGCTCCATCTTGATCAGACATCATCCTGACGGCTTCACCGGGTTCTCTCGTCCCACTGGCTGAGCCTTGGTCAGACATCATCCTGACGGCTTCACCTTGGTTCCTACAGAAACCATCATCCAGACGGCTCCACCGGGCTCCCTCATCCCTCTGGCTTCGCCTTGGTCAGACATCCATCATCCTGACGGCTCCACCGGGCTCCCTCATCCCTCTGGCTTCGCCTTGGTCAGACATCCATCATCCTGACGGCTCCACCGGGCTCCCTCGTCCCACTGGCTCCATCTTGGTCAGACATTATCCTGACGGCTCCACCGGGCTGGAGCGATGGGTCCCACTGGCTTCGCCTTGGTCAGACATCATCCTGCCTGCACCTTCGGCTCCATCTCCCCCGGCTCTGCCTTCGGCCTCAGTCTCCAGTGCCAGCTGTGTCGTGTGGGCTCTCCGGCTCGTCAGCTCATCACCTGGGTCTCTTCTCCATCGGTCGTCTTCCCAATGTCCACCTTGGCCCCTCCCTCTACTCCACCCTGGAGCTTCATCCTGGCTGGTTTCTGGACCTCCATCTGGCTCCTCCTGCTCCTGGCCCCCCTTGGCACCTCCCACCCTTCACTTCCCCATGAACTTATGTGTTTGACTTGGTTTTGTCTTGCCCCTCTCCAGTTCCTCGACCTCCAGAGCCCCCGTCCTCTCTCCTCAGTTGAACTGTTTACGGCACGAGGACGCTCCTTATCAGGAGGGGGCAGACTGTTACATGTATGTGTTTTGGTTCTGTTTTCCCTGTGCCTGTCATTTGACTAAGTTTCTCACTTTGTTTGATTTAATTATCCTGTTCACCTGTGTTCTCATTAATTATCTTGTTAGCTCTTTTGTTTGCTCTGTGTATTTAAGCCTTTAGTTTGAGTTTGTTCCCTGTGCGGTATTGTTTGGTGTTAATGTGTAGTTTTAACTCTGTTTCTCCAGACGTGTTCTCCTTTTCATTAAAAAGACTCTTTGTTATTTCTCAACTTGAAATAATTACTACAAAAAAAATTACTACAAGTGACAGACAAGCTGGAAAAATTCAAATACGTTTTCCATCTCAATATAGTAGAGGAAATTGTGGGTAGTTGTTAAACGGGAAAGTTGTCTAACAGACAGTAACTGTACGTTTTTTAGTTCAAAATCCAATTACACAAAAGGTTGTTTTCTCTTTTACATTAAGATCAGTTTGTCCCCCAAAGCTAAAATTCAATGTCATCAATTTTTTTTGTATGTTTGTTAACAAGTAAATACAGTAAAACACACTGACAACATTAAGACAAGAGTCACTAATGATGATTTATTTTTTCTCAGATCAAGAGTATTTTTCAGAAATGTCAGATCACATTTATGCAGTAGGATGTTATGCATTTTATTTACATTCATTTTAGTTTCTATTTGCCAAAACGAGTTTGAGATTTTTGCTATTTCATTCATTTTAAAAGCTGTTTCAATTTTTCTCAACAACTTTAAATAGCCTTTATTGGCCTATAAGCTATTGTTGGGCAAAACTGAAACAGCGTTTAATAAAACTTTTAAATACACTTAAAAAAATAAAAAAAAACTTTTAAAAACTTAAACAAATAAAAATAAAAAATAAAAACTTTTAAAATCTGGGTTGTTTCAACCCATGTTTGGGTCAAATATGGACAAACCCAAACATTGGTTTAATTTTTTAATTCCATTTTAAAACAAAACGGTTGGGTCTGTCCATATTTGACCCAAACATAGGTTGAAAGTTGACAGCTAATAATTTTTTTTAGAGTGCAGATGTTGTGGAAGAATACTTTTTGTTTAGTTTTGACAGAATATCACATGCCTATTTAATATATTTTAAAATCCCTAACCACTGTTTACTAAGGCTATTAAGTCCGTTAACCCACACACGACGCGACAAATCGAGCTGTCCTTCGTCGCGTCGCATACGGTGTCGCGGAGGGGAAATCCTCACCCCGCCTCCTGTAATACGATCAGCTGAAGAGCCGACAGAACCCACGCGTCTCTTCATTCACTTCTCCTGCTCCACTTTAATCCGTCCCGTTGAACGCAAGAGACGCGCGCGCGAGGATGCGGCGGATTCCGTCAGGTCGCGATTGTTCCGCGCTCTCCGCGCTCTGTGGAGTCGCCGTGTGTTTGTGCCTGTGGACGCGCGTGGTCCGGGGTGGGAGCGTCGCGTGCTCGCCGCCCACGGCGTCAGTGCAGGAGCGCGTGCGCCGCTCGGGGGTCGTGTTTGAGGGCAGGCTCCAGGAGGAAGAGCGGCCGGGCAACGCGTCGCGTCAGGTGCGCGTCAGGGTGCAACAGGTGTGGCGGCTGAAGACGGGAGGGCTCCTCAAGAACTCTGTGGTGTCGCTCATCTGGTTTGAAGGTGGCAGATGTTTCCAGCTCAACACCGGGATCCGGTACATGTTCTTCATGGAAGCCACTAATGACACGTCCGTGTTCACGCCGGTCTTCCCTCCGGTGGAGACCAAGCGCACCGTGAGGAAGGACGTGAGTCTAGTGCTCTGTCAGGAGTGCGGTAAGACCCTCATATATACCTGTCAGAAGTGCTTATGCACGGGAGTTTAGTTCAGTGACACACAGCAAAACTAAACTGGAACTTTCTTTGCGTTTTGTTTTGTCTCCTGACTGTTGATCTTGGTGCTGATGTGGAGCTCGGGGGAAAGTACAGTGATGCTATCAGATACACTTCATATTCATTCAAAGCACATTATAATGCAGCTTGGTTCTGGGCTGGGCATTTTAAAGCCACGATATTTTGCATAATGATTTTAAATGAACTCTTCACATTCCAGGGTTGGGTAAACTTGAAGGGAAGCTACATTTGTCCCAACAGCAAAAGAAAAATCAGTAATATCATGCTACTGAATGAGATATTTACAGGACACTCCAACATTCTTCAAAGAGTACTGTAGTAATGTCCATTGTAGTGTTGGACAGAGAGAGTTTTAACTAAATATGTTGCTATCTGATGTTCATTTAACAGAATATTTAAGCATACATCCTCTGAAGATCTCAGACTGCTGTCAGAAGGGCTTGTGTGTTTGACAATATATTCAAACTTGTTTGACCAGCTTGACTTGATGGATGGATAAAACTGTTTTTTGTGTCATTTTTCATTTTTTTTCATTTTTGGCACTCCAGTTCACGTCATGCAAAATAATTATTCAAAATCTGGACCGTCAGTGCCTTAAATCTGTGTTTTTGGCAGGATTTCCGCAGAGATTATTACCACTAATGTCATCACCAGATTCTGATGGATTACAGAAATTCCTGCTCAACCCTGTTGCCTCTGTATTAAAGCTAAACCTAATGATTTGAGCGAGGAGACATTACCGGAAGCTTTGGCTTGGGTTCACTTTGATTAGCTCATGTCACATCATCTGTACTTACAGAATGTGAGGTTGAAAGGTTAGATGAGGTGTTATGAACCATCTTAAGTTAAAGATGATTCTTCTACTTCTCATTTGTCTGCTATAGTTTAGGCTTGATCATTGTCTGACATATTTTGACTCGTGTCTGCTAGCGTGCCTACCTACAGTCAGTTGATTTTGCTTGGTGGTTTAACACAAGGTCCAAGTATAGTTCAATTTTAGAGGCTACACAAGTCGTTCTGCCTTTGTATGTTCCCTACACATCTTTGTTATGCACCAACAGTCTTGAAGTTCTGGCACTACACATCATAGTGAACCAGTATGTTTGGGTTATTAATGGTTAACGGTTATTAGACCTGCAACATAACAGCATTTGTGATAGAAATTAATGAATATGTATTTTGGCTTTGTGATTGAGCTGCCTTTGTTTGAGTTTGGCAAGATGAAATCCTCCAGTATTGCTTCATCGCCTGTGTGCAGCGGTAATGCTGTAAGAAGCTTTGAGATGTTCATGAGCTCAGCGTTGTGTTGTTTTTCTCACTCAAAAATAGTACAATAGATTCAATAAGTTGTTAGTCTTGAGTGTTCATTCCAGTTAGACCAGTGCCGTGTTGCTCTCGAGTGTGTTTAATACCCTCTGGGAGAAGGTCATTCACTGCTCTCACTGGTGCTGACGCAAATACTCCTCTGCTGTCTTTTAATCTCACTATTGTCAGTTTATCTACTTCCAGTCCTGGCATGAACTGAGAGATCTGTCCCATTAATTTTATGAGAATTTAATGATGAGAATTTGAATAGGATATCTATTGGATATCTAGACATCATAAAGATTAGGGTTTTGAAGAAGAATGAAAAAGCATGTGTCAAATGAATGATGATTTTGACACTTATTTAAAGTGTTCAGAATCAGATTGGGAAAACATCTCTAATATCATGATGTACAATACAGTTAGTAAAAGCAGGAGAGGTTGCAATAATAATTTCAGGGACAGGTAATTTATGTTTTGTTGAATACTTAATATTAATCGTATTTAAAGCGCTGATTTTCAAACCATTGTTTTTCTTCCAATTTCTATAATGGCAATTGAATTGATTTTAAAGGCTTCAACTCCTAAGGGAACTACAAATTCCATCCTTCTGTCAGATAATAACGTTATTCATTTTCTTTATTGAATCTTATTGATTTACAATTGCCTGCAGGAGAAGGCATTACTGAATGGAGTCTGGGTTTAGCCCAAGCAAAGTGACGAGGAAAATATTGAAGACGAGGGGAAGAGAAAACCGCGAGCTTCTAGAACATTATAATGCAGTTTAAAATGGGTTAAGTCGCTGCTGATCTTGGATTGTAATAAATCTACGTTTTGTTTTTTCCTTCATTAGTCTTTTACTTAATAATGTTTCATTGTTTTACTTCAGTGAATAAAATCAATCACACAAAATCCAAAGTTAAGGCTTCAAAGAAAAATTGCAGTTGCATATAATGTGATGCTCATAAACAATCAGGACAATTTATTTAATAAACTTTCTGTTTAACTTTAATGGAATTCTAAATCGTATTGAATAAACTGGGTTGTAGAAGAAACGGCAGAGGTTAATTTGCTGTATTTTGAGTGTGTATACCAGAGATAACTTATTTGAAGGACAGCACATGAGCTGGATCTGTGGCAGATGAATATGAGAGCTGAAGTTAAGTCTGGACACATATCTCAGAAGGGTTACACAGATACCCAGTCATAATCCCCTGTCCTTTCACAGATTATCCCATAATCCCATCTTTATTCTGCATTCAAATGGCCCACATTCAGCACGAGCTCCTAGAACACCAAAAGTGTGACACCCTGCAGTTTCATTATGTTGCTTGCTATCTAGTTGCAATTGCTAGTGTACTTTATTTATACAAATTAGTATTAAAATTACAAAAGAATTATTCACATACAGTTACGCCACATACAGTTGCTTTAACAAAATTATATCGAATGAATTAATGCATGCAAATTGCATATGTAATTGCATCATCCACAACACATGTGTTTTGTCTTTCTTTATTATTATTTTACTACCAAAGCAGTGTTGTAGTGTAAGGGCATGGTGTGTTGACACTGGGCAGGTTTGGTTAAAACAAACCCTGGAGCGATTGCTCTGTTATAGTGCTCAACTGAGCCGATCTGTTATCGACTGAAATATGAACGCAACATGGACCAAACACATCTGAACGAACCAAACACAGGACATGATGTCACAAGATGCGACCCTAAAATGTGCTCAAGCATATCTGTTTCCACTCGTCATAGTCCCGATGTTGCCCAGCACATTTCAGGACAGGTGTCAGAACCGCGTCTCCAGGTCTTCATTTGTTTGTGTGTGACGGAGGGATTCCTGCCACTGTTTTGACTCCTTTACTCATTTTATTAGCGAGTTCTCAGCTTGTCAAAATACCATCATATGTACAATCACATACAACAAGCACATTTAGCCCAGAACACAGCATTGCTTTAGATGTTCGATCGCAAAATTGCGGTATGACGCAAAATTTACGTCATACAAGCTATTTTTTTTGTTTTGTATCTTTAGGTTCAGTTTCAAAAATTACATTAGGCGCGTTTCCATTACAGATTTGCGCAAAACTTTTTTTTGTTGTTTTTTCTTCTTCTAAATGTCGACAAAAAACTATTGCGAAATGACCGATGTTATGCGACTAAAACTTCATTTTTTCCTCTCACGATCATTAAAATCATTCCAAAATGGAGGTTTATGTACTAAATCCCAGTCACTGCACTAGCCATTATTATTAATGGAAGGAGATGTATGTGTGTTTTCCAAACATTAATGGTAAGGAACGACCCTTATTATTCTTGTGAGCGGCACATATGAGGTGTTTCTGGGTGTTTCTCCCTCATTTCTGCTTCGAGGTCTTGGTTGTGGCATTTATTTGAGGTTTAGAATCCATTATTGCTGTTATTATTTAGTCTTATATGAATTCTTAAGAACTCTGTCTCGTCTTCTGTCCAAACACACCGCGTCATCTTGGCTACGTCAGGTGACCTATAAATGCGCAAAAACTGTTTCCATTGCAGTTTTGCGAAATATTTCTTTTTCGAATTGCCTGAAAAACCACCTCATGCGAGCGTAAAAACTTTTTTGCGATAAATGGGAGTTTTTGCGAAAATTACGTGTTTCCATTAAGCGTATTTTCAATTCGCAATTTCAATGTGCGCAATTTGAAGGGTAATGGAAACGCGGCTAGTGTGAACGCTAAGCGAACCAGGACTAAATGTATCTTTATTTAGTCCGGATCAAAAGAACCAAGAGAGTTACAAGTGTGAACGCCTCAAGTACTGTAGTGTAGTGCCGGATTTCTCACCGCTGGCCTTCAAGGGCCATTGTCCTGCAGAGTTTATCTCCAGCCCTGTCTTGATCAAACTTCAGGAGCACTTGATAATTACAGGCAGGTGAAATGCTCTCTAAAGCTGTGAGCGCTTCAGCGTTTCACATTACAAGGCTTTACAAGCTCAAATAATTGTTGTGGTGAGTATAGTTAAAGTATATTTTATCATAGTCAGTTTAAATGGGGAAGTCTGACTCCGACATTTGTTGTAACTTGTTACTCATTTGTCAAGTTGAATGGTAGTCATATGAGAAGGGAAGAAATGTGTCTTTACCGCTGGAAGTACCCTGTATCAGTTCCAAGGCATGCTTATGAGACTGACAAATGCTCCATCCACATTTCTAAGATTTGTGGAGCTGCTGTTCTGGCCTGTGCTGGAAAATATGTGTCATCTGTCTTGATGATCTGCTAGGGTTTTGCTGGAACTTTACAGAACAAATCAGAAGCCTCAAGAAATTGCTTTTAAAAGTTAATAACTGCCTCTTTGCACAACAACAAACGTCATTCCTCAGCTGACAAATACAGCAGTGGTGGTCAGTGAGGGTCCAGAAAATATCCAGGAATTATGGACTCTTGACTTTTTACACAATGTAGTTAGTTTGACATTAACCAGTGGCAAATGTCAGTCAAGGTCATTACAGCTTTGTCACCAGGACTTAGTGAAAATGCAGATAGGTTGTCATTTGCACCCCTGTAAGGTGCAGATAGAGGTCATCATTTCCAGATATGTGAAATTTGTCACCATTAGATTACAAATTGGTGCATGTTTTGTGCATATTTTCACACTTCTAATTCTAACCTTCTAACTCATTTCAACATACTACCATTTGGGACACACTATTTCTAATTTCGAATACTATTTAGAACAGAGAGTATGTGAATTGGGATGCAGCATCGGAGCCTTACTAATGAGCTGTTGTGTTGAATCAGGTGTGTTTGGTTAGGGTCACCGACCTTGCAATTGGGAGGAATTTGGTCTTGAGGAGTGACTGTGGTTTCCAATGATTGACATTCTCATTCTTTCATATATTCATTTTGCATATGCGTTTTATCCACTATTAGCCTAGAAATCTAGACGCACCCTAGCGGCAGCAAAATGTATTTTGCAGCCAGGGTAGTCTAGCAACTCTCCGTTGACATTTGGAGCTGTAAAAACCTAAATTGGGTCAGGCCAATCACATCGCGTATAGAGTAGGCGGGGCGGGCTTAACATAATAACGACAGAGTTGTGACGGTTCCCTGCTACTTGAAAACAAAGAATGACGGCTGCTTCTGGCGAACAGTCTTTCAAATCGGCTTTGGCCGTGACTCTGGAGGACTTGGAGTTAAGTTTTTCTTTGAGAAAAGAGCAAAGAACGGCACTTAAGTCATTCTTTAAAAAAGGAAGATGTGTTCGTAGTTTTGCCGGCCAGATATGGCAAAAGTTGAATCTATCAACTAACGTTAGCTCCGCTGTTGGGAAAACGCTCTGGTTGGTTGAAGCGCTGTCCTATTGCGTGCAGAGGGAATTTGAAAGACAGCCGTTTATCCCGCCGCTCGGATTGAGCCGTGTCTATGGTGAGTTGCCAGACCCAACATCTTGATGTAGGTCTGGCTTGCCAGGCTAATCCACTATAGTTTCTACACGTGATGCTAGATGGTCGTCTTTGGCTCTTGCGCTGTGTTTCTGTTTTGCAGGGCAATGAATCAGAAACACTGGACGCGAGGGAAAGGGACCTGAGTGGGTCCAGTGCGTGTTGCTTCAGCAGGCCCAAATGCCTTCAAAATGTGCATTAATTCATAAAGTGAGTGATATGATTGCAGTGTTAGCGAAAGTATCTAAAATTAATGCTACATTGTTCTCATTAAATAACTACCTGTCTGTTTTAATGCAAAAGTATGTGTCTTACGGCACCCTTTTTCTCAGTTTGAGCCACAGTCCCTCAAAATGTCTATACATGGCCCTGAAACTGAGGTATCATTAGTTTCTGAGTGAATGAAATATGAGAACAAACGAAATGGAAAAAAATGAAAAAAATCTATTACATATTTTAATTTGGCAATCAACCAATCATGACCATTCAAACCATGCAACCATTCAAATAGGGCAGCCTATGCAAATGTACCGTTGATGCACCAGCGTGAGTGAAATGCCCATGCTCAGTTGGAGAGGATCATAGGCTTTCTTTACTAGTCCGCCACGACTGCTCTGGCGTTTTACAAACAATATGCTACTGCGGCTTTTGGCGCTCAGGAGTTTTTGTGAGGATATGTCAACAATAATTAAATCAGATCCAGTTTAGTGTGTGTTTTAACTAGTGAAAATTGCAGGTTTCTTATGTTCTTTTCCCACTGAGGTCGTCACACACAGGTCTTGGAGAACATAACCTAATCCCCCACTCCACCAGTGTCCTCTCTAATGAAATCCACAATATGTCACCTTATCCTAGTGCCCCAAAAACTCGAGATTAAGAATAAGAGTATTTCATGCACAAGGCAGATTTTGCACAGATCCTGTATGCCAGTGGTCCTCAGTTCTGGTGTTGTTGTGAACGAATGTTTGTGTTCTACATTATACTATTTTGTTGATAGGTTGAGTGACATGATGTCATTCTAGAAAACCATTAACGAAGCTACTCAAGGTGAAAGAAAACATATAAACATGTATGATAAACATACATTTTTTGTCAATCACTAATGTGGTTTGTGCCTGTCAGTGAAATTACATTTCTTTAATGGTAATGAAATGAAGATTTAATGTATTATTAATGGGGCTTTTATTACTGAGGGTTCTGTTTGGTGTTTGAACAAAAGGGACAGGGGTTCACCACCATGACCTCCCTGAATGTACATGGACCCAGCTATATACACCCATGCCTGTGAAATTTAACGACAGCCCTGCACACACCGCTGCATGATACATGATATATACCTGTATCAAACCAAGACGCTTAAACCATGGCCCTCTCACTCACTTTGAGTTGAGAAAACTCAAACTATCAGTCTAGCTTACTGTGTGCTTTTCTGTAACACTAGAAGTTACCTTTGACAGTTCCAGCTCTGAAACAGGCAAACAGCACAGCGAAGGAGAGAGTTATCACTGAAATAAAACAAAGTGTAATAAAATGCAAATCCTCATTACAAATAATTGCATCATCATCATAATCGGTGTGTGCACTTCAGTGAAATATGGTGACTCCCTCACCGGTTTGCAGAACGTATGACAGACACCTCTTCCTACCACACAAAACCAACTAAATTTAATGTAAGCCGACACGTCACGACAGGACTCACAGCAAAGCAGATAAGCGACAGACACTTCCACATCATAGACAGTGAACAGCGATCGTGGCAGTCTGGAAACCACCACCTCAAACAAGTGTTGAGAAGAAATCACGTCATTAGACTGGCACAGCACAGCAGCCATTCAATGTCTGGATCAGACTGTAATATACTTCGTTTATTTGGGGAAAAATGCACTATTATGCAGAATTGCAACAAATATTCATAATGGTCACAGATTTGGTAAATTTACAGGTTGACCAGTGATTCTGCAAAATGACTGTTTTCTCAAATAAAGCTTAACATCTACAAAGCAGTGGTGGCTTGCTATGGCTTGGCTCTGTAATTTTCAGCGGACCACCAATCACTGATCTGAAGGCATTAGGCGGAGAAAATGTCTTTCATTCAAGTCAAGTCAAGTCATCCTCATTTATGTAGCACTTTTAACAATGTAGATTGTTTCAAAGCAGCTTTACAGAGATAAACGTATAATTTAAGGTAACAGAGATTGTTTTGGCTTATAGCGGTTCTTTAATAAAGATATTTTCCAGCTAAAGTTAGTTTTGATTGATTCGCTTCCGTCGCAACAATCATTTGTTATTAAATTAGGGGCCGCTAAGACGACACCATTCTCTCTACACAGACTTTAAACGCGAACCTGTGAGAAACGCTGATGGCGGTCACATGCGCATTAAGAACTGGTTCTATAGTTATGTGCGTTTGAATATACGCAGGTTTGGAATTCCCTACAAACCAAGCCTAAACAAAGTACTGGTGTTTCCTTATAATTTTTGATACAAAATTTTATTTTAATTTGTCACTTCGGGGTAGGAACGCGAAACGAATTTCCTGAAAAAGCTTTATCTGTAGAGTGGGAAAGGGATCCTCCATAGGGAGAGACTTGTTGGCACTTCAGCACTGCGTTGTCATCGGGTCCAGACGAAGGTCCTTCATCACATCTGGATACGGCCTGGATCCGGCAGGCTGCGGGAAAACCTCGGGATAAACAAAGACACTAATATTAGCGTAGATGCCATTCTTCTCATGATGTAATGAGTACATCAGGATTTATGGGAAGTGTTCCCGGTTCCAGCTGACCTAATCTATGCAGCCTAACATTGAATTATAGAAGTCTATAATGTATTATGTGAATGCTAGGTCAAAGAGATGTGTCTTTAGTCTAGCTTTGAACTGACAGAGTGTGTCTGCTTCCCGGACAATGGTAGGAAGACTGTTCCAGAGTTTTGGTGCTAAATAGGAGAAGGATCTACCGCCAGCAGTCGACTTCGATATTCTAGGTATTATCAACTGGCCGGAATTTTGAGATCGCTGTAGACGTGAAGGACTATAATGCGTTAAGAGCTCAAAAACATTTTATATATATGTTGATTGTGAAATTCTGAAATCCTAAAATAAAATTAGAACTGATGAGGGCCTGACAGTTCTCCTCTCATATCTATGTATGATATGTCAATTACTCCACACCTCAAGACAATGTTCAGATGTTTTATTTCAAGACAGTTGTCAGGTTTTTGTCCTCACAATGCTCATTATGCTAATTTACTATGCATCTCATCCCAAGCCTTTGTTGCCAATTCCAAAACGTCATTTTAGAGCTAGTAATGGAGGCTGGAGCCACTGATATGACGACTAATGCCGAGTCTGTAAATCTCTCAACAGTTTGGCAGCAGCGTCTCTAATAGCGGAGTTGTACGTTTAACTGTTTCATGAACAGCAACGTTACTACATCGCCTACATCTGTGCTATATATGTGAAAAACATTGATATAGTTTGTAATTTTTATCCCATTATTTGTTATATTTATTTGTTTGGTCAATGTTTTGTGTGTTTTGGTTCTTTTGCTGTTGTCGGCTGTAAAGACCTTTGAAATAACTGAAATCATTTGGTATGGAAGGGTAATGCGGTCAAAACCTGTCTTGAACTACTTTAGCCGTGTGACCA
This sequence comes from Squalius cephalus, assembly GCF_949319135.1. Lineage (NCBI taxonomy): Eukaryota > Metazoa > Chordata > Actinopteri > Cypriniformes > Leuciscidae > Squalius > Squalius cephalus. Next base: position 27,608,301 of record NC_137145.1, on the reverse strand, counting down.
ATCAGAATCAAGCATTCAGCGGCCCTGCAGTATAAATGCGAATAGTGCATGTGTCTTTTTTCTTCTTTCAGATTTAAGACTTTTGTTACATGTTGGTGCAGATGCAGACATTCTTAACTCTGTCTGTAAATAGCCTACACAGAAATGTATCTTACTGCAAACACTTATCATTTAATATCTTATATCTACATAGTCAACATTTGAAGTGGATCAAAACCTTTCATCAAAGTTATACATGAATTTTGAACAATACCCGTTCTTGTCTTGTCTTAACTTTGATGAACTTTTTTGATCCACTTCAAATGTTGACTACTGTATATAGTGTTGTGTATATAAATGAATGACAGATATTTCACATGATCTGCAGTTTCATCCCTGATTAGAGCTGTTAGGACTTCATGCGCGACACACACACACACACCTGTCCCGCTCTTGCGTGTGCCCACTAAATACCTTCCTAAACACACTTCCTCAGCTGCTGAAGACAACTGCAGATCAGCCGTCCTCTCGCTGCTCACTCTACAGGATCATAAGAAGTCCATTGTTGAAGTCATGTTCAAATTTCAGGGGTTTATGCTCTGAAATTCCTGTCGTAAAATGCCAAGACATTCAGCAGTTGATTTATCCCGGATTCGTCTTGCCTGCAGTAAATTATATCCAATCTGATAGAGCTTTTGACAAAATACACAAGGAAAACGTAGAAGAGTGTGTTGCTTTATTTTCTGAGATGATAAAAAGCCACAATGATTTTTCAAAGGAATGGATTTAATCAGCCTGGCATTCATTACCATAGCAGGGTTTATCCAGCTTTGACCCCTGGCCTCATGCGTTTGTCCAGTTTGTGCCAGCTTGAAGTGGGTAGAGTAGCCAAATACTTACACAAGTAAAATTACTCAAATGACCTTCAGCTGTTTTTGTCATGTTTTTGTTGTGCAATTAAGGAGGGAATGGTTTCTGTGCCGCTGAAATGAGCTGTGTTCTTTTAATTGAGATTCTTTTAATTGGTTCAAGGATGGAGACTGGTGTGCGATGAGTGTCGAACTGATCTGTGGGTTGTCTTCGTTATTTTCAGGTAATTGTATTTGATGTTTTCTGAGAATGTTTCTGCGTGACAGTTTTACACCAGTGGGACCCATTTTCATGATCTGGCCCACAAACCCACAGGCCAATCATACTCTTTATTGTCATTGATATTTGCATTCACTTGCATTGCATGTGTGGATGCTAGATCAGTCGTGATGTGATCGTTTGCCTCTGCCTGTGTGAGGAGCAGGAATCCTTCATTCAGGCATGTGTTCAGATCTGCTGGGTCCTGGGCTCTAATGGACAGTAGCAGCTGCCTCTTCATCTCCTCCAGACACTAACCACCATTGTATAAGTTTGCTCTCCCCTTCCAGTACATTCCTCCACTGTGGCCTAGACTGGCTCAACTCATTCTCAACTCTACACGCTGAAAATAATGCTTGAGAGTGAAAAATAATTTCCAGAAAAGTTGGGACATTTTGTAAAATGCAATAAAATCAAGAATCTGAGACTAAATTCTATTCTCTTGAAACTGACAAAATACAAAGAAAAGATTTACAAAGAAAAGATTTCCAATGTTTTCACTGACCAACTTTTAATTATATTTTGTAAATATAGAAAAACATTGATTTTGATGGCTGCAGCACACTCCAAAAAAGTTGGGACGGAGGCAAAATAAAAGTAAAAAGATTGTAGAATGTCCAAGTTGAACTCTTTTGAAACAGTCCCCAATACACAGGTGAACTGGTAATTGGTGAGGGTATCGTGTTTGGGTGTAAAAGAGCTTCTCAGTCTTTGCAAGCAAAGATGGGTCATGGCTCATCACTTTGTGCCAAACATCATAAAAGAATTGTCAACATTTCTCTTTCACCCTCTACCATATTGTAAAAAGATTCAGGGAATCCAGAGAAATTCCAGTACATCCCAGGAAATGTTATGTGACCTTCACCCCTCAGATGGCATGGCACTGCTTGAGAAACCCTCATGCTACTGTGTTAAATGGGCTCAGGACTGCTGTGGAAAACCGCTGTCACTGAACACAGTCTGTTACGCAGAGAGAAAGATATTCATCAGTTCTGTGCAGAGATGCCAGTGAGTTCTCTGGGCCCGAGCTCATCTCAGATGATCCAAACGGCAGTGGAAATGTGGTGTGGTCAGATGAGTCTGCGTTTCAGGTTGTGTTTGGGAAAAATGGACATCAACTTCTCAGTTCCAAAGATAAAAGGCACCATCCAGACTTTCATCAGCGACTGATGCAAAAGCAAACATTGGTCATGGTATGGAGATGCATCAGTGCAAACGACATGGAGGACCTCAGGCCTCAATCTGCATTTGCTACAACAAAGTGGTTTTAGCCACTCTGCCCCATAGAAGGGATGTGCCTGACTGCCCGTCTGCGGTCCAGATCTGTCTGGCCCATCATGAAAAGGAGAATCAGGCAACGACGACCGACCACGGACTGTCTTACATCAGTCGAGATTGCAGAATCCAGAGTAAACCAGCATGAATTCCATGCTGGTCCTGGCTGGTTTATGCTGGTTAGTGCTGGTCTAGCTGGTGGACCGGCATAGTCATGCCGTTCTCAAGTAAACCGGAGCTGGTGAAGCTGGTCTCGCGGGGTTGAGTGTGAGTAGCTGTCTGTATGAAAGCTGTGTTTTGGCGAAAAGCATTGTTTTTGCTTGCATATTTCTGTTTTTAACACTTTAATGATGTAAAGGAAAAACAATATAAGATTAAACCATGATTTATTCAAATATATAATTATAACTTTGTAGTTTCTTTTGTTCCCTTTGTTGACAGTAGAATTGAACATTTTAATTGTTTTAATTATGATTATATTATTATTTAATGTCATCTTAAGTTTTAAACAAAGTAAAAATTCAAACGGGTGAAACGTTTCAAAGGATCAAAGGATGTGTCTCCTGTTTCAAAAGATCGATGCACAAAACAGTTGTGTATAAAAGAGTTTGTTTTGTGTACAAAAGAGATATTTAGACAAAAATATTTAGAAATATGAAAAAAAAAAAGCCAAATAACAGCATGATCATAAACCGTTTGTTCAATAACATGGGTTATGAGAAGAGCTCTTGCTGCTGAGATAGAGCTATTAATGATGAAAGCTCAAAACTGAAAGTTGCTGTTTTTAAAGACTTTAATGGTCATTTGGGAATTGCCATGCCAAAATCCAGCTGTCAGTCACTGAACCCAGAACATGTACATAGTAAAAGACATGTCAATGCAGTCAGGAGCATGAAATGTAGTCAATAATAATAGCATGCACTTTCAAAAACTGCTGAAAAAGAATTAATTTAACCAAAGTCGAGGTCAAGTGCCCCACTAAAAGTCACACAATGAAACACTAATCACCATAATGGCGACTTCAAACAGACTTCAACAACTTTTAACAAGTTTTGTTGAGGTCTTGCTGGAAGGTCTTGTGCTCTTTGATACCAATCTTTCATTTGAAAGTCACGTGTCTAGTATCTGTAAAACTGCATTTTTCCATCTTAAAAATATATCTAAATTACGTCATATGCTCTCATTGACAAATGCGGAACAATTAGTCCATGCGTTCATGACCTCAAGGCTAGATTATTGTAATGCTCTACTGGGTGGTTGCCCTGCACGCTTAATAAACAAACTACAGCTAGTTCAAAACGCAGCAGCTCGAGTTCTTACCAGAACCAGGAAGTATGACCATATTAGCCCGGTTCTGTCAAAACTGCATTGGCTCCCTATTAAACATTGTATACATTTTAAAATATTGCTGATCACTTACAAAGCACTAAATGGTTTAGCGCCGCAGTACTTGAGCGAGCTCTTAACGCATTATAGTCCGTCACGTCTATTGCGATCTCAAAATTCCGGCCAGTTGATAATACCTAGAATATCAAAATCGACTGCTGGCGGTAGATCCTTCTCCTATTTAGCACCAAAACTCTGGAACAGTCTTCCTAACATTGTCCGGGAAGCAGACACACTCTGTCAGTTCAAAGCCAGATTAAAGACACATCTCTTTGACCTAGCATTCACATAATACATTATAGACTTCTATAATTTAATGTTAGGCTGCATAGATTAGGTCAGCCGGAACCGGGAACACTTCCCATAAATCCTGATGTACTCGTTACATCATGAGAAGAATGGCATCTACGCTAATTTTAGTGTCTGTGTTTATCCCGAGGTTTTCCTGCAGCCTGCCGGATCCAGGCCGTATCCAGATCTGATGAAGGACCTTCGCCTGGACCGATGACAACGCAGTGCTGAAGTGCCAACTAGTCTCTCCCTATGGAGGATCCCTTTACCACTCTACAGATAAGGCGTTGTCGGGAAAATTCGTTTCGCGTTCCTACCCCAAAGCAACAAAATAAAATAAAATTCTTTATCAAAATTTATAAGGAAAGACCAGTACTTTGTTTAGGCTTGGCTTGTAGGGAATTCCAAACCTGCGTATATTCAAACGCACATAACTATAGAACCCATTCTAAATGCTCATGTGAACGCCATCAGCGTTTCTCACAGGATCGCGTTTAAAGTCTGTGTAGAGGGAATGGTGTCGTCTTAGCGGCCCCTAATTTAATAACAAATGATCGTTGTGACGGAAGCGAATCAATCAAAACTAACTTTAGATGGAAAATAACTTTATTAAAGAACCGCTATAAAGCCAAAACAATCTCTGTTACCTTAAATTATACGCTTATCTCTGTAAAGCTGCTTTGAAACAATCTACATTGTTAAAAGCGCTATATAAATGAAGATGACTTGACTTGACTTGAAGGAATCATATCGGCACCCAAAAGACCACATATGCAGGGTCACCATCACACCCGCTTCTCATGCTGCGGGGTTGAAATCTTTTCTGGCTGTGATGTGACAGCAGTAAACAAGCCTCTTTCCCAACTTTGTTTGGAGTGTGTTGCAGCCATGACAATCAAAATGTGATTATGTTTATAAAATACAAATAAGTTGGTCAGTGAAAACATTGGAAATCTTTTCTTTGTACCTTTGTCAGTTAAATACAGGTTAAAGAGAATAAACAAATCACAGATTATTAATTTCATTTTACGAAATGTCCCAACTTTTCTGGAAATGGGATTGTCGTGTAGAATGAAAGGCTGGTCGGTATTGCGGTAATGAGACTTGTATAATGTGCTGCATTTGTAGAGGTGGACGTGCCACTGTATTTCAGATCCATTTAATATTGGTGCTGTAGATCAGTGCTTCTCAAACCTGTCCCGGGACCCCCATCCCTGCACTTGTAGATGTCTCTCTCATCGGACACTCTCCAGCTCTTTAGTAGAGACTGAATGATCTGAATTCGGTGTGTCCGATGTGGTGGAGGTCCCAGGACAGATTTGAGAGGAACTGCTGATCTGGTTTTGTTATCATGTTGGTGTGTGTGTGTAGTGACCGTCTCCAGGTGGCAGTGTTGCACAATAATGAATTTAAACAGTCTCGCTAGGATTGGATCTCCCTAGTTGCCCATTTGGCTGTGCCAATCATAGTTAGCAGCAGAGGTCAAGGTTTGCTGAAATCTGCAACTATACAGCAAATAGCACATTTCTCCATTGATGGCCAAGAGTATCTGTGTATTATGACAAAATCAAATTCTTAGCAAGCAACCTATGTTGCTAGTACTTCTTTATACACTGTAAACAATTATATCAGTCTTATATATAAGTCAGGACAACTTGTGTTTTTACATTAACTCAATTATATTTCAAGCAATTTAGAAAAGTTATATGAGATTCAGCTTGATTTAAAAATAAATAATTTAAGTTGAAATTACTTTTACTGCCAATTTGATTACTCAGGCTGAAGGAAATATTAATTTGCGTCTGATCCATTCTGGATCACAGAAGAATAGGATGTAGGAGAAGAAAGTTCAATACTCTTACTTAAGCAATAAAAAAAATGAAACACAAATGTGATGTTTTTGCTTAATGCATGATTTAACTGGATCATCGGAGGTCAGCAGCAAAGACATTGGTTAATAAAGTGAGATTAAATACATAAAGTATGTGTATTTAACATACTGGTAGCATTTTACAATAAGGTTTCATTTGTTAACATTACTTCATGTTTTAACTAGCATGAACTAACCATGAGCAATACATTTGTTACTGTATTTGTTCATCTTTGTTAACGTTAGTTAATATGAATACAGCTGTTCATTATTTGTTCATGTTACTTCACAGTGCATTAACTAATGTTAACAAATACAACTTTTAATTTTAATAATGTATTAATAAATGTTGAAATTAACATTAATAAACGCTGTAGAACTGCAGCTCATTAGTTCATGTCATGATTCTCTCAACATGGAGACAAGAGAGGTGTCAGTCAATACATGGGAAGTCACTTGCCTTACTTTAAAAAAAAGTAACTCGGATATGTTGTTGTAGATTTAAAAGTAATGCATTACTTTACTAGTTACTTGAAAAAAAGTAATCTGATTATGTAACTTATTATGAACTCCCAACACTGATCGCAACAATCACAACACATGCATAATCAAGTGAGCATTTATGAGCTTCTTGTTATCATAAATGTTATGGAGAGCTTCTGTGCCATTGTATACCTCTATAGTCCCAATATATTTCTTTCAAAATATCAATTTAAGGGTTCGATAATACAGCTACTCCCTGAACGTTTCAGATTTATTGATCACTCTTGGTGGGTTTGTTCAGTACTGGATGGGTTGAACACAATTTTCAGTCGCAAGCAAGCACTATCAACAGGAAATGTTGAACTTCCCTCCAGCCTCTCAGCATAAACAATGATATCACTGAAGCTCCATTAGTCTTTCCATCAGAAGGTGTCTCTCAGATAACCTTCCTACGGGTGTCATACTAATGATAGTGTGCACTTTATTATACATCTTTTTTCTATCCCAACACTTTGATGATTACGAATAACTTCTTGCTGTTAATTTAGTAATCCTGACAGTAAATCTAATGCTGGCTCAACACTTATGAGTAGAGAGAAGAGGGCTGGTTTCATTCACTGGATTAATCAGTGTTGGGAAAACTACTTTTGACTGAGGCTTGCCAAGACACAAGCTACTTATAATTCTTATAATTTGAAGTACTTAAATTAACAACTAGTCAATATTTAGTGATTTTCACAATTGAAATGGTTTAACAGCAGATAAACAGCAAATACTTTGAGTGATGACTCTTATGAATTGCTAAGAATGCTGTCAGGTCACTCAACAAAGTTAATTGACTACACTACAAATACAATCTACTTCTGCATGCAACCAAATAATCTGTTATGATAATCAGATTGAATGCTCAATTGTAGACCTGAAAAAGACTCAAAAAGACCTTGTGCACGTGCAGTGCCGTCATGTGTATGTTTACGTGCCCTTTTACGTCTTATGAATGCAGGCCCGGGGTGGGTAATTGGGAGAATCGGGAGAATTCCCGGTGGGCCGCTTCACTTTTGGGCCGGTCGAGGATTTGTTTTCATTTTTTTTCCAGATTTGTCACGTTAGTTACATTAGGCTACACACGTTCCGCATTCTGACACCGCAGCGCGCAGCCTCTGCATGGGTTGTACCATGTGAGGGAGTTCTCCCCTCCCCTCCTATAGAGTTGGTTGGGTCCATAGCCGTCTTTTCAAAACGTTTTCTCAGGTAGGCTACCGCGGCACCGCCTACCGATAGCTGGGCCGGCCCTACCATAACGGTACGCGTCAGGGAGGATGGATGGGAGGAAGAGGCCAGGAGGTATGGAAGCTTGTTTCCGCCACAGAATAAAACACAGAATAAAAGATAATTGCAACTTTTTATCTCACAATTGCGAGTTTACATCTCGCAATTCTGACTTTATTTCTCAGAATTGCGAGATATAAAGTCAGAATTGCGTGAAATAAAGTCGCAATTGCTTCTTATAAAGTCAGAATTGCAAGATATAAAGTCAGAATTGCAAGATATTAAGTCAGAATTGCGTGAAATAAAGTCGCAATTGCTTCTTATAAAGTCTAAGTGAATTATTATTTAACCTTTACATTATTTGTTGAACCACGGTATTAATACAAACTACACAATAGTAAGAGCTGAACTGTTGCTTCATTTATCCAATTTGGAAAAAGCGTTAATTTGGAATTCCACCTTGGAAAAAGTGGGCCGGTCTTGGGCCTGAAACTCCCGGGCTGAAAAGTGGCCCCACTCCGGCCCTGTATGAATGTGCATATGTTTATTTACATCTCACTTCTTACAAACTAGTTTGTAAAAAAATCTATATATTAACAGATATAAAAACAGATATATTAGCTCTCTTTTCACTCTTTTGGTGTGGGGCTTCTGTAGGTCTCCGAAGGCTGTAGTTGGGAATGCTCCCTTTCGGTAGGCTGCTCCCTAAGTGCCGTGTCAAAATACTGGTACAGCTGAGGCTATGTTGGGTATTTTCCCCTTAAAGCTCTGCTCTTGGGGCCGTATAGGGCTGAGGCCTCTCCCACAAGTGAGGGTGAAAGGTGTAACAGCCAGTACTTCCCTTGTTGTAGAGCACAGGACAGGGGTGTCCATACTCGGTCCTGGAGCGTCACTGTCCTGCAGAGTTCAGCTTCAACACATCTGTCTGGAAGTTTCTAGTATGACTAGTAAGACCATGATTAGCTTGTTCAAGTGTGTTTAATTGAGGTTGGAGCTGAACTCTGTGGGACAGTGTCTCTCCAGGAGCAGTGCCCGGTTGCATAAAGCACCTTAAAGGTGCCATAGGTGATTCTCTGCAGAAACATATTTTGTTATGGACCTGCGATAAATTATGTCTGTATTATACATTTTTAAGGCCAGACAAGTAGTTTGTTGAGGGTTGATTTGTAAAAAAGGACTTTGCACAGAGATAACTGATAATCGTTTGCACCTTGGAACCTATTTCAGGGAGTGCGTTCTCGAGACACCAGGCACTGTTTTGTGCGGATGGGCGGCCGGAGCGCGTTGAGGGTTTTCTGTTAGAACGGTGTCGTGTTAGCGGCCCCTAAGTTAATAACTAATGATCTTCGCAATGGAAGTGAATCAATCAATCAAAACTAACTTTAGCTGGACAATAACTATATCCTAGAGCTGCTGTAAAGCCTAAACAATCTGTTACTGTAATTTCCTATTATCTCTGTAAAGCTGCTTTGAAACAATTCATTTAGTTAAAAGCGCTATATAAATGAAGGTGACTTGACTTGACTTATGCTGGTTGAAAGTCTCCTCATATCCTGATAGAAATCACTCTGTTAAGTGGTCTTAATGTATTTTTATAAATATATGTCGTCTGTGGAAGGCGCAGGACCATAAAATGTTCATTCAATTGTTGCGTTCGGTCCGAACGGTCCTATAGCATGTGTTCGCTGTCAGTCAACGTGTGTTTGCACACCACTGCGCAGGCTGTTCACACAGACATCATTCGTCATCAGCGCGTTCACGTACGCTGTGCAGACAGAGCGAGAATGACAGGCAAACAGCAACAGCCTAACTTTCCTTCTGAACCGACGACAGGTGGCACTGGCAAAGGATCTACGATCTATATATCTTCATGCAAGAAATATTATTACACACTGACAATTTTTGCTAGCTAAACAAACCAAAAACTTGCTGCATCTAATTCTGTTTTTAAGAATTTGTTTACGTTTGGTATTGTAGGACTGTTACTCACTGTACTGTATAGTTCCCTTTCGAAAGGACGCTGTCGATGACGCTATGGGGAACGCCTATACGCAAACCGGTGTCTGAAACTCATGCATAAAGCCCCTTAACTGTCATTTTCCTAAGTATAACATAAAGTTTGGAAAACTTCACCGTAAGTGTTACACAGAGCGAGCAGGTTCAATCCAAGTCTTCTAACGAGACACGATCGGCCGCTTTATGATAAACAAATTTAAATTTAGCAGTTTTTTCACATATAAACACATAAAGCACATCTTATATTGTTATACATCTAAAATGGATTACTTTTATGTCTTTCAATATTCAATAAATGGACAGAAATGATGAGCGAATATTAAAAATATCTTTATTTGTTTCTAAAGATGAATGAAAGTCTTATGGGTTTAGACTGAATGAGGGTGAGTATGATGACAGAATTTTCAATTTTGAGTAAACTATCAATTTGAGTTTCTGTCTCGTCTAGTCCTTTCATATTTGGTTTTCTTTTTTGCTTTCCTTATTCATGTTATGCTGTTTCTGTGAAACTTACCAGTATCTGTATTAACAAATAACGTGTCCATGGCAGCAATCAAATTTTGATAACGGCAAAACCTGGGTCGCTGTCTTGAAGCACTTAAAGGGAAACACCGTTAAAGGGATTATATATGCAGCACCCTTAAGTCATTCCCTTAGCTAAGGGGAAATCACGCCTTAAGTCTCATACTTAAGGGAAAAACTTAAGGTGCTTTATGCAACCGGGAATAGGTTTGGATACCCCTGGCATAAAAGCTTGGGGATCTTTCCTAGTATCTGGGACTATGGCTTAGGGAGTAGCACCACCATATGAGCCGCATGGGATGTGCCCATGGGTTTGACGCACTTTTGACTCCGCTTGAGTAATCCATAGAGTCAATTTATGCTGTGCCCCACTATGTTTGTGCATGTTCACAGCCTAGTGAGGCAGCATGGCGTAGTGAGTATCGGTTCCCCATAGCGTCTCGTTCCCCTTCTCAGGGAACCAGGGTTACAGTCGTAACCTGAGACGTTTCTATTTCAATGGTGTCAGTGCAGTTAAATCAGTAACATTGTTGAATATTAAGTGTCCCTAACTACGCAAGCCAAAAGGCGACAGTGACAAGAACCCAAACTCTATCAGTGACAGAAATGGTGAAAAAAACCTTGGGAGAAACCAGGCTCAGTCGGGGGGCCAGTTCTCCTCTGGCCTAATGAATGATCAGTGGCCTTAAGCACGATGAACGTTCTTGTTTACTGTGTTTAGGTCCCAGCTGGTCCTTGCGTGGCACATTCATTGCTGGCCATAGGGATCTCTATTTATTCCTTGGTTTTATCAAAACTTCTAAAATTCTAATCCTATATTAGCCTCCTTTTGCTGTGGAAATGTTTCTAAAGTAGAGTACAATCGACTGAGTATCAAAATTATTTTTTTCCATTTAATTTTTTATCCAAAACATTCAGTAAATACATTTTTCTCACATACCTCTGATGTAGTATGTGAGTTTTTATCTCCAGTTTGCACATGCATTCAAACTGGAAACCCATTGAATGAAGGAGTAATCCCGGTAGCTCATGCTCTGATGGGCCAGTGCTGTGTGTATGTGCATGTCGACTCAGTCTCTCTCTTCTGCATGTGGCAGCTGTGGGTGCATCGGACTTCTCAGGCACTTCATTCCCTAAAGTCTTTGCGGTTTTTGTTGTAAAACGAGGGCTGCGCAGCTGTAAGTACACACTGCACATTATCCCTGTGGTAAATACTTCATCCATGTGCCTCAGAACAGCCCTGAAAACAAACAATTGTTGTATTTGCATCTACAGTTAATGGTTTGCTTTTTCTTTGGTCCGAAAGAAGATTAGAAAACAGAATCTAAAAACAACCGAAACATTTACATTACTGTAAACTATTGTAGACCTGACTTGTAGATAAAACTTGTCAAGTTTTATTTTATTCTGATTTTTTTGTTGTAGCTTGAAGCAAATATAATATAAATAACAATATTTAATAATTATTATAGTATTTTGAATACTTCAGCTTAAACATGTTTATTTCGGTTAGTTACCATGCAGCATTTGTCATTTTATTTATTTTAAAGTTTAGCATTTAATATTTATATTTTATTTCAGATTTATTTAAATTACTGAAAAACTATTTTTGATAGTTTTAGTTAAAAATAACAACACTGTAAGCATATGTCCATTTTTACATGAAGTGTATCAATGCTGTACAGGGCCTCAACAAACTAATTTTTGATCAGTTTGGACACTAACATCTGTTCTGAGATCAGCGCTCCTTGCGTGCATAATGTCATCCTGTGAATCTGTTGCTCAGTGCTTCCAGCAGAGGGAACTGTCTTCTCTTATTAACACTTCTGATCTAAAGCTAAGATGAATTCGACTGGGCCTCAGTCAGTCTTTATCTTGTTCATTCAGAGATGTTTGAACCTCCAAACATATCCACACAATCTTTCTCAAAGAAATATTGAGAAAGTAGTTAGTTTGCCGCTTAAAGCACGCACAGTGTGTTTGTTAGTCACCGCGTACAATAGGTGAAGTGCAGTGGAAAAGTCCAGAACAAATCTTGACTGATATCACTGTGACGTTCGCAACGAGAGTACATGGAGAGAGCTGTTTGTTTGACCTTCTGTCATACAGGTCTGTTTAAAACAGATGATATTGGTGGAGATGTGTTCAGCGAATGCCCTCTAATCTGCAGTTTCACCCACGTCTCCAGGCAGGAGAATGGAAACACCCTTCAGTCCTATCAGGAAGAAAAATAATGAACTCATGCTTTCTACTGTCTCTATAAATAGATGCCACAGGCCGTAAAAACAGAAAGTTCTGTTGGATTGAGGAGGAAGAGGAGGGCAGGATTGTGGAGGTCGGGGTCCTGAATCCCCATAGGGGTTAATAAGAATGAAAAGTTCAATTTGGGGGGTTCCTTTTGTTTTATTGAATTAGGAAAATAAAATCCTGAGTTTTTCTACACTTCAATCTCTGTTGCATTTAACATGTACCAAAAACCAAAAATTATTCCGACACCAGATATAATGTGTGATATTTTTTTCACTAGTGTGTGCAGGACACTATAGGTCATTTATGTGAGTGAGGATTGCAAAATAAAGTAAACTGTGACATATTATACTCAAAAATTCTTCATACAGTGACTACCAGTAACATTTATAAAGATTTGGGACCAAAAATTATTCAGACACTTTGACCAGACCATGTTTTCAGTGTTTTTTCTTTAATTGCTAATGCTCTTTTTACACACAGACTGAACAAAATGAAGCATCGCTTGGTAATCGGTTGAGCTAAACTGGTATTATCTAATTGTGTAGTTAAATTTAACAGCTGACAGATATTCAACATAATTCATGTGTGAGACAGTCTAACAGAAGGATGGACAAAACCAGTCAAATATCAACTAAGTTTGTCATATTTTATTACCATTTTCTAAACTATAGTGAATAAACTGTGATAATGTGAGAAATGTTGAGTGTGTCTGAATAAATGTTGGTTTGACTGTACATACAAGCAGGCATTTTTATAGGTTATGCATGATAAGCTTTGAGGTTGTTAATCAGCACAAGTCTGTGAAATCATTTACTATAATGAACCCAGTCCTCCCCTGTATCCATCCACTAGAATAGAGTTGATGGCAAAAAGGCTAAATGATTGTCTGTCAGAGTGGATCTGAATCTAGGATGGTTTATATCAGGAGTTACTTTAAATGCTCCCTTTCCAGGTTTCAGGTTTGTTTGGTTGTCTTTCATCTCATATTGCCATCGGGGAGGGTTGTGAAGCACTGGAGTTACTCTGAAGATTACTGGACGTTTCCTCAGGGATGAGTGGGTTTGTTTGAAGATCATATCCTGTTGTAAGTCACCCATCCGCCTCTTCTTAGCTCAGTAACACACACATTGCCATCGCATGATGAGACAGCGCAGGTGGTGGGCTTTAATCTGTTTGGCTGTCTTCTTCTGCTGTTTACGCTTGTCTACGTCAGGTTTCAAGAGGACGTACAGTACAGTATATCTGAGTGAAAAAATAAAAGATCTGGCAGGTGGGGAAGGTGAGGAGGTCATTTTAGGTCAGATGCATCACTGGATTAAAATCTGGTCAATATGAGTAACATCAACACAATACCAAAATGAGTCAAGCTTTTAAAGACCTTCCACTTTTAAAACACTGTGTTTGGTGTGTGCATTTCCATCTTGAGATAATTTGATGCACTATCTGTTTAAATGTTGTCTGTTTGTGATGATTTACAATGAACTCATATAGGATACACAACTGTCTCAGTTGATTATAGGTAGAGGTTGAATTAATTTATTGCAGTAAATGTCTGTAAACTTACTCATCTTACCAGAGATGAGTGGCAGGTTAGAGGAAATTATGAACTATTATAGAATAGTTTTGTCAAGAGCTATTTCTGATATAAATAATAATGTAATGCAATATTAATAGAAAACCACAATCACAGTCATTTAGACTATTAACAATTACTATTAAATGTAATACTTGTGCAACATCTATTAATCTTAGTTCTACATTTACTAATACATTATTAAAATCATGCTAACAAAAGTAAAACATCACTGCTCTGTGAACTACAGTAACATGAACAAACAATTGTAATTGTAATTTCCTTAACTTGTAATTGTTCAGTGACTAACTTTAACAAAGGTTTAGAATGCTGTAAAATATATTTCTCATATTCATGTGAACTAATGCAATATGAACAAATGAGTCCGTATTGTAAAGTGTTAGCGATTTTTGGTGTGTTTTATGCCCGTATATAAACACTTTCATGTCACTGTCAGCAACTCAACCTTTGTTCATATGAAGAGAAAACGTCATTAATCATAAAATAAAAGAAAAATGGACAAATAAGCCTGACAGTTCAAACAATACAGGCGTATTGTGGAAGGGTTTGGCCGTCATTGCTCATGTATTATATATAAGACTGCACCAGTAAAGACACAGATCCCGGTGCTGACGGACCCCAGGGACAGACCATTTAATAGGACAAAGACATCATCTTCAGGTACCTTCAACTGCTCCTTTTGACTAAATCAACCAAAAGATGTGAAAAACTGAAATCTCTTGAAATCCTTTAACGTGGAAGAAGTAGTGAATGGCATGAAACAGGATTGACTTGTTTTGTCTTGTGTATATATACAGTATATATATATATATACCCGAAGGTTCATGGTACCTGAAGATGATGTCATTGCCATATTAAAAGGTCTGTCCCTGGGGTCCATCTGCACCTCTATCTTTACAACAAAGCCCTGTATTTGGTGGACTAGACTACATTTCTACTGTGAGATTACAACATATAACATAAAGGTAATCCAAAGAAGTCTCTTACCAAATGACACGAATGCAGTGACAGATTAGCAGCCTCTTTAAATCACTGGCCGATCCTATAGCATAGGTAAGCTACATTCACACTGGGCTTTGATTGTGAAAATGAGTGAATACAAGCTGGAACCATAATGCCAGAATATTGATCCTGACATTAGGCCCTCGTAACATTGCCCAGAGAGGACGTCTGTGTGTCGTAGTCAGTCTTTCCAGAAGCCATCGCTCTTTCATTTTTTGTTATCCTGTTGTAAACAATCACATCTCATCGAGCAGCTTGATTGTATCTACGTACAAAACAACTATTTCATTTATTAAAATACAAACTGCCCTTTATATTCCACATCACTATGTAAAAAGTCACAACACATATTATTAACACGTCAGGACTTCAGCATCACATGAGGCACATCAGCCTTAAACATCAGCTGGAGGACTGACCTTTGCCTGCGTCTCGCTGACTCCTCACTGACTCTTCTGCTTTATACTTCACTGGAAACTCTGTGATGATGACGCTCTTACTGGGGACATTTTAGAATGAAACGTATTAATGGCAACTCTCTCATAAACATTGACTGTCTTTATGCACATTTTCTCGATCCTTGAAGATTTGAGGTCTAATGATATTCAGCTGTCAGTAAGCGATGATAGCACTGCGGTAAAAACATCCAGAACGCTTGTGCGAGTTGCGCTCAGGTTGGGCTTTGTTGAGTGCGCTCTTCCTTCAGTTACAACTGTGTTTATGAAACAACCCAAACAACTTCACTTTCAGAAATGCTGAAAGAAAACAGTCCATTATGAGCAGTACACACAGCGTGCCGGACATCTGGACGAGAGAGCCGTCTTCAGCATTCGCCCTTTTCATCTCAGTACCTTCAGCGCATCAAGCACAGGGCTGGTGTTTTACGCTAGCTTTCACGCTAATCATAATATTTACATTATGCTCGTACAATTATAGTTTTTGTCATGGTTTTTTTTGTGGTTTTGACGACCTTTTATGGCGATGTAAAACATACACCTGCAAATTGGCTCTGTTGCGCTCAACACCCACATCCACAATTCAGAAAATATTTACTTCATCAAAGGTGCTTTTCTGCAAGAAAACAAAACGGAGTGAGTGATTCGAAGTTGGTTTGCAGTACTTACAGGGCTAGATGATGATATAAGATATATAAATAACCATAAACATGGGCATTGCAATAGACAAGATCTGCACGGCGCATTAGACCACTGTTGATGCATGTGAAGCAAATCTTTCGTCAAGACTGTCTTTCGGTTTGGTTATCGTGGCAATAACAACTCTATTTATTTGACGGTACTAAATTATATTTATGCAGTAGTTATAATCCATTTATTCACTTTTTGAACATAGACCTGAAACTGTCATGAATCTTGACTGAAGTCTGGTCTTTTTGAAGAAGGTATTTGCCAGATTACTGCTACAGTGAAAAACTTAAAGTTATAGAATTTTAGATGTATTGTTATGAAATATGCACATGCTATTTTCTAGAAATGTGACCATAAGGGGTAGTGTGTATCCAAGACAACAAATCCAATCCAAATAAATATGAGGGGAGAGCAGTCGGTGGATAATGTTCTGATCTCTTCAAGTTCGAACAGGCTGCCGGTTCACACTTTGCCCCTCCTAGAAACTCACAAAAAGGAAAAGGACCTAAAAACACACTCTTTTGTGACGTCTGACGTGTTTTGTGTTCCTAACTAAGTGTATTTTACTTTTCATTCTCGTAGGCTATTTCCTAATGCACTCTTTTGACGTGATCGTCATGACCCAGAGGATCCTGCTGTCTGTACAGGCGTTATTCATATCCCTCTACGAGACTGCAGGATCGGGACACCTCTGTGGAGTGAAAGTCAACTGCTGAAAAAGTGAGAGTAATCATTGCAAAAATGATTTGACGGTTGCTGTATGAACAGATCTGATCTGAGTGCAGGGATGGTCAAGAGCTTGTTTTGAGGACAAGGGGTTGCTGGGCCGTACGCTTTACATGTAGGCGTCATGTTTATACAGATTGCGCTCACGGAAATTCTGCGATTTCTCAGAAAAGTTCTTTGGAAAGTTGAGGTTCTCTAAGTGCCTTGAACCCACTACTATAAATTGTTTGTTCAATAAGACATGGCGTAGGTGAATAAAAGTCACCAATTACGTATCTTTGTCAATTATTGTTTAAAGGAAGTGACAACATTGAGCAACGCAAGCGTGTATTTACAACACTGTTTTGTAACATGATTCATATTTTTAAGCCTGTTGCAAGCGGGAAGGCTCCCTATATCCAAATGTTGTGATCTTCTGCACCATCATGTTTCTGAGTAATAGTGCCTGTAATAAAGGAAACCATTTATATGGTAAATAGCCAACGCTACGGTCAGATTCCCAAATGCCCATGTGACTAACAAATGAAATATTTGCCAGGAAGCTGAACTCACATTATTTATAATCACATTGCGTTACAGCACATGGATTTCTACCAATATTTCACTTTTATTTGAATTACAATATCATGCTTGCACTTTGTAGATTTTTTTTCTGTTAATGCTAATGTAATGTTTTTTATTTATTTTATGGTACTAAATTATATTTATGCAGTAGTTATAATCCATTTGTCCATATAATCCATATACCCGAAAAACAAATTTCCAACTCAAGCTGTAATAAATCTTGAATGTTTTGGAGCACAGACTGAAGTCTGGTCTTTTTAAAGACGGCCTTGCCAGATTAGCCTTCTGCTCAAGTGAAAAAGTTTTTAAAAAGTGAACTTAAAAAAAGTTATAGAATTTTAGATTTATTGTTATGAAAAATGCACATAAATACTATTTTCAGTTTTTATATGAGGTATATATTTTCCAATACACGTTTTTCTATTAAACTGTGAGAAAATCAAAGCTATAAAGTTGTGCTCCAAATTTTGAGCTTGATAACTCAACAATGAGCTTTTAGTTAGATTTGTTTGAGCGCAGTGCCAAACGCTTCCACTAGGTGACATTCGCTTCCCATTCATTTCCAAAACGGTCAGTTTTGACCGTGAGGAGTACAAGTGTGACTATTTTATTTCAGGACCATTTAACCTTTTTTAAGTCATGTCCATTGTTTATTTTGTGTGTGTGTGTGTGTGTGTGTGTGTGTGTGTGAACAAAAATGAACGAAGAGCACTTATATTGGCCTCATCAGTCTCAATAGTTGAACTCTGTTATGCTGTAAAATTCATCATGATTTTTGTAAACAGTTTTTTTGCACAAAGACTATCAAAATGATTTGATACGGTACAATGGAATGTAGTTTCCAACGAATAGCTATTTGAGGTTTCTTCCTGTCACTGACGTCCCGTTTGACTCAGTAAGTGTGTTCCTATTCGCTGAGCCTGATCCCGATGGATGAGCTCTGGCTGTGTTCACGCAGGTTTGCTCCGCTCTATTGAAGCCCTCACATTCCTCTCCCTCCAAGATCACTCAACCGTATCCTTAACTGTAGCCGTATCTGTGACGCATCAGCCTCTGAACAGAAGGAAGGAGTCCTGGATTTCCTCGACCCCACCCACCTCCAGGAGACTCAGGATGACTACAGTACCTGAAGGGGCGAGTTTCATTCAACACCCACTGGGTGAAACTGAAAGGTTCGAATTAACCCGGGCCGAGGACTGACTTTGAAGTGTTACCTGTTTGACGTGACGTGCCAGTGCTTGTGCTGAGGGAAATGGCTGAGGACTGGATTTGTGAGGGAGCATGTCTGAAGTTACCACTGTAAATGAAGCATTCGTTCCGCCT
This sequence comes from Squalius cephalus, assembly GCF_949319135.1. NCBI lineage: Eukaryota > Metazoa > Chordata > Actinopteri > Cypriniformes > Leuciscidae > Squalius > Squalius cephalus. Next base: position 27,589,478 of record NC_137145.1, on the reverse strand, counting down.
GATCTCAGATCTGATTGAACAAAATATCTTTAAAACAAGTAATATATGTTCTGCCATGCTTTCACTCGTTTCACTTTCGCTCAGTAATAAAAACAAATATAAAAAAGACTAAGGCATTCCTACTTACTGATATTAATCAGCAAAAACACTCAACAAACGTTTATTTCATTAAGCGCCAATTTAAACATTAACATTCAAACATTTCATTCTGCTAACATTTTAAAAAGGAAAGCACTACTAACAAAAATAAATATACTTTATTGTAAAAAAGTAAAAATACTTATTTGTGAATGAATAGGCATCCAAATGGAAGCTTGTTTCCGCCACAGAATAAAAAAATAACAAAAGTAACATGTTATAAAGTCAGAATTGTGATATATAAACTCGCAATTCTGAGTAAAAGAGTAAGTTTTTTCCCACTTAGAATTGGACTTTATATCACACAATTCTGAGAAATAAAGTCAGAATTGTGAGATGTAAACTTGCAATTGTGAGATAAAAATGTTTTATTCTGTGTTGGAAACAAGCTTCCGTAGAGTACATCCATTATAGGCTGTTATTACATATTTTTACATTTATCGGTAACAGTGTGTATTGGAGTTGATATATATATATATATATATATATATATATATATTGGTTGAGATTGGATATTTAATTGTACAGACTAATTTTCTCTGTTTGTACATGTAGATTACCATTGCTGTAATGCTCACTTCTTTAAAAACTAATCATTTAATAATGTAATCTTAAGCAAATCTCCAAATCAATATCCATTTCCATACTGTGCATGCTGTAATGGCTAAATTCACTTTTTTTAGTTTTATAAACTAACTTGTAGTTTTATTTCAAATGTATTAATGTTTTATTATTCATTTAATAAAATAATATATCTTTTTAAATCTGCCATAATATGAAAATAATGATCAGCCTGAATGTTAGTACTGGTGCATCCCTAAGGAAAAGAGGGATAATCCTGTATGAAAACAGATGCTTGTTTTCTATTTTAGGTGCACTCAGTTAACCAACACATCATTTTTCCACTTTTATAAACATATTTCATGTATTGTTATTCACACACTCGTGTGTCAGTGACTGTAATTCAATCATTAGGCATATTTTTATTTTAAAAGTTTTATATTTAGGATTTGCTTGTGATACCAACATGAGCAAAACATGTCACTTGTCTTGTTTTAAAGATAAAGTTCAAACTGTCAGATCTTCTGTTGTTCAACATATTTCAGTGCAAAGCCCGGTTTCGGTGTGGATGGCAGGAGTATTGGCACGGTCTTCCTGGTCGGTGTATCCTGACATTTGTCCCACACGTCATGTGGATCAAGACCACAGACCCTCATCAAACCGTGACAACATCAACTGAAATCCAGCATGTCTGGTCTTGTCAAGCGTGCCATGCTTATGTCGGCATGTGTCGTCACATCTAAAGAGAGGAAGACACAAGTATTATGTGCGTGTAACACTTTTCCATTGATAAATGATTTAATTATTATGTCACATTTCACAGTACTAAGTTCGATCACAGTTTATGAGTACATGATGCCAGAGCCAATGTGACAACCGTCCTGTTTACACACAATCAGACCATTAGAGCTGAATGTCTTCAAAGATTAGAAGTCTTCAAAGTGGCTTTAATACACCAACACGGCGGCCGTTGCTAATTTATTAATAAAGAAGTGCACTGATTCGTGGGACATGTGGAAATCTGACACATTGCGAGTTGATCCCGCCTCTCCTCACTAAAACAGACTTGCAGACGGGGGAGAGTTTCTGTTCCTAGAGTTGTCTGAAGGAGTCCACGCTCACACACACTCACACCTCGCGCTCGACTTACACTGACTGACAGCTGAACGCAGCGAGAAAACACAGAGCCAGCATGTCTGAGAAACAGCCAAGGAAAGAAGGGAAAGGTGGAAAGAAAAAGGATAAGGACTCGAGCTCCCCGGAAGGTAAGCTGAGGTGTGGGGAGTGTGTGTGTGTGTGTGTCGAGGGTTCGGGTGGTGGGATGGATTGACAGCTCCACTATTGAGCAGATTTCAGTAGTTTCTGAGCTCGTGGTTACAGGTTACAGGTGTTGCGATCCACTGTGATGTTTGAGCGCATGTGACTCTGTCAAGCGAGAAAGGGCAGAAATGTTTGTAACCATTAACATGACCCACCGGTCTGGCGACTTAAAGGAGAGAGTTTCCCGCCTGTCACACCGGCGGTCCAACGCTTCAACACACACCCGGAGAAAAGGCATTGCAGCATGTGTTTTTACAGTACTTTAACTTTTTAAGTTATAAAAGATTCATCTAGGACATTTTTTAAAGTCTGTTGTACTGCCAATTTGGATTATACCTAAAAATGTAAGGCAGCAACTGAACTTAAGTTGTTAATTTGAAGTAGGGGACATTTATTAGCATTATAAATGACGTTTATTAGCATAAAAATTTGAGATACATTTGAATTGGAAAAGTGTAATGTGAGAAGGTCTCAGTATTTGGTGTGTCTCCTTCACTGTATTGACAGCAGCTCTGAGGCTTCATCAGCTAAACCTGAAGATCATGTTCTCCAGCATTAATTCAGATGATCAGCCAAACTCTACAATGCTAAATTCACTGTTTATTTCTAAGTTTAAATTAGATTTGAATCTCTGATTTTCAATGTGGTCTGAGCCCCACTGTATGTCACTGAGCACACACTCTTGGTTATTGATTATTAAGTATTAACGTTACACGAGTGTGACACGAGTTAAAAGTTAGTGAACGCTCCATTCACAGCCTACTTTTAATGTTATTTCTGCATGTGTTTGATGAGGAGTGTGACGCATGGCAGAGCGTCTGAGTGAGTGGATTCTGTGAATGATCTCTCGGTGAATGATCACTTGCACTGATTCAGTTCGAGCTCGTGTTGAAACACGCTCGTGCCAGCTTTAGACGAACCTCAGCCGGATGAAATGCGTCCTGTTCGCTGAGTTTCATGTGTATAAACATGTGAGGAATTATTGTGTTTGAAGTATTTGAACTCTTGATTCACCTTTAAAAATGTCTGAGTATATCTTTCCATGAGATATAAAATATCAAAGCAACATTTATCTATAGTAAAGAAAGATAGCACTTGCATACTTTGAAATGAAAACATAATTTGAAATGGTCAAAAATAGATCTAGTGTTTAAAATGAAGACAGAAGTGTTGTGGCACTGTTAGGTTGTAGTTAGTCTATGGTTAATGTGATTTCGGTACAGCTGTAGTTCCTCGGCTTGGACACCTGTGTGAATCCGAGGAGAACTGACTTCATACATTCACCAAAACACCTATAATAATCCTCCAGTTGAAGGCAATGTCAAGATGTTTCTCTAATGGAGTTTGGTTCCCTCTTTAGGGACGATAGTTTTAGTCTTACTATAGGAAAAGATCTCTGATAGAAGCAGGATCTGGCGGATCCGTCCGTCTGAAGCTCATATTAGATCATGGATTTCTCCACTGGAATGTGGACCCTGATCCGACTCAATTTTGCGGCCTGAAAGACAGTGTAGGAGTTTCCCCAAAGGGAACGCGTCCGTGACACACAGAAACAGCTGGACGGGCAGCGCCTGGACTCTGAGACCGCGAGGAAACACAAATAACGGTATTCACTGTTATCCATCCATGATTTTATCAGGTTAAAATACTCTGCCTGGCCAAAGAAAAAGAAGAGAAAAAAAGGTAGCTGTTTGGATTTAAATAGGGAAATGCTTCAGAGTCATTGGATCATTATTGCAGTGATTATTATGTTTCTACATGTTATATGTTTGGCATCAGTTCTTCTAACACTAACTGATGGAGTGTGTAGCTTTTCATTTCTTAAACAACCATGTAGGAAACACATAACCATATTTCAGGATGACAATGTCAATATTCATCAGGCTCAGATTGTGAAGGAATGGTTGAGAGGAGCGAGAAGAATCATTTTCACAAATGAAGTGCAGATCTTAAACTCACTGACAGTGTTTGGGATGTGCTGGAGGAGACTTTACTGAGTGCTGGACTCTTGCATGGACTATACCAGATCTGGACAGAACATTGATGCAACTCTTGATGGAAATAACATCACAACATTTATATAAGGCCCAGCAAGCAATAGCCGTCATTTCACCGTCTAGGTTAACTATAGACCCGATATAGTCTGGCTATGAGTAACACACTTCTAGCCAAAATAACCTTGAATTTACTGTAGTTACATGCCGTTTTTGCCAAAATAACTTGCGAGATGTACGATATTCCATCATGTAAGCAAAGTAAACAGTGATTACAAGGTGTTTGGATTCATTTCTTCACTCATTTCATTTCTTTGTTTTCTAATTGATGGCTAGTCTATTCTTGGTCTATGGTTTAGACGTCTATTAAATTTTCACTGACAGCCCAAATCTTTCCTTGTTTTAGCCTAGACGTCCGGGCGGTGTTTGGACCGCTATTAGACGTCTTTTAAACGCAAAATCGCTTGCTGGGATGATGTGTTTCCTACATGGTTGTTTAAGAAATGAAAAGCATCTATTAGGGTTAGAAGAACTGTTGCCAAACATATAACATGCTAGAAACATAATAATCACTGCAATAGTGATCCAATCATAGTCTCTTAAACCAATTAAAATCCAAACAGAGACTTTGTTTTTGGCCTGGCAGTGTATTTTACACATATATAACGCAGCAAGAGCAAGGAAGCCCATGAGTGAGGTTTCTCCTGAGATGAAGCACGTCTCTCTGTATTGCTGTCATCACTGTGCTATGCAAAAGATTCTTGTTATTAAAAGCACCTTGTCAACCGGAAGTGTTGTATGATAAGGCAACAAGATTTTTAAGCTGCATGCTTTATCATTTTGAGCTGGGAATGTGTCAGTTTGGACTGATGGAGTTTAATGTTTCTGAGGATTGAGTGGTAAACAAACACCTTCAGGTTCAGCAGAAATCAGTGTGCTTCTGTTAGATTAACCAGCCCACAACTGAAGAACACATTTACAGGATAAATCTAAATCTCTGTGTTAGCCAAGTATGCAAGCATACAAATAATGTGAGTTGGTGCATTAAATAGAATATTCAGGTCAATATACAGAGAGTTATTTTAAACATTCCTAAACAAATCTCACTATAGTCAGCACAGAAACATTTAAGGGTGAATTTAGCTGAAAATCTCTCCCAAAGTCGGAGGGAAGCTGCAGTTGGGACAAACAAGAGGATTTTCTGAATAAATGAACATGTTCATTAAAAGTGGTCTGTTCATCTTGAGTTATCTGTAGGTCTCTTCAGACTTGAGTATTCACTGCAGTATCACCACCTGCTGGTGCGGACTAATAACTTCACTCATCTTGAGGATCGGGACGTCCTTCATCAGTCTTCCCCCCCAAAACTCACTGTCACGGGTTTATTTAGCTGTGTAAATGCGGTCCTACCATAGATGCTTGTTTTGTTTATATAACTTTAATTATAGGGAACACTATTCACTATTAACTAGTTGCTTATTAGCATGCATATTGTCTGTTTATTAGTACTTATAAAGCACATATTAATGCCTTATTCTGCATGACCATATTCTACATCCCTTAACCCTTCCCCATACTTAAACATAACCACTACAACAATTACCTTACTTACTGTCAAAAAGCTGTAATCAGGAGTTTATTGAGGGAAACTCTTAGTTAGTAGTGAATATGTGTTCCCTAATCTTAAGTGTTCCCAAATATAGTGACTAACCCTACCGTTTAAAGTAAACATACAAAACGTTATTTAGTTTAGTTGTGAATCATTTTCACCTTTGTCCTGTTGTGATGTTTCTACTCTAAACTATAAGGCATGTTGTTTTCCCTCTCATTCTTTAAGAAAGATGTCATGACATACGCATGCTTTTATTCTGGGTCATGCCCAGGGCGAGCTTTCACTTATTTGTTTTACATGACATCACACTATATTTTACTGATCTAGGTTATTGTGTGTTGTCACACTGTCACATAGGCACTCGCGATTAAACAGCATATTCAAGGTTTTTCAGCAGAATTTAAACAAAATGATAAAGTTACATATGTAGAAACCAAACCAGTCACTATTTTTACAATTTGTTGATTATAAATATTGGAATTAATTGTATAAATGTACTGTATAAAACGTGCCCTGGCCTGACATTTATGAAAAATACTTTTTGAGAACACAGTTAAAACTTTAGTTTAAATCTGCATTCATTATATTGTCAGATATTCCACAATGTTACTATATATATTGAATATGAATAAAAATAAAATCCTAATTTAAGCAAGTTTTTGTGTTTTGAGCCAACATGCAAACCACTGCTTGAGAAGCCAGGGGGTGTAACATTGGGTGAGGTGGAGGGTTTTAGCAGAGTCCCAATCTTCCTTCTGAGGAAGAATTCTTTTCAAAAATGTATTTATTTATTATTAGTATTTTTTCTTTTTTTTGCAGAAGGTTTTCTTGTCGTACCTTACTTATAACCCACATGTGTAAAGTTGATTGCTGCAATTAATTAGTGATGTCATCGTCCAGCTCAGCTCAGTTCTCACACAGGCAATGCATTGTTGAATATTACAGTGGGCTTGTGTGTTTAATAACATCATGATGGCTGATTGGATGGAGTACATGCGCACTTTGGTTTTGTTTGTTAACCAATTATAAAATTCAAATTTTTGAAAAACGCCAAACTGATCTCAAACCAGCCCAAATTTTGTCCACCTGCCCAAACCAATTTTGACCGGCACAATCAAATTCAAAACCGCCCAATCTGGCGACAGTGGCGAGAAGACAGCAATGGGGAACATTTTGATCAAAAAATTAAGCCTATTAACTTTAAGATTGTTTGACATTATTTTCAAGACAATCAAGAACAGTTTCCTGTCAAACCCCCTACATTAAAAATACAATTACAGTAGAATAGGTGGCATACGCAAAATATTAATGTATTTTATTACTAATAAGTATATAATACTAATAAGTTATAAGTTAACTTATAATATTTGAAGTTTTATCACTGTGGGTAATTTCTGTCTTCTGTTTTGTGTCTTTGTTTCAGCCGAACCCAAGTTAAAGGACCTGCGGAGCGTGACCGTGCAGGATGGGAAAAAGACTGTATTTAAGTGTCAGATCGTGGCGGGAAACCCAGCGCCCAGCCTAAAGTGGTACAAGAATGGGCAAGAACTCACAGGCAAAAACAAACCCAAAAGCATAAAGATTAGGGAAAGGAAAAAGTAAGTTCCTACTGTTTAAATATAGAATTGTTTTGCTCAAGCTGAATGAAGATTTGGCTTCAGAGAATATTAAGTCAGAAGTGTTATTTTTGCATTTAGCGTAACGGATATCTGCCGTGTGGCGTACAGTATGTGGCCAGGTGTTTGTCAAAGTTGAACCCAGTAAAACCAACCAGGCCTGTGCTGAGGTTCTCCCTCCTCATTAAATTCGTAACCTTGAGGACAGTGTTGCAGTTTTGAGAAGAAATACTCCGATATTACTCATGATGATGCATACGTTGCTAATGTTTATCTTGAATTGCAGTATAAACAACCAGCATTATGTAACTTTCCACAGGGGGAAAATATCCGAGCTATTGATCAGGAAGTCCACAGAGGGAGATGCTGGTTTATACACCTGTGAGGCAGTCAACAACCTTGGAAAAACAAATACTACAGCGAGCCTAACCATCAGCAAAAGTAAGAATGCATCCTTTTCTCTAGCATTCAAATCAATAATGTGTAAATTGGTGGCGAGGCCACAGAAGGGCCAGGGTGACCCCGACCCACCCAAAGTGAAGACAGAAGATACTAATGGAAACTGCAAAATCACCACATCTGTTCTCTATATATAGTTTGTGAAGTGCATTTTTACAAATACATATAACATCATTGCATTTTCCACACAACCACAATTTCTATGAATGCAGTGCGAGGAGTGATTAGTGGTGTTGCTCAACAAATGCTGTCTTTAATGTCACATTTGAGATACTGTCGGCTCTCTCTTATATGTAGCACTGGTACGCTTCGTCTTAAACGGTCCTCCTTCTCGTGTAACCTTGGAAAGTTTGTTCGTTCTCATGATTCTCTTCATCCTAAATGGCTCATTTGTCTCTCATATGTAAGGTTGTCAAGTCTGATTCAATAGAGGGGAATCGGCTCGTCCTCAGACCTCATGTAGCTTTGGAAAGCCTGAGTCATTCGTTTGGACTGTTCTTGTAAATGAACAAATCTCAAAAAGATTTTGAGTCCTTGTGTGGCATTGCATATCTTTTTCGTATCCCCTATGTCTTTGAGGATTATAGTTTTTTGTTGTCATTTTAAATATATTGATGTTTTCACTCTAACTTTAATTCTTCATTCATTTAAAAGCTCACATTGATATCATAATCATCTAGAGCATCTCATCTCCTCTGTGCAACACAAGGTCAGTTTCTGTGGGTTAAACTTGTTTAAGACTTAAGGCGAGACACGGCAGGCAAAAACATCGATTTTCATGCAGTGGTCAATTTTGAGATTTTGGGCTAGTTTACTCCTTCAATATGTGTTCTTTCAAGCTGCTATAAAGAAAACGATGAAAATATACATTAAGATGTTTATTTTATTACATTTTGTTTACTTGCGGCTGTAAGTTTCTCCCGAATTTACCAGGAAGTTAGCATTACAACGCGACACGCCGAGCTCCGTCTGTTTACTGAAGTCTGTCATGACCGGTATCACTGTGAAGCTCTGAGTCTCCTGCACAACGCTATGTAACCCAAATATGGGCATTTCCTTTCTATCAGTAACCAATCGTGAATGTCCAAAGGGGGATTTAAAGCTACGACGATTTCTCATTTAGAGCTATTTAAATCTTTAACTGCCGTTTTCTCAAAATGAGTTTTTGTCATTCTCCAGTAGAAACATCTCAGCCTATGTAGCACCTATGTACACCAAACTTTCCAGTTATACACTTAGCAGTATTCTGAAGATATTTTCAGAGGGATTTGTTAATAAATAATTCCTGGCCTGATTTATGTGACATTGTAATCAAAAAAATATGGTGAAAATCTATTTTTTATGGCTATGGACAGTATATTTTGATTTCCTAGGTAATGAAAGCATATATCCTGAAATCCCTCTGAGTTTTAATTTTCATCTTGTTTGTAAACAAAATGAAAAAATAATTTTTCACCTGGCTTTATCATATGTTCAGATCTATCTACCGAAAATATATGCAAAATCGTGCATATTTAATGAGATAATGCCTAATTTGCATAATTAAACATACAAATTTCTAAAACTTGTAATACATTTTTTTTATATACTTGTGAAAGTAATCAACTGAGGAAGTTTCATGGTGATATCTATTATTTTAAAATTTTACCCTATTCACCTGTAGTGTCTCGCCTTAAATACATTGATTCCAAGCAACTTTATGTGCTTTAGAAGTTCTGTCTTCTGAAGACCAGAATATCAGTGTGTCCTTCAGGTCAAAGTGCACTTCAGGCACCCGGATGATGCTCTTATTTATCAGGAATGTTGGACACTTCATGCACTCAACAGTTCTTACATAGTAGAAGTATGTAGTAAACATATGCACTTCAACAGCCAAAAACACTGTAGCATTGTGGGGAATTTTGCATGTTGAAACACCACAGAAAAATATCAAATCTACTTAACTCGTTCTTATTTACATCCACAAATGTAACACAGCCTCAATTGTGATATTGATAATTTACTGGATCAAAAACAGCGGGTCATGAATAGCTCCTGAAAGCTAAATGGGGTTTCTCCAGCTCAGTCGCAACATTGCAAAAATGATCAGTTTTCTGCTCTGTCATCTGGCCTCTTAATGCCTTTTTTCAATTAGTGAGCAGTGCATTTGAATGATTGCCAAAAGAGAAAAGTACAAGGTCTTCTGTGTCTTCCCTCAGGCATTAGAACAGCAACGACCGGCCAGTCTGTTAATGTAAATTACTGTAAATGTCCTGATATTGATGCCTTACAAACCTGGTAAAGAATCAGGTTATCTGACAGAGCTCAGATCATTGCTGTGGCAGATTTCTCTCATGCAGGATTGCTCATTGTAGCGCATGATTTTAGGATGTTAAACTAAGTTGACGTTGTTTAACATGCTGTGCTCATTGCGCTGCTTCTCTGCGAAATGCACAATAAAATGCAAACGCATGCAGTCCCGTTTCGAATATCCCTCCACAAACATGAGCGAGATTTCAGCTGAGGGGGCCAGACTTTTAAAGACCTCATTTAACCGTACTTTAAGGCTTTGTAGAGAGGATATGGTGTTCAACAGTGGTGATGGTGGTCAGTTATTGTCTGTGAGTTAGAGACAGAGCTTACAGTCGTACCCGGAACTGAACGAAACCCTAAATCCAAGGCAGAATCTCTGAACGTATGGATCTGCATTTACACTTTATTGATTTGTGGGATTTAGTCGGAGTAGTTTCCCCTCAGGTTCTCCATGAAAGCGGTCCTCTCTGGTAACGTGAGACCGCCGGCCACCATTAGACTCTTCCTCATGGACTTCCACCAAATTCATCAAAGCTTCTCATTTGACCCATTTCAAGGAAACTGCGTCTCTCCATTGCACTGATGGCACGTCTGGTATTATATTGCAGTTGATCACATGTCTTTCAGCATGCTTTTCAAGGACCACCTTTTTATCACAATTAAGGTCCCATCCACAGAGCTGATGATGGATCTCATTGAAGAATAGACTTCCTTAGAATTGTGAATAGAATTGTGCTTTTGTTTCGTTTTGCTAAGATATACAAAGCTAAATATAGATGCCACTCATCTTTTACAGTAAGGGTTTAGTCTCATTCTGTACACCAGATTTTGATATTTACCACAACCACATTTTAAAATGGAGCTGTCTTTAATAATCTCTCCACAAATATATCTCTGTTCACTCGTCAATCTCAAAACATTTCATGTGTGCATACACACCTGGCCTGTTCACACCTGGTATGAAGATGCGCTTTGATCGATCGGATCACAAGTAGACGAGAGACACATTCCCGTTTACACCTGGTGTTTTGATCCGTCTTCGAGGTGAGGGCCTATGGCGAGTAAATGTATGTTATTTTTCAGATCTTTCGATCTAATGGACAAATAAACTTGCGCAATTTAAATATGAATCCAACCGGAGACAACAGAAAAACATACGGAGAACATCAGCTTTATTTCTGCTCTGAAAGCCGAAGACCAGCCGAACACAGTGAGTGTGTTAGAAATCAGGAATGATGAGAGAACATTGTGCTTGGTTTGTTTTTCATCTTCAAACTAAACTTGGGTCTCCATCCGTTAAAGTGTAAGTCCCGTCTGGCTAGAGCGTTTCCCATAATGTTCACGCGTTAGGCCAGTAGACGGAGAGAAGATGGTCTTTAGTGGCTGTTTGAACACATTAGATCACATGAGCGTTTACACTATGAAAGCAATCCGGTCAAATGCGTTTTCAACTGCTTCTGGAAGTGGTCAAGAGTGGACAAGCGTTTTAGACCCTGTTTACACCTGTATTTAACATCGTCCACTTGAGATCCGATCGACCAAAACACATCTTAACACCAGGTGTGAACAGGGCCTTAGTTTCTCTGAAGCAAGCATCGTTTGTGCCTCCAGCAGTGGTCAAGACCTCCACATAAACTCAAAAGAAAGTTCAGATGGGAATTAGATTTCCACACAATGCTGGTGGATGTAAAAAAACAGTTGGTCATTTGTCCGGGAACTTTCTAATGGGAGGTGGGAGGAAAATACTGACATTTCCGTTTTTGGACCGCAATAAAATCACACACTAGCACCGAAAAATGCTGAAATGACATCATGGCCCCATGTAAAACAATTATGAGTGACATTTTAGGGCCGTTTTCATGTGTGTTTTGTCTCAGCAGAGCTCCTTATGAGCTCATGCGTAGATGTTTCTGCTGTCGTGTGGTCTGGATCAGTAAAGTCCAGCTGTACTGCAGGATAAGACTCCAAAGATGTCATATGTGTGGTATTTGGATCCAGTATCATTCATTACATTTTCTGTCTGAATGTTTTTGTAAGTGGTCATCTGAACAGGTCAGGTTTCAATTACAGTGTCTAGACAGGTCTGTGGAGGACTGCCGTTTAGTGATAGACAAAATATGAGGGGATAACAAGAGATTAGAGAAATACAGTAAATGTTGAAGGCCAAACCGGATCTGAGTGAAGAACATCTTGGTGGTTCACCAGTGTTGTGCTGGGTGGTTGCCAAGGCCTCACTGTGCAGTTGCTAGGGTAGAGGTCGACCGATAGTGGATTTTACTGATAACGATAACTAGTAGTTATCTGTAAATATAAACTATAACTATAGTTGGTAAAGGGGTGGTATAATGCCCTTCTCACAAGATGTAAAATAAGTATTTAATGTCCCCAGAGTGTGTATGTGAAGTTTTAGCTCAAAATACTCCACAGATATTTTTATATCGCATGTTAAAACTGTCCCTTTTTGAGGGTGAGCAAAAACGCACCATTTTGTGTGTGTTCCTTTAAATGCAAATGAGCTGCTGCTCCCAGCACAGGGGGCGGAGCTTCAACGGCTCGTGTCCTTTTACCTCACACACACATGCACTGAAAATTTCAAAAACTTTTAGCCTTTTATGTTCAAACCAGAGTCAGACAAAGATGGATAGACTCAAGAAGAAGTGACAACATGTAGAAGCAACAGGACATTTCTGAATGATTAGTTGATGAATTTATGAAGCTGATGTGGAGTTATCTTCTAGTCATTGATTAGCATATTCTGTCTTGATAATCTATAAATCGTGTTCAGGGGGCGGGGTTTATGTAAATTCTGGGGTTGGTGATGTCACTAACCGGGAGGAATGTTGTGTAGTCCCAACCAGCCGTTTGTTGTAGTCCTTAAAAAGCAATTTCTTTAAAAGCAATTATCTCCCTTTGCTTTGAACTTTGAGTGTCGTAACTTTGCAGATGTTGTGTTGTTTATGCTCAAACAGCAACATTACACACTACTAAGTTAAAAAAGTGAAATCATAATCAACCACCCCTTTAACTTTTTTTAAATAATACAATTACGTGGAGCATTATGTTTGTTTTCATTCAGTATCCATTTTAAAAACTCTCAGTGTTGCATCAGTGGCCAAAGAGCTGCGGCTCAACATGCAAATACTGGAAGTGTTGCTGTTAGCAGTCTCCCTCCTCCTTGCCCAGCTCCACCTGCATACATCTGCTACGTTATTTCATGTATATTACATGTGCAGCAGCAGCAGCATGTCTGTGAATATATTGGCAGTAATGTTTTTGCAGTAGCCATTCTCAGTTGCAGTGTGGCAGATCTATTCCACCAAATACACTAACATCGCCTTATCCATTACCTTGCCAATCTCTCCGAGAGTTGCCATGACAGAACTAGCTTTAAATATGCTACTTCTTTGGCTAATAAATGCATGAAAGTGACCAGCTGGATATAAAATAATGCAAATAGATGGCAACAATCTTGACAGTAAACATTTGGGTCAGATGTACGCCTGTTTTTGTCACATTGTTTTAACTTCTTGAGATACTACCAATGTTAGCGTCCTCTCAGCCTTATATACTGATAATATAATGCTGTTCTCCACTAATGCAGCATCTAGGCAACAAATTAATTACTGTATAGTGATAAAAACATGAACTGATATATATAACACTAAGTGATCACTCGGATTTAGACCTATATTGTATTTATATGAAGCGTTCACAGGCAAATTTGCTTTATGTATTTCCCCGGCGTCAAAATCAGGCTCATATAAATGTCAGGAAACACGATTCCTGCTGCATGTCAATATCCACGGATCACTGGATCTTTGGTCAATTGTAAGGAACACTATATTGAGACCAGCCTTTAGTTTAAACTGATAATAATTAGTTTTACTGGCATTTTCTCAGTTTCCACTATTAAATCCAGTCACGCAGCAGCTCTTCTGCCACTCAGTCTGGCAAATGAGGCGTGATCCCGCAGGAAAGTCACGTCAATGCACACGATTCCCTCTATAGTGATGCTTGACGTGATGTGAGTCAGGGTTACAGTACTGTAGGTGCGGAGGAGTTACTGCAGTGGACCAGTGCAGACAAGCTCTTTGTCTTTAGTGGTCTCTGTCACGCCACACTCTTCCCACTGAAAGCCGTTTGGGAACAGCTCTGAGGAGGGAACACACTGCACCTCCAGAACGCATGAATAATTACAGCACACTGAGTGCTGCGCACTGCAGCAAGATCTCCAGAGTTTGGCTTTATAGAAGCATCATTACCATTATAAACTGACTAATGCTTCAGTAAAGGGCTTCAAGAGAGATCGCTGCCGTTTCTTTCATTGTTTATCTATTTTGGCCTTGAAATAATGGATAGAAACATGAATGAAATGAATTAGATTTTTATTTCTAGTTTGATGCTCAAGCCGATACTGTTGGTCATAGTCACCTTATGTTGCGACGCGGAAGTGAGCTTTTTTTCTGTGAATGTGTGGGTGCTTCTGATTCATTAGCCGATATAGAGTTTTGTGAAATGAAATTATTTGTTTTATTATGGCCTTCTCTTGGGAAGTCATTCAGTAGAGAGAGAGAGAGTGTGTGTGTTTAAGTGTGTGTGTGAGATGGATGGTCCTGCGCAGCGGCTCCAGTCGGGCGGGCTGTTGGAGGTGAGGGCATGAACACACAGTCAGACGTGACGCTGTGTGTGTGTGTCTGACTCCAGCCTCTCTGCTCATGACAGCACAGGAGAAAAGGCCTCTCTATTTCTGTAAAAGCTCCTCAGTGTTGGTGCGTCAGCAGAGAAAGGCACCGTTATTGAATTGGTGCCGAGACCTTGTTCCGTGTTTGTTAATAAAACTCTTGCCTTGACGTGTTTGGCATGAGAAGCGTCTCATCTCCTAATGCAGCAGTAACCCTTCACCTGCCAAACCCATGCTTCACCTTACCGATCACAGACTCTTCCAGGTCACATCTCTGATTCCGCATTTCAGCCCTAAATAATTCATTCACCTTCCTCTAAGGAGGATTTAGAGTTTACCTCATTTCACATTTTGAATACTCGTTTGTTTGCATTTTTCTGCGTTCATAGTTTTTATTGTACTGTTTATCATAGTAACTCTGAATGCATTGATCTTTACTATGTGAGCAATATAACATTTAGTGTTTATTATACTTAGATATAATACTAACACCCTAACAAACAGATCTTTAGCCACTAGAAAACAAACACAATTTTGTCTTGACTTTGACTTTGATGACTTGTTCATTTTGGCACGCTTGGGACCCTTTTTGGCACCTATCCCACATTATTAAGCCAATGACCTTCATATCTACAGTATATCTATTATATGAGGTTATGCTACATATAATCTTTAAATGTCATTTTGACAGAATGGATTGTAAATTTTCCATCATTCTCTAATTTTCTACATGTGTTGTCATTGTCCTGATGAAAATGATATAGCCGTATGCTTTTTCCCTTCAGTGTGTTGATTTCATTTCTTTATATATTTAATATGTACATATTAAAAATGACAATCCTAGTCCTATGGGGTAGCTTATTTTAAAAAGTAGCTTTCTGAATCTGGTGTCCTCCTTCACCAAGCAGATCTGGTGTTACAGTAGCGGTTTCACGTCACAGCTGTCTCTAAACTGTGTTTGGAAACATGTTAAACATTCTTTTAAGAAGGAATGTGTATGAGTTTCTCTTCAGTTGTTCCTGAGTAGGACATTAGCATCTGTCCATATAATGCGAGTCCACTTCCTCTCTGCTGTGAGAGTTGAGGGGTCACGACTGTTGACCTGACCTTATGACCCCGCCGCATACACACACCTCGTGTACATTTGATTCCCAGCCTAATGGCAATGAGACGTGGGACAGCTTAACAGGCCTGAGGGGACTTAAAGCCCTCAGTATCTGCTTCATTTACCCCTGCGGGGGCTCTTGCTCAATGCCACGTGTTGTGTGGTCACTAATCCCAGCTCATCTGATAATGGTAACAAGTCATCCGTCCACGTCAGTGTGGGACAGCTTAGTTAATGCTAGTGGAAAGCAATGTGTATATTTGTGTGCGTAAAAGAGTGAGTTTGAACGTCATCATTTAAACATCATTCAGAAACGTACGCAGACAGCGATGAGTCTGAATCTGAATCTGACTAATCTGTCACACAGATGGCCTCTGTCTGGGTTAGGATTTGGAGACCCTCATGTTTCAAACAGGTGAATGAAAATGAAACCTGTCAAGTCATATTTTATCCCAAAATTAAAACAAAAAATATGTTTTGCACAAAGAAAATGACATTTTTTGTGACATTTTTGTGATGATGTAAATTCTGAATACTGTAAAGCAAAAAAACTAATAGTTTTGTTTATTGTACGTTTAATTTAAGATGATTTTAATAAGAAAATGTTTGTATTATAGTGATGAAAATCTGATGATAATTATTATCAAAAGTAATTTGTGGGGGGACAATGTCATGAAAATTTAAAATAAAATTAAAATTCATAAAAAAAAAAAAGAGCATCTTAAGCTTAACTGAAACAAAACTGAGGCTTAGAAGTTTAGTTTCAATGTGCCTTAATTTATTAGCCTGTTTTATCTTTGTAATATTTGGCATGTTTCATATTGAGCATCATTCAGCCTTTTTTTATATAATCACTTTACGCTCCCATTATATAATGGCCTTCAAGATAAATCACACTGTGTTAACTGTGAAATTGGCTTCAATTTGAGATCACGGAAGCAAATGAATCTAATGGCAATGAAAGGCTACTGAACGACTTGAACTACATAATAGTGACAGAAACAGTTCATTAGTAAAGCCCTTGTTCTTACATTGTGTGTTAGCACAGCTGACGTGTAAAGAAAACGCCTCATTAAATGAAAGCACACTGATTTCCGGTGTGGCCGCACAGTATTCCCTCTGGAGTCTGTTCCTCATTCAGTATTTATTGGTCCTGGATGGGGGTTCTGGCCCGCCCGCGATCCCTCGGCCCCTGAGTCAGCGTTCCTGCAGCATGTGGAGGCAAATGTGATTATACCACAGTAAAGGGCAAACTGAATATATACTCACATTACTCAAACAAATCAATTTATCATCCATATAAAATTTATTCAATTTGAACATCCATTCATGTCTTCTTCTCATTTATTATCAGCGCTGTTATTATCTGCAGTGTTTTTTAAGTAAAGATAATACATAAAATCTTAAAGTCAGTTACAACGTCTACCAAAAGTTTAAGCATTAGACTTCAGATCTCCTCAAATTTGTAATATGAAATATTATTATCATTTGGAAAGTTGATGAAATGTTGTGTGGTATAAAATGCTTTATCTAAAACTATTTTAAACAACAGTTTTTGAATTATTTTATAATTATTATGCATGCAGTTTTATGGGCTCATATTGATTTAATGAAAGCTATGAATATTTGTCGTTTAAAAAAAATTCGGTAACACTTTATTTTACAGTGTCATTGTTACATAAATGAAGCAAAAATGGTGTGCAGCACTTAAATACACATTTTATCTCATACATTCATATCAGTTGTAACCTGAAATCTTAAAAAAAAAGTCTAACTACCTACTCATGCATATATATATATTGTAATTGTGTCTACTACCATCGCCCACCCTGCCTTATAGATACAGTATTGGTTATTACCCATTAAAAAAACATATCACTCGACCACTAATAGAAAGAATATCAGCATATTCCCCTGAGAAAGCGTCCCATCAGTGTGTGTGTGTGTGTGTGATACAACTCTATCCTCATCCACAGCAGAATCAATGACAGAGAGAGAGAGAGAGAGAGAGAGAGAGAGAGAGAGAGAGACTGTCTCATTCGCTGCCGTTCTTCCTAATTGGATCAAGTGCAGACTTGCCCGACTCTCTGCTTTGTGTTCGTAGTGTGAGAGGAGAGAGCCACCAGACAGAGCGTGTGTGTTGGTGTGATGGATACGGAGAGAGAGAAAGAGGAGGGGTGTAGGAAGGAGTGTGTGTAATCTTCACTCCGATCTCCTCGTCCTTCCGTGTGCCTCTGCGTGCAAGTCTGTAACGACCGGCTCTTGCTCCAAGGAGCCGGTGCTTTGATGGGACACACACCTGCAGCCTGCGGATGATTCGGGCGTTTCGGACAGCGTGATCCTCAGCCCTGCCCCCAGGTGAGCACTCAACTCTCTCCGGACCTCTCGACTCGCTCCGAGGCGGATCCTCCCCGGGGTGCTCACACACACTGCTTCCCGAACACATGTCTTATTTATAGCCTCGCTGCCGGTGTTTTTCCTCCTGCTCCTGTGGAGACCGTGAGCGCGACCTGGGCGACAGAAATTAGAAGTCTTCCTCTTCCTCTTTAGTAACGAGGTTAGTCAGTCAGTTGAGCATCGTGTCCGAGTCCCTTCCCCCTCTCCTGATAATGGAGAGATCACTTCATGAGGCAGTAGAGCGAGCTCTGCTGCTCGTCTGATCCTGACACACAGAACCGGAGGGAGAGATGCAGTCGGAGGACATCTCGGCCGGGCTCGCGTCTCAAGAGGCTCCTTCAGAAGCGCTATCCGAGGTCTCCACGAAAGAGACGCCCGAGGAGGCGGAGGAGGACGTGCCGGGAGACGGCGAGCAAGGTTCTTCGGGATGCGTGCCTTTGCCTTGCTGTGTGTGCCTGGATCTGGAGCGCGTGAGTAACTGCGTGCGCTCGGAGAAGATCTGCATCTTGCCTATCCTGGCCTGCTTGCTGAGCCTGGCTCTCTGCACCGCCGGCCTCAAGTGGGTCTTCGTGGACAAGATCTTTGAATACGAGCCACCCACCCACCTTGATCTCAAACGCATAGGACATGATCCTGTAATAAACTCGGACTTTACTCAGAATCCGGTATCAGTCTCCGCTTCCACGGCCAGCCCGTCTGTCCCGGGACAGCCCAAGGTGTTTGTGGAGGGGGGGTCCACGGCCGGCCCCGTCGAGGTCTCCTCATCTAAAGTGGCTGTTTTAACACCCACTGCAGCAGTGACTGTTCACATCAACTCTGTGTCTCCACCCAAACCCAAGAGCACCTCCAAACCTGTCCAGAATGCCACCAATGCAAACCAATATACAACTCTGGAATCTAACGAAATTGTTCCAAAGACATGTAAGTACACTCTGTGTTCACTTTGGGGGGCATGAAAATGTTAAAAGTTTAAGTTTAGGTCTAGTTATGTCTCAAAATGCAGTATCTGCCTTGAATAATGAAAAAGGTTATGTGTGTACCCCTGACAGTCAGGATCAAAGAACATAAATTGTTAAGCAACTTGTTTCCCCGTGAGGTAAGAGTCGGATGTGTAGGATGTAGTATAGTAAGCAGACGTGTTGTATCTTGTCGGTCGTGCTGCACACTCCTGTGACTAAGCCCTGAAAGCATAACTAACCCGAGATGGGCGCTGATAGTGACGCAGACGCCCCTTTGAAGCTGCCTGTCAATTACTGTGTAAAATCCGAACGCTATGACCAGCGCGCATGAGTGGCGTCGGCACACGAGTGTGTGATAATGCAGTGTTGCTGCAGTGAGGAGGACACTTCCTATTGGCTCTGCTCCATCTCAAGGTCAGAGTCTCCACACAGACTAGCCGATACCCTTCCACAGAAAGATGATCGCCAGTAATACTATCTGCTCTCCACCGTGACTTTGAGAGCTTGAAGAATTATAATGGCTGGAGGACTGCCAGGCTTCCACTCTCGGTTCTCCTTCCCTTTCCTTTTTTCTCCCCAGGTTTTTTTTTTTTTTTTTTTTGATCAGCTCTGCCACTTTTAGCAGTGTGCAGCGATGCACTGTCATCCTGAGAGAAGTTTCCTGAAGCCAGCCTGATAGCGATGCTGAGAATGTGTCTGCAAGTCATTATGCAAATATAGAGCCAAGCCCTTCAGTTCTCTGGGACTGAGATTTCTACTTTAATCCATTTAAAAGATTGCATTATCTCACCTCATCTGTCCGAGGTTAAGACAGCTGCTTATGTGAAACACTGAGCTATTACAGAATTAAGAGCTGCCGGATGTCTTTGGGAGATCTTAAATCACACTTCTAGCCTTACATGTGATGGAGAAATATTGGTAATGGAGAATGTGATGTCAGGGTGGACACAGTATTTAATATGAGAATGAAAACAAAGTTGTGCAGGACATTTTTTGGCTGGAAATGTACCACCGTACAGTATAATCAATGTACACAACAGTACAACTTACTGAAGGGATTGTACGTCTATCCCTAACAGCTTAATTTAACATTTTTAATTTGTGTTAAATTATAATAATTATAATTTCGATGTGGTGGATCTTCCATGCCTCGATCTTCATAACCTCACTTCACCCCAGCGTTGTGCTTCATTAGGCTGCGGATGCTCAGTTTGCTGGGATCGAGTGCTGCTGGGAAGCTCAAAGACCCTCCCACTGCAAGCACTGGGATCAATCGTCTGGGTCTGAAATGGAAATGCAATCGTTTTTGTGGACATTTCAGTCTAAATCAATAACAGACAGCAGATCAGCTGACTAACAAGGAAGCTTTAGTTAAAGTGATTCTGAGCCTGATGAAATACATCACGCATTTTGTGAAATGAAAGATCAGGACAGAAATATAATGAGAGGCAAATGCAACACGGTTGCATTTATGCGATGCTTGTATGTTCTAA